>NC_031769.1:47217602-47521150 GCF_001522545.3 Parus major
AGCTAAGTGAAACTGTTTAAGGGCCAGACACTTCTGCAGACTACCTGCCCAGCATCTTTATTAGTCAAAGGAGAGAGACACTTGCCAAACTTGCATTACTTATTTCAGACAGGTATCTCTACTAACTCAAAAGGGATCATTACTCAGTTAGATGCATTCCCATCCTTGTTTTAATTTACTGTTAGTCTAAGGGAATAAGGAGGAAAAAAATCAAAGTAAAAAGAGCATTATGTGCAATTCAGAATCTTGCCCTAAGGATGTTTGCTGCCACTTTTTTAAAATCTTCTACCTAGACCCCCCCACTTAGCATTATTCTAGTCTATCCTAACAAATTTCAGTGGTCTTTCTAATGATGATTCATCATTGGCTTTTGTGAGTCTATCTGCCCCTCTTGTGACAATCCAGATTGATTTTGGCCAGCCAGCTGATGTTTGGTACAGCATTACAACTCCAGTCCACATTCTGTTCAATGTGAGAAATAACAGTGAATGCTACTGGCACAGTTTATTAAAATCTGGGTTTGATATGTGCATCAAGACAGATAATGCAGTGACAATGGTTTCTGACTATTTTAGAGGACTGTTGAAGTGTTTCTTATGTTGTCCATATTTGGTTTGATATTGAAAAAAGAATTCTATTAACTATTGGTGATTTTTTAAGAAAAAGGCATCCAGTATTTTTTGAAACTTTTAAAGTTTAGGTGTATGGGGTTTGTATTTTTTGCATCTAAACCATTTCAATCAAAAATGACCTTGTTTGTTATTCTCCTAGATGAAATTATGAATAAAGTTAAAGAGGCTGGATTTAACATCTCAAAGATAAAAGAACAAGCTTTAACTCGTGAAATGGCTGCACAGATTTACAAGGATCACCAAGGAAAACCCTTTTTTGAGGAGTTGGTGAACTGTATGACAGAGTAAGTGTGTTGGTTTACAGTACTGAGGTATGTAAATAGACACCACACCTTCTACAGTGCCAACAAAACATGCTACACCATAACTGGTGCAAGGATTTTACAACCTGTCACTCTTTCTGGCAAGTTTAGTGGCTTCTAGCGGAGAATACTCTTCCTTTAAAAGGCAGATTTACAATCCTTTTCAAACTTATGGGTCATTTCATTTTGGATTTTATTTTCCCTAAAAAGGAACTGTTTTCCAATGGAATCCTTTTTCCCTTCATGCTGGACAAATATCTTCCTCATAATATTGTTAATATTGCTGATAATAACAGTGTGTATTGCCTAGCTTCAGAAATTATTGGGTGAGAATGTCTTTTGGACAAGAAGTCCAAATCCAAATATCTGATTATTGTAATCTCTTTGGCTTTCAAATATGAGATTTTTTTCCTTAAACAAAACATGCAGAAACAAATTTTAATACTTAGGCAGCTTAATAAAATTAAGATAGTTCAAAGCATATTATAACCTTTCATGGTACCTCTGACATTAAAGAGGTTATGCATCCGAGAAATCTGAGAAAGAGGTCTGCATCTCAGAAATGTCAGAATGGTGTAAGATTTCCTTTATATTGATTTTACAGGGGTCCATCAGTGATAATGGTCTTATCAAAGGAAAATGCTGTGGAAGAGTGGAGGAACCTAATGGGCCCAGCTGATCCAGAAGAGGCAAAGAAGACCTGTCCTGAATCAATTCGGGCTCAGTTTGCACATGATATTTTGTCTAATGCTGTTCATGGATCATCTAATGTAGAACACGCAGAGAGAAGCATTCATTTTGCATTTGGAGAGCTGGATGCAGACTAAACAATTAAGATACAGTCTATGAAAATTTATATTCACATAATTAGATGTATTTGTCTACCTAAACACTATTTTTAAGACTAGATGACTACTACTTACTTTTTCTTCACACTTCATCCAATTTTAGTAGGGCACTTTTGTTATCAGCTCTTCCATATTGCAAAACTTATCAATGTAACAAGTAATGCCTGCTAGGAGTTTGACATCAGTAATGGCTTCTTTTTGTATGCTCAGTAGATGCTTTTTCTTTTACCATTTTAACAGATTTATGCCTTTCCAATGGTTCCAGGATTCTAAAGTGTTTTGTGTATAGCTACTTTTAAAAGAATAAGGAAGAACAAGGGTCAAGGAAGGTGACTAAAACACTATTAATGGCACATCCTCTGTGATGTAGATCAAGTCCTGCAGTTCCAAATGTGAGCCAAATGGGGCTCCTGGGCCCACTGGCCAACTGTAAATGTGTACATCCCTGGTGAGACCACTCTGGGCTATTAAGGTCTGTTGGCTCTGTCAGGGCCCTGAAAAACATTTGCATTGTTTATTTATCCTTTTCCTAAATATCTTCTAATGATTACTGTCACAAGTAGGATAATAAACTAAAGGGTCCTTTCCAGTCCATTTACTCAATTCAAATATATCAGAGGAAGTAAAATATAAAACAAGCTCTTACATAACATCTAGTCTCAACATGTACCTCCTTGCCAAACTAGCGAGTTCATATCCTGTACAGTCTAAGTTGGCTGGCCTTCATGAAGAGCACAAATATTATTCTGTAGCTGATGTATTCTCACTTTTTGAGCCTGTTGAAGGTTGAGATTTTAAAGAATGGGATTCACTTAAAGTAATTTAGTTACATTGTTGATTTTAAGTGTGAAGTCTAGAAAGAATGAAATCCGTCTCATTCTTTATTGTTCCTAATGTATTTACTACAACTAGCTGCAATAAAGAACTTCCTGACAAATATTCCTGTTGTGATGGGGCGTTTGTTATTATAGACATTCCTCCTGCAGAAGTTGGACTGAGCATTCTCCTGGTGGCCCATTTTCACCTACAGCTGCTTTACTGCCACAAACTTAGCTTGAGGTTCACTAGCTTGTAGGAGGTTGTGATTAGCACAGAATTCATGTTGCCTCAGTGAGGTGAGTTCTGAGAAAGATACTTTCTGCTGTATGTTCTTTGGCTTCTTTTTTACTTCCAAAAGCTCATTAAAAGTGTTCTTCCTGGCATTATTTAAGCACTCTAGGTCTTTTGGGTCCTGGCATGCTGTACTTTAAACCAAGAAGCAGCTATAGAAAACAGTAGATTTCTTGAGTAGAGCAATTTCGCATACATCAATTCAGCTCATTTCCTAAGATCTTTGCTGGTGTTAATGGCTTCTCATCCAGTGAGACAAATACAAAGTGGAAAGTTTAGGTGGGTTTATTTTTTGACAGGAGCAGAAATGTTGAAAACAGGAAAATGCTTTCATGTCTCATTAAGAGTCCGTAACATGTCTGGTGGAAGTTCACAATCAAAGAGCTCAATAAATATCATACAGGGGTTATGAATACTGTGAATCACTTATTGCTCTGCTCTGAGAAATTTCAGTTTGCAGTGGGGGTACTATAGCTCTGCCTCTGCCTATTTAAGTATAGTAAAATGTTGCATACTGAGTTACTGCTCTTGCTTAACTGCTATCCTTCATATTGCACATCATTCTTAAACAATATAACATTTTTGTCAGTTTGATTTAATTATTGGATGTTGAAGGATTTTGTCTATTTGGGGTTCCATATTAATGTGTGTCAATTACAATCCCTGCTTTGTGCTTGGTTAAAGCGATCCAGTAGATCCCATTGAAATATTAGGCATAGATAATAAAAAACTACAACAGTTTGTTCTTCATGTTGCCTAAGTACCCAAACTCAAACTGAAATGTGCGAACATTTCATTTATTAATGCTGATCTTCTTCTCCTAAATATGTTCTTTATCTTAAAGTCTTCTAGCAGCTTTGGAAAGGAGAAATTTAATAGATACATCTTAAAACATCAAACATAACTGTTTTATTCAGATGATGAAAAGATTCAGATTTGCAAAGCTTTTATATCTTTGAGAAACAGACTTTTGTACAGTTATCAAAATATGCATTTGAAAGAATGGCAATGAAAATACTGTCAGTATTTTAAGATATTGTTTCAACTCTTAAAAGTTTAACTCACCCCATAGGTATTGCACACGTTCTTTGTACTGCCATCCACTCTTCTTTGAAAATTATATTACTGTGACATAGATATGGAGACAATTTTTAAGAATTTGAACATTTCTGGTGGGATCAGCAATCATTTGATTTATAGAGGCAGGAGGACACTGTTCCAACATAAACTCCATGGAGTCTCACAGATTAAAATCTTCCTGCAATTAAATTTAGACAAAACTGCTGCATATAAAACTTACAGATGACTCTGTCAATTTATCTCATATCTAAATGCCAATTCAAAAGAGAATGTGGCCTTTACGACTGTTTATTTAGAAAACATCTTGTAGTTCATCATAGAATTAGGTGGTACAAAGATTTGATTATAATTCTTCCAAGACTAACAAAAGATAACATAATTATTCTTCTGATTTTTGTCCCAGCAGGAGAGAAATGGAAACACAGGGCATGTTTATTTGTACCACAGACCACATATTTCCTTGTTTAGGAACTTTAATGAAATCATAACTTGACACTAAAGACTATATTAAAGATCTGTTTCAGTTTAGAATGATAAACAAGATGGTTATAAATCTCAAAATACTGTTTTAGAAGAATAAGTATGTCTGATTGTACTGAGTTTTTGTACTGAATTACTACATAAAAAAATAAGACAAGTAGAGAAAAAGCTTTTTTTCCCTGCCAAGAAGATGGACTCAATCAGTTTGTGGCTCTGTACTGCTGCACTGTTTTTCCTTTGCTCTGACTCCTGAATGAGCTACACTGGCAAGTCAGACCTTGCAAGTATCTGTTCAGTTTATCCACAGCTCTTAGTGAGCAAATGATCAGCTTTCTGGTTACCTTTCTCAGAGAATACATACGGAAGTTCTCTGAGTATCTGCAAACTAAAACAAGTTTTCACCACACTGTAACCACAACAAATCAAAATACTTAGGGTGCTCTCTTTGGGGCATCTCTTGGTTACTCTGATACAACCATTAACCAGCCATCTGGATGTGAACTGCCTTATTTAAGGTACTTTTGGGGCTTGATCCTAATATCCTCATCTAGAGAAAAGGAGTATTGCCCTCCCTTGCTTTATGCTCATTTCCATAGTGCTTTGTCCACAAGCCTTTTGGCAGGAGCAGGAACCAATCTAATATTAATACATTACCTGAAAGCCCTCAAATTTACTGCATATACAACAAGCAAGTTTGAAATGTTGTTTTACATTCCAATAAGGCTGTTGTTTCATTTCAGAGATGTTACATGAAATAAAGTGTCAGCAGTTGAAATTCACTGCAATTTTTCCAGCTTGGCTAGCTCTAATCAGAGGTAATGCACCTCTGTAGAAATTAATGACTTTCAAGTTTTTGGGGGGTGGGGATATTTATAAATGGAAACATTGTTTTGAATGTTTGTTGACCCATACTGATGGATTACATTTATTTACAAAATTAATTGTAGCTGATGTAGTTTACCAGAAAAAACTGGTTGGGGAGATGTTTTCAGATGTGCATTTACATTCAACTGCTAAGCTCAACCAAAAAGCATGTGTCAGTTGAGCATAATTGGAGTAAATATTTTTTCAGGTTTCATTCATTTGGACTCTAGGTTACAATCCTGGATAAAGGAATTTAAGAGCTGTTTGAGTATTTTGGATAGGAAAATCTTCTTTTTATTTGCTTAGGAAGTATTTCTCAGTCATATGCACTGACTGGATGAAAGTTGCAACACTGAATTGAAGTGACCGGGTCATTCAGGTCTTGTTGGAGGGGAGTTTATGGGATTTTTAAAAATGTGTTTCATAAAAGAGTTCTGATTTGTGTTTACAGTGAGCTTCTAAAATGGTGCCAATCATTCACAATTAGAGTAAATATTTTTTCAGGTTTCATTCTTTTGGAACTGAGTTTAGAACATTCAGTGAAAATACTGAATGGCACCTCTAACTAAACTGGGCACATGTGTGTGGGAGGTAGTTAGAAGCTCACTAGAAGCATATGCTTGGTGTTCCAGGCAATTTTTATTTTATATTTTAAAAATGCCAAGCCCCTCAGTAAGAAGGCAGCTGCAACACTGAGAAAAAACCCATTTAACACTTCAAGAACTTGGAGATGTGTATAAGAGACAGGTGCTGGATTGCACCAGCACAGCAATGGCTACACTTGGCCATGGATGTGCATGAGAAGAGGTGTGTCTGACTTATTTCCCACATACCAGGGATCAGATGTGGGGACTGGACCCTTTGGGGAGGAATTTGCCTGTTCAAATAGCCCTCAACTGCTCCAAAACCTATTTCACAGTAAGGGAAGGGATGCTGGAGGGTGCAAATGTTCTGGGTCTGGATTCAGCTGGCAGTTGATGTCACAGGAGTTAATAATTGTAGAGGATTTTCAAAATGAAATGACTTGCATTAGTGCTGAATTGGGTTGACACACAGCTTCTTAAAATATAGGAAAAAATTATTTAGGAAAAACACACTACCTTATTAATTTATCCCTTACATGTCTGTTCTTTGTATTATGATATCCCCTGTTTTTTGTTGCACTGCCTTTCCTTAGCCCATATATTTACCATATCAGATTGAAAGTTAGTCAGCATAAAGTATAAAAATGTTATGGAGTTTGGAAACACCTGGCTAGGTGCATCCACATCTATTCCAGCTTCCTGGAATAGTCAATCTAATGACAGCAACTTGGAGAAGGAATGGTGACAATTCTCTGGAGAAAATAATCTGTATGTTTTTTTCCTCTGACAAAAGGAATAAAAGTTTGATTTTAACAGTTGTAAAATAGTATGTGATGTTACTGTGCAGTCTAGGTAGCTGTTCCAAAAGTTTCATTTAACGAACACCATATTTGACGATGTGCACAATATAATTTCTTTAAGGGATATATCATTACTTCAGTATTTATTATTTCAACATCACATTGATGTGACTGTCACTCATTCTTTAATGGCCAACCATATATACATTTACCGGGGTACTTTAAATTTGGATCAATAAGTAATTAAAGCTTAAGAATTCCTGCTACACAGTACATAAAACTATTTTAGAAATTTTCCAATCATGCTGATCTTTTAGATCATGCTTACTTAAGTCAGCATTTTCACACTAACCTAAACTAGTCACCTGCAAGTGAAATTCTGTCTTCTTTGATTTCCATTTCAGTTTTTCCATTTCACTGAACATGATTAAGGTTCCACCTACAGGCTGTATTTAAGCACCTAAGTTTGTAATATTTTTTTAGACATGTCAAACACACATCATTCCTAGTGAAGTCAATAGATGCTGCTATATATGCTCGGCATTCCTGGCACCTGGAATGAATTTTAGATCTAATTCTGCAGGTGTTCCATGTCAACAAAGTACTGCACCTGCCCAGAATTACCAGTAAGGCTACACTCAACTGCTGACCTTTGTATATTTTAAGCAGCTGCTCAAAGCTCAACAATGACCATTTAGGTTGGTTTTTTCCCCCCTGAACTATTCTATATGCTATTATTCCATTTTCTTGTAACACATTGGTCTGTTTCTTTTAAACATTGTAACTTGGCATCTATGCCTCAAATTACCAAGTATATAACTCCTGCTATCAACATCACTTTAGTGTAATCTCTTGTGAATTTCACACATGCAAATTTCATTGGAATTCTTGTCATGACAAAGATCAACATACTGACATGACCATTTCTTATTCCTTATGATAATCTACTTTTCTGACGTAGAACTTCTCTATTATAAAAATCTTCATTTTACCAGAATTGACCAGTCTAGTCCTTAGTTTTCCTGCAGGAAATCCTAAAGGTCTTTCAGGCATCTATCATGAGCTCTTCTGATCTTAATGTTGGTGCTCTTCTTGTGTGTTACATGGAATTGAAATCAGAATGTGTTATCTATGCTGCCTCATACAAATTCCCCTCAGAAGGAATAGCATAAATGTCATCTTGGAGTTATGTAAATTAGATTTGTATCACCTTTGCTGTTCTAATACCTCACACAGAAAATATTAAGTCAGTAAACTCATTGCATAAATAAAAGCATCTGCTTTCCTGTCACCCTTTTCAAGATAAATGTTACTTTCTGATAAGAAAAACTGCAGACAGCCAGTTGCTTTGAGAAGCTCATTAATAGGGACAAGGCTGATTTATTGATTGATTTATTTATCTAATCAGAGGAAGGTTAGAAATATGGTATCAAATGATAAAAAGTTATCCAAAAGATTACTGAGCCATTTGAAGCCCTGTCTTCTCCTTAATACTGTACAGTAGCTGGCAGTTATCTTTAGAATAAAGCTTCTATTCCAGTTTTCATAGCTAAGCTATATTACAGCAAAGGTGTTGCTTTTAAGAAGTCTACAGATCTGTTCACTTTAATCTGTCCTTTCAAAACAATACGGATTTTTCAATTATATGTTTAAATATATTTGAAATTAGAACAACAGAAGCCAGCCTGAAGTACAATAAAAAAATTAAATGTCTGCTTTGAATGCATTTTTACTACACAAACCCACAAGATCAAATACTATCACTGTAAGAATATTTTTGGCACAAACATAAAAATAATCACATAATGCATACCCAAATGCTTAATGGTAAACTATGCTTTTGAACATTCTGAACAAGGGCTGTGATTCCAAACAGAAGATAGGTTCAGCTCCAGCAGCTGCAGTCATTGCTGCCTGAGATATCTGCCAGAGGTTACCATCCTTCTGCTGCTGCTCAGCTGCTGAGTCTAGTGAGCTCTCAACGAATTCAGAGACTAACTCACAGACTAATGCTATACCAGCTGAGGAGAAACTCCATGCAGCTCTCCAGCATCTGGCAAGGAAGCAGACCAGGCAACTGGTACAAGGAGTCAAAACCTCTGGCAGCCAAGGCTACCTCTATCTAGATGGGAAATCAGAGCCCAAAGATAAAGCTCAGTCAGCTGGAGTATGCCTACCTCATATAAGTGCAAACCTATGCTCTATGGCTTGCAGTGACTTGAAAGGATAAGCAAACCTTGTAACAGTAAAGTGCAGCAAAAAGGTCTATGTAGAAACTGACAGGATTTTTTAGGTCAATGAGTTCCGGATTAATAAAACATGCTGACCAAGCCAGATTGTGACCCTTGTCGTGCATGGAAAGTCCTTCCTTTTGGGAATTTCACACTCATACTTTTTTTGGGTTGATTTCTTTCTGGCCATTTCTTATTTTAATGGCCTTTTTGGGGCCACTGATCAGTGGGTTGGTGTTCTTGGTTTGTGGTTTCAGGGCTCCACTCTGACCACTGCGTCCTGAATTCTGGTTCTTACTGCGTGCAGTTCGCCGCTTTTGCTCTTGGAGTCTCTGTTCCCACCTCTGTAGAAATGCAGAAAACAAAGAGGATGACTTAGGGGAAGGACATAATCATAAATAATTACATCTTAATGAAATCTTGAACCACTGATGCTAGTGCTGCCTTTGATAGTTTCATGCTCTATATTTCAAGGCCACTGATGTCAGCAAGTTATGGCTATTTGCAGGGAGGACAAGTTCTAAGTTAGAGGAACTTTCCACAACACCAGTGGATGGAAATGACAATTTCCCATCTCATGTGCATGCTGCATGTGAGAGCCTTTTCAGAAATAGAGGGGAGCTGGCATCATGCCATCAAAAAGTCAGGACCAGCACATTGGAACTCCTTTGCTGTCTTGCTGAACGTGCTACTCAACTTTTCCTCAGAAAAGTCTACAGGAATTAAATTATCCTTTCACAATGTATATTTAAGCATCCAGCTACAAGGGGAGCTGGTATTTACTGTCTAGTTCTGCTTTTCCTTGGGGTGGAGAGGACTGGGCATGAACCAGCATATGTTATGGACAGACAATAGTGATGATCACAGTGAAATCACAGTGTTGAGAGTTGCAATGGCATGGTTTGAATAATGCACCTCTAACTTTATTCAGCAAGAAATTTTG
Organism: Parus major; assembly: GCF_001522545.3. NCBI lineage: Eukaryota > Metazoa > Chordata > Aves > Passeriformes > Paridae > Parus > Parus major. Next base: position 47,227,477 of record NC_031769.1, read on the forward strand.
AAAATCAACGAGCCTACCAAAGACAACAGCTGTCAGATTTTCAAATCAAATAGTGCAGGAATTACAAAACAGGTTTTTACAGTAAGTTTAACTGGTCAGCTCTCCAAAACGTGGAGGGATCCATAAAATAGTAACAGAGACTGTGGACTTTCACTTCTAGGAACAGAAAAACCTATTTTAAGGAAAACAAGGTAGGTAGTGAAACCTGGAAAGGGTCTCAGCTCTCCCCACTATTATCTTTCCCTTCTGAAACTCCTAAAGGCAGGGGATTTACCAGTGATCACAGCAAGAGAAGTGCTCTCCAGCTTTCCTATTCAGTATCTCTGCACTGACTTTGTTGCAGCTCAGACTCTTGTCCTGGCTAGAGAAAAGACCAGCCATGTTGTGGTTATGTTAACAACTGTCTTCTGTGGTTGACAGACAGCTCAAAACATCCATTTTAAGTGGTAACTCAAGATAAAATTTGGATTCAAATCTTCAGAGATGAATGATGGGCATTAAAATTAAGCCACAGTGGTACCTAGCTCCATACCGACTTAGTGTGGTCAGAGTCATTTTATGCATCTTTATAAAACCAAAACGATCAGCAGAAATTCAGTTGTGTCCCACCTAAATATGCTTAAATGAGGAGCTAGTTTCTAAAAGTATTAATGTGAGAGGAAATGACATGTGCTTTGAAAGGTATTTTGTTTGGCAGTCATGCATCTATTTGACTATCTGAAAACTAATGCCCAAACATGATTCAAGACACAATTAGAAATGACAAAACAGTGCGAGGAGGTGACTAAAACACACTGTGTGCCAGTAACAAGCCATTAAGTTGACAGCTAAAGGATTTCATGAATCCAAGTCATATGTCAGTATTCTTCTAAATCCCACATGGCATCCTCTGCAATTGCCATGTATTTATTTTTTAAAGATTTAAAGCATGTTTTCTTTTCCACACATAGGTTTCATATGAGTAAGTGAAGAATGTATGAGAGAAGCATTGAATGCAATTTCCTGCAAGAAGTTGGTCTGTAATACAAAAGCTTCTGCTTATGGATTCCTACATCTCTTTTCCTCCTCTCTATCAATTGCCAATCAACTCATAATTAAAACATACATATATGTCCTTAAACACGCATGTATGTCCTTAATGCTACGAAATCCTTTCTGAATTCAAAAAATACCTTTCTTCCACCTCTAAAAGCAGGAGGAAGAATCAGACCTTCTCACAAGCCATCTTTTCTTTCTATTAAAAAGAGGAGTTTACAAGTAGAGAGTGATATAAAGTGCTATGCTGAAGCCCCAAAAAGCAGGGGGATCTGCTGTGCATGCCACCTATGTCTCTATACTAAAGACTTTCCCTTCCAGTGTTTCCTGAATCCAGAGGGATAATGCCCAATCCTTTGGGTGGGTCTTAGTAAGGAGTATCTGGTGAGAAGTGTGTGTCTCCAGCCTGCAATCTTTAATGCAGCAAAAAACATTAATCCAGTGCAGAGGATTTTAACTTCCTTTCTTATCTAATGTGGGCTATGTACTCATCTGCATATCACCTTCACTTTCATATCATTGATCCTTGTGGTAGCAAGGATATGAAAGAAATTCCTAGAGATACGATTGTAAGAAACCAGAGTTCACAAAAAGATCATCCCACAGGATAAAATTTAATCAAAATAAAATTTTAGAGACTCTAAAAAACAAGATTAAAGTATGCAAATTTTCACTTATACTTGGGTAACTACAAGGGCTGAAAATGTTCAAGTAAAAATTATGATACCCAGAGGAGTTGCACATATCTGGAAGTCATCAAAGTTAATGCTGAAATAAAACAAAAGTGTATAATTTGTTAACAAAAACATCAGCATTCTTTGGTTGCATTTACCTTAAATCTTCTGTTTAGTTGGTCCTTCCATTTTTCAACTAGACATCCATCAAGAAGCATCAACCTGAAAATTAAGAAATACACACAAGTTATAGATATTTCTGTTTTTAATTCCTGAGATTCCATTCCAGATGATTTAACACAGACTGGGGTGGAAATGCACCCACAGGTACTGGTACTGACAGGTTTTATGTATGGGATGATGGGATACCATATGTTTCTGTGCGTGTTTGTGTGAAGAGTAGATTAAACTGATAAATTTTACTTCTGACTTTAGAAAATAAGCTGTTTCACATGCACCAGCTAATACAGATTAGCTGAAAAAAAAGTAATATAATTATATGATCACTTACAATTGTATCCATTTCTACCTGTAAATACATGAGGATGGCAGTATGTGTTTCCTACATCTAACTCCTTAATGAGGTGAATTTGGAAGATGTATGGTTGGTGATACGTGTCATACTCACCTACCAGTGAAATCTGGCTAGCTCCTGCATGAAAACATTGAGTCTAGGTGTTATGAAATGAATAAAACAATAATGTGACTATTAAATATATATGCCTTAAACAGCTCCTAAAACAGCTTATTCTAAAGCAGTCTGACATGACACCTTCCATGTCCCAACCTAGAGACAACTTCTTGGTTTTCTTTTATTTGGTTGGTTGAGATACCAGACCTTAATATGCCCTAATATAAATTTCACTAGAATTCTGGGGGTTATTACTTAGACATCAGTGTTGGCTGGAAAGACATTGTTATAAATGCACACAACATCACACAGCACTGTTCTGGCTGGTCAAGGTTAAACAGTGTAGCAGGGCTTAACCTCCAGTTTCCATGAATAGTGTTGCTGCTCTTAGCAGCTCAAACACAGTACAAAATGCTGCCTCTCACAGTCATTAGCCAATGTGCATCCAGTTTGACCAAACATAAAAGGCTCAACGTGAGTGGAAACCCTGGAGAATCAGGATCAGTATGTCATACATTTCCTTTTCTTTCCAAAGACAAATTAGAGGACAAACGTACAGGATTGATGCCAAGGCCACACTGCCATGAATGAAACCACAACATGGGGTACATCTGGCACAGCTTTGGTTCAGGTCAATTATCCAGTGAGGCTCTAACCCTAACAACAGGCAATAGGTATTTTGCCATTGACTGCAGAGGAGGTACAGCTTCTGCCGATTCTGGCTCTGTCATTTTAAAAAACTTCTGTAACTCAAAACCTTCTGTTTGCCTGCCACTGAGTTCAACAGGAAGCACATATAATAGTTTATGTTTCTTTTTCAAATCCATTTTAGTACACTATATGAAATTAAAAACCTCAATGACCTTTAAAAACCATCACAAGATATTTAGTGAATTGCGTGTTTTTCCATAATAATGGAGATGCCGATTGTGATCTTTGACTTATGAAATCTCCCTTTCCTAACAGTCTCCAGAGGATCCTCTGCAACCCAGAGCTCCTCCATCGCCATTCTGGTCATAATCTTTCTACATGAGTCAGAGCTTGTATCCCTAAAATGACTAACACAAATAAAGGGCTCTACATTAATATTTGTGAAATACTTCCAGACCTGGAGGGGCGTCATAATAAAATACCATGTTTGCTAGCTCACCAAAAAACAAGTTAAAGCCATAAGATGTCAGATGAAAAATTTTAGAAACGCCTATAAAATGCTCTGAAAATATCAACATAAAACTCATTAAAATTATGGACATGGCCCATCACGTCCCACATGTGAATGCTCCGTGGTCCTTACAAGTGTGTGTGACCAATTAAAAGTAACATCACAGTATGCAAAACTAGCCTGCACATTTTACAGACAGCCTTGTCTCCAAACCACAACACATAGGCCTACACTGAATCTTAAACACCACCACCTGCTCTGCTGGCATCTACTGGTGCACTTGGGGTGCTAATGGGGATGGGATGTCCTCCTTCTGCCTCAAGGAACCAGGGAGAAAAGGGAGCTGTGATTCATCACTCCTTTCCCTCCAAACCAGCATGTTGGATTTCCTTCCATGTCTGGGGCTAGGCCAACTGCCAGATGAAAGGTCTGGTAAAGTTAGTTTTGTTTTGTTTTGTTCTTTTAATCATACAGCAGGACTGGCAAGCTGCTCTGAGAGTATTTACTTTTCATCTGCCATCCGGGAGCTTGAGCTCCAATGGCTGCAGCTTTGGCTGGTCCCAGTACAGCTGTGGGATGAGAAACATCTCATTGATGGCACTGGTCCAAAGTATGGACAGGCCAGTGGAGAAGGCCTGGCTTTGACTCCAGCAGCTCTGCTGACAGAAGATGCGTATCATCTCTTGCCCATTCCCTTGGTGAGACAGAATGATGCCTTCCACATGGTCCTGCCAACACAGACCATCATCTACAGCCACTGTTGGGCTTGCTGCACACAAAGGAGGTCATTCCTATGGAAAGTGGTCCTGGAAAAACACTCCTAAGCTGGAGGTGACCGAACTGCTTCATAATGCCTTATCAAGATGCTGTCAGCACCTAATGCCACCAGATTTTATTATCCTCTTTGCATGAGCCAAATTTTGTAAATACCACGTTATGGCACAGAGCTGAGGCTGATGAAGTGGATAAAGTCAGATGTGAAGATAATGGAAACACATATGTGTATGTATGAGTTAGCCTAACAAAAACTGTCAGCAAAACAAGCCTATCATGGGGAAGAAAGCTCTGTTGGTCCTCCTTCCCATCTATCACAGTCATCTCTAACACTTCTTTGCACCACATCGTAACAGCTCACCTTGAGCGCCACTCATAGCACATGATGAGAACATCCTGCTTTGGTTGAAGAGGCGGGCACTGGCAGGAGGAATTTGTAAGAAGAGGCACTTGGGACAGAGGAATTGGCGTTGAAGACTTGAGTATGTCTTTGACTTCAACCACAGTCGTTATCTCATTGCAGTTCCCTCTTTCTACGCTTTTTACTTTAGCGTGAATGACTGCAAACAAAAAAATAGAGGAGTGAGAACAGTAAGGTCTTAGAAATTCAAACACATCACAAAATTAAATAAAAATATTGAATTGGAAGCTGTTGTTTTGGTTTTGAAACTAGAACTACTTCTGCCTGTGTGGGCATGAACAGTGGCTTAGAGTAAGAGAGGCTTGATCTTGATTTGGTTTTCAGTAGGACTGTTGACAACAGTGAAATTAAACATGTGCTTAAATCTTGGCCACATCAGGCCAACCAGTCTCGCCTGGAATCACACACACAAACAGATCCTTCAACTCAGACTTGAACAAGACTTTGCATAAATCTAACCCATTCTCCAGCTGCATCTAGCTATTTCCAATTAAGTAATGAATAATTTACCTCACAGACAGTTGTCATGAATTCAGTCTTTTCAATAATCAAATCACTTCCTGTAGATTTAAACCAGGAAATAGAGTCTTTTCTTAAATATAAGAAACAAAGGAAGACTAGAAAGAACAGTCAAAAAACTAAGAGGCTTAGGATTGTCGTGATTTACTTGAGCTATACTTTTTTCATCTTTTGCCTCTGTATTCTCTACCAATAGTGAGATGTTTATATAAATGAGACACTGAAACAGGTTCTTCTGACTCTGAATACACAAGCATTTGTATTTTTACCTTTCATTGAGGAAAACTGTATGTCTGCACTGATGCAAGAAGGTGAAACGGTGCAGATTGCTCTGAAATGATCCCTGGTTGACTTTGTACCTACAAACCCTGGCATTACCTACCAGTAAATCATTTCATCTCTTCTCTCTTGTGAGAAATACCAGGTCTAATAAAGTATGATTTTCACATAAAAGATTTTGTCTCTAGGGAATGTAAAAATAGAAAGGGTTCTACTGTCCGAACATTCTTCAGTTGAAGAAGCATGTGAAGTGTATAGAGCACAGGGTGATCAGCCTGCCCCTGTGGGACCCTGCCAGCCACTGGGTCAAAAGCCTTCACATGAACCTCATAAAATCTGAAATAAACTTCACACGTAGAAAACAGGAGACCAGCACTTTTAATGCAGTCTGGGGTTTACATGCTACCTTTATCAAGACATGTATAACAGACACAAAACATGCAGGGAATTTGGAGACTCATAGTCCATTTTCAAGTCTGATTGGCTCTGATAGCTAAAAGTACAATTTGACCGTATGTCTAAAAGGGTTTTCAGAAAAAAAATGATTGATTGATTGATTGATTTTCAACTCATTAAATCTCATCCCTCAGTTCATTTTCAATATAAGTAGGTCTATTTATCTCAGAGGGAGCTGAATGGAAATTTACATCTCAAAAACAAAATCTTGATTTCACAAATTCAATGGAATTAAATTTTGGATCCCAACATACATGTTTTAGTCAAGGAACACTCAAATCAGAATTGACACGGCTAACACCTGTTTTTCATTTTGGAACAGTCATTTGATATCACTACTTTTTCATATGTTTCAGGAAACTGTAGAAGCTCATTGTTCCACCTAAACAGATCTCTGTGTTGTACAGATGCAGATCAAGGAATTATATAAAAACAATATGTTGTGTAAATGCACCAAAATGTTGTAATGAACAATAAATTGTACAATTACCTAAGCTAAAGGTTCAGTTCGATTATTCCTACCAAACATGCTAACAAATAAGCAAACAGCTACCAACTTACTTTCATTTGATGTCAAGCAAATAGGAATTGAATTATATTACAACCCTACTGCAGAAGAACTGTATAAATGACTGGAAAAAAAATCTGCCATCTGAGAAAATGCCCATAAAGTGCAAAATGAAGCAATACTGCATATTAAATTCATAGTTAATAGGGGCTTTGTATTGACACTAGGTTCAATCTGGCATTTATCTAATCTTAATTAGAATTCTTCCTGATTCACACCATCAGAAAACTGAAGCAGGGGGAAACCAGGGGGGCAGAGGGGTGAATACTTGTTTTTATCGCCAATATGTCACACAACATGTAATAAAACTATCAGCCATCTCCTTGGCTGGACGGTGCAAATTGTCACCAAATTCAGTTAACTTCTGACAATTCTGCATGGGACAGAACTCTGGCTAATAAGTAAAAGTATACATAAATTTCTAAAAACTTTTTACTTTGCTGCAGCTGGTTCACATCTACAGGTTTTATTTGGGTAGCAACCCCCTGTTTATTCTACCTGCTGGACGAAAACAGGAGCTGGCCAAGTCGTCACGCTCACATCAGACCTAATTGCCTTTACTAGAGTGACCTTTGCAGCAGTAACCAACCTTTCTGCAAAGCAGAAGGGGTCACATTACTGACATTTTACTGCTTTTGGCAGAAACACACCATCCTCTGTGCACTACTACTGCCTGCACATGGTGTGTGCTACAGCTGGATTTTGGAAGAGGACAGCTAGGTATCCCCAGTCAAACACCCACTTGAAAAGGCTGTGTTGGAGAAGTCTTCTCATGCCAGACTTGCTGGATGGGGCCTGGTGTGGCTTCACCACGCACACAGAGCTGCCTAACTTGCAGGGACACAAGGAGGGTGTGGGACCGGCAAAGTGAAGCGTTTCCCCCATGCACTTACTGTAGCTGTAGTTCTTGGCCAAGTAGGTTGACAGCGTAGGCTTTGTCTTTTTGCACCTGCACCGCTCTTCAAAGGAAGAGAAAGGAGAAAGGTTGAGGGGTGTCAGAGGGACCCTGTCTCCGGGGAGGTGGAGGCGGGGGTTCATCCGAGTCTCACCCTGGCCGCGGCTCCTGCAGTCAGGCTCCAGGGGTCTGTCCGGCACCATAAAGCCCTGCGTGAAGTCCGTCCACTTCACATCTGCAAACAGAGGTGCGTCAGGGAGTGAAAACTGTCGGAACAGGCTCCAGGACTGGAGCGTGGGGGTCCCGCAGCCCCCCCGTCCCACCCTGGGGCGTCCCGCGGGGGTAGAGGGAGTCCTCCCTCCCACCTCTCGCTGCCCCCGGGGTTCTCACCCTCCGGCACGTCGGTGACGATGGCCTCTGGGGAGATGCAGACGCCGCGGTCGTAGACGGGGAGGTCGTCGCAAGCCAGGCTCTCGGGCCAGCTGTGGTTGTAGCGGCGCATAATGGGCTCGCAGCCGTCGCGGGCGCGCTGGCACACGGAGCGGCACGGCTTGATGGGGTCGTAGAGGAACTCCAGGGTGCAGATGGGGGCGTACATGGCGCAGAGGAAGAAGGGCAGGACCGGGCTGCAGCCGGTGGCCACCAGCTCCTCGTACTGTTCGATAGCGAGGACGGCGTTTTCCTGGGTGCTGTGGTGGAGGTGGTTGGGCATGCGGGTGATATTCCAGGGCATGGAGCGGCACATGGGGATGCGCACCGCCTCACACGGCGCGCCCTGCGCCCGCGGGCTCACCCGCAGCCACAGGGACACCGCCACCAAGGCGCGCAGCATCCTCTTCCTCCTCCTTCTCCTCCTTGTCCGCCGCCGCCCGCCGCCGCCCCGCGGGTCCCGGCGGCCGAAGGGCGCGGAGCGGCGCTGCCTCCCGGAGCCCTGCTGCAGTCAAGTGGCGGGAGCCGCCGCGCCGACAGCCATGGACATCGCGGGACCGCATTTATACCAGTGGCACGAGTGACGTGGGGCCGATCGCGCTCCCTTGGCAGCCCCGCTCCTCCGGGGGGTGGGGGGGTGTGCGTGTATGTGTGCGTTTTGCTGTGCAGGCACGGTGACATCACCTCCACCCCGTTTAATCCCCCGGCGACATCACTGCGTCTCTCGGCCGCCGCTCCAGCTCCGTTTCAGTTTTCATCTGTGTCATAAATTCCTTCAGGTGGAAGGGGGGCGGAGGGGAGGAAACACAAACCACACGGTTCTGCCGGGAGGCTCTGCGCTCCGGCGCGGGGAGAGGGAGGGCGACGGTCGGAGCCGCGGCTTCTTCCCGTGAGGCCCAACTTTATACACCGCGTTTTCTCAGGGGAGAAGAAACTTTTTGCGGGCTTGAGAGAGCACCGGCGGCTGTTCCCGATGCCTCCAGGGGGTTGCAGAATTCCCTCCATGAGCTCGGCACGGACGGGGAGAGGCGGGAAGCGGACGGCGGACAGACGGGGGGGTGGCTGGTGGCCCGGTTTGTTCGGGACAGGGGAAGCAGCGGCGGCCGAGCCGAGCCGGGAGCGGGCGGCGGGGCCGGGACAGCGCGGCGCTGCTGTGCGGGCAGTGAGCCCGCCGCCCCGCTCCTGTCCCCCGCCAGTCGCATCTGCACACGAGTGGAAGAAGGGGTTTCAGATTTTTTTCCAAGCTGTTTTGTTAACTTCTTTTCCTTGGTGATCCCCGGCCGCGCGCCCCTGGTGCAGCGGTGTGTCGGGCCCGCGCGGGGGTAAGGGCTCCCTCACAGCCCAGCTCGGTTCGCCCTTGCACGGAAAGACCTCCGGGCCCGTTCTTCACTGTGGGAAATGCCGCTCCCCAGTCTGTGAGGGACCCGCTGAGATAAGAAGATTAACTCAATGCCGGGTTATCCTAATGACCTGAGAGCCCCAGCGTAGCTCAGAGGTACTTGCCCCGGCCAGGCACCGTGGTGCCACCGGTGTTAGTCCCTGCAGATGCAGCAGAGCTACAGAGACGAAGCATCTGTGGGACACGGGCCTCCCCTTCCCTTAGTGGGTGAGGAAAGCACAACCAGAGCAGGCAGGAAACAACAGCAGATACACCTAAGAGGGCAGTGGGAGATGAAGGAATTCCTGTGGCGAAGAAATGCTTGGTGACACTCTCTGTCCGTGGGGACGCACTGAAATGTCCCCCTCGAGGGCAACATGAAAGCAGTTTGTCCCAGCAGATCACTCCTGTTCGCGTACCCCCTCCCTCCCCAAGCTAGCGCGGAGTGCCCGGGGCTTGGAGCTGGCAGCTGGCCCTCTGGGCAGCCCTCGCGGAGCAGCGGGCACGGCCAGGGCGCCCAGACCCTCCCGGCTGCGGCGAGGGAGGCCGAGAGTCCCGGCCCCTGTCACCGTGCCGCCTCACGCCCCGCTGGCGTCCGGGGGCTGTGGCGGCCGCCGCCTCTCGCCGCCGCGGCGATGCGGGTTTGGAGGCGGGCCGCCCCCGCCCCCCGGCACAGCCAGCCCGCCCGCCTGCGCGCCGTGCGGGGCGGCCGTGCGCCGAGGGAGCGCGGAGCGGAGCATGGCGCGGCCGGCGGCCGGGCGGCAGCTGCGCCCGGGACCGGGGCCGCCGCTGCGGCTGCTCCTGCTGCTGGGCGTGCTCCTGCTGCGCGGTGGAGCGGCGGCGGGGGCCGAGCCGTGCCAGGCGCCGCGGCAGTGGGAAGGGCGCACCGTGTTCTACGACCACAGCTCGGGCCGCAACACGCGGGCCGCCGTCTCCTACGACGGCCCCAACCAGCGCCTCCGCATCCTGGAGGAGAGGAAGGCGCTCATCCCCTGCAAGAAGTAGGTGGCGGCGGGACCTGCGGCTGGGCCGGGCCGGGCGGGGCGGTGAGGGTCGGCACAGAGCCCGGAGGCGCCTCCCGGGGGGTGTGGGGTGATGCGAAGCCGGGAGGGGGGGGTCTCCGTCCTTCGGGCCCCGCGTTGCAGGCGGCGCCTCCCCTGCGTGAGTGGGGGGAGCACGGGGACGGCGGAGTCGAGGCACCGGCGTCCTGGGTACAGCAGCCGCTAGGAAACCTGTCACCAACAGGGCTTGCGTCCATCCTCCGTGTAGATATATGTGTATATATGTCAAGAGGTTTATAATCAACAGTGTCAGCTTTGTACTTTCAGAGATATTCCCCCCCCCCCCCTTCCCCCCAGCTCTTTTGCTGTTTAAGTGGAATTGGAAGTGAATCCGAATATGTGAACTATAACGGGTATCATGAGTTATAACTAAGAGGTTATACTCAAACATGTGAATAACGTTATGGGGTAAGGGAGGAGGTTCTAGCTCAGTATTTTGAAGACCAATTTGAGTTACAAGTTCTCTGGCCCTTCTTGGTCCTTGTCAGTGCTTGGTCTTAAGTCAGTGCCTGGTGTCAGGATGCATCCATTACCTATGGTACAATGTATTCATTCCCATTGCACAGCCCTGCAGGACCTTCCTGTTTTTCGTTTACACAGGATGTATCTGTTAAGCCCATAAGTAATCACAAAAAAAATCCCTGTGTCATTGTTTGTTTCTTGATTTGCTGAAAACCAGATGTAGAAAAAAGCTGACTAAAGAAGAGCCTCTTTTTTCCTCCTCAGCCTGCCATGCTCAGGTTGTGTGGAAGAACTCATCAGCCTAGAGAGGCCTTCCTGAGTGAGACATTTCTGGCTACTGAGCGTCAATCACTTTCAGACAACATGTCAAAACATACCTGCCAGTGTGAGGGTAGCAGGTCTGCCCGTACTTCTTCCTCTCCTACCGATGGATTGTTCAAATAATAGTGTGTCCATCCTGGGGATGTGTGAGACAAGGTAAAGACCAGCCCACAAATGCTGTATCATCCAAACTAATGGTCTCTCCTGTTAAAAGATCAATATTCTCTTTTTGTTGCTGGCTTTTTTTCCTGACAATCAATTTTATACCAACATTGTGTAGTAATTGTTTTAATCCTCCCAAAGCATATGCTCTTCTGTGGTCCTTTCCCTCCAAATCCCCTGACCCTGTTCTGGTTTCATTTTCAGGCTTATCTTTCCCTCTTTTTTCATCACTGTTTGTGCATAGGAACCATATGAAGAATGTTAAAAACAACATACAGGTGTTTTCTGGTGGTCTGCTGATATAGAGCACAGAGTCTGACACTGGCCATGACGTGCTCAGGCTTCCCTTCTTCTGCAAATCCTAGGTTGACTTTCATGTTTGACAAGCATAAAACTGCTACAAAGCCTGATGCAAGTCTTCTCTAGTTTCTAAGTTGTGCTGCATTCATTTTTTCAGGCTTATGTTAATTTTATTTGAAAACTTTAAGATTTATTAATTATGCTACATTTTAGACTCTGGGCCAGATTTTGTCTTTTGCCAAAATCTTAACTTCTTACATTTTTGATAAATACCTGCTCTTAGTGCAGTTTTGTCTGGGTTGATAGGGCTAGAAACAGGCAGACAGGTGTGCTTTTTGGTTTTTCTTGTATTATATTTTTGTTGTAGACAATTTCTGACTTCAGGGGTCTTTAATGTTTCCAGGTCCATGCTTTCTGCCATCCAAAACTGGAGAGGGGTTTTGTTTTATGTGCAGTAATGTCTGCTCAGGGCATGACCCAGCTTTCATATAAGTAAACAGAAAGTCTCCCATTGGTTTCAGTATGTGTAGGATCAGGTCTAGAATTGTGATCACAACTTCATTTCACTGTGGACACAGTGAGTCATAAACTGAAGCCTTCAGAAGTTAGAGGCAAAGGGATTTATCCTGTCTTTTGAAAAATAACCTCTCTTCCACCCTGTTTTGACATTGACAAGAAAGGCGTAGTTATGCCGAGGCAATGAGTACAAAATCAACAAGAAAAATAGTGCTGCCCTGGTCTCTAAGGAAATTTCAGTCTAATTTCTCACATTTTGCTCCTATCAGATGTAACTTATGTGCAGCAATCAGGGCTGGCCAACAACCACATTTTTCTACAAAGCATTTTCTGAAGCTTGCAAATGTGGACCTTAATCAGACACAGCCCTATTTGAGTTATTGGCTGAGGTTAATCAAGGACACAAAGATTTTCCTGTGTGGAATGGGTTGCAGGCTCATAACCGCAGGAAAACATGAAACTTTAAGATTTTAATGTAGATATATGTTTCAAAATCATGTATTCTGCTATGTGGCATTTTCATACCTACATCAGCCCATAAAACATACCTCAATTCCAGAAAAGTAGCCATAAGGTAAACAACCGTTTGCTGCTTTGTTAACATCACTTCTTTGCCCATCGGTTGTTTCGAGATCACCTGAGATGCAGTGACCACATTGGTAAAGACTGCCCAATCCCCACTGTCCAGCTGCACTGTGTCACCTGCCTGTGACACTGTCTGGGCACACGTCTTGCTTGCCAGACAACCAACAGAGCCAGTTCATCAGAGAAGTCATAGCTGTGGTTTCAACCAGCTTGTTGGGTGTGTGTTTCTCTAGGTCACACAATTGGCTCCCACACTCTGGCTCAGAGTGTAAAAATTACCAACAGTGATCCTAGGCTGAGATTTTTCAAGAACCTATTCCAGTTGGATTAATTTCTGGGCTTTCTTTTTCACTTCTTTTCATTGCTTTTACAGACCCAGCCTTAGCTACACTCTGTTTCTTTTGTTTTCTCCAGCCTGCCTTGCCCTGCTACTTCTTTCCGCTTCAGGATCAAATTTTTGGGGATAGACAAGATGGGCAGGGACAGTCTTAGAGTTTTGTGTAATGCTCAGCTGATACTGGTAGCAGAAGAGGAGAAAAGAAAACAAGCACTGAATATATTGTGATGTTTCCCATTTGGACTAGGTCATTCCATATATAATGTGAAAGGGGAGCACTTGAAACAGCTCCCTAGAGCTCTTGAGGCAAAGCTGTGTTCATGCTGTTAAACACAGAATGTATTTTTTAATTCTTTATTGCCTGCTAGGTGAAGTTTCTTCCTTCTGTGCTCTCTGGATGTTAAACATTCCTCACTTACGTTCAACTCTCTGTTGGCATTTATCTCAGGACACTTCACAGAATAGGTAACAGTGACCAGCATGGTTTGCAGTTGGGGAAAGAGTTTTTTTTAAGGTAGCTTCAAATGGTATGGATTTGAGTATGACATCTCTGCAAATTGTGAGAAATCCTGGCACAAAAAAAAAAGTCCAAACAAAAAATCCTACTGACTGCGTTGTGGCCAGAACTTCATGTTATCCATCACCTTTCTTTTTCTTGGAGAAACAGAGCAAAGGGTGTACTCTGGCACTGCTGAAGCCACTCAACAGGTGTTAGTGCTTAGTTATGAAGAAAGAAATGCATGAAGTGAGGAGCAGAAATAGTACAGGTGATGCTTGAGAGCTGGAGTATTATTTGCCACATGTTGTGTTCACAGAGTTTCACACTTATCTTCCATACTTTTTTCCACAGAATGATTTTTAGGGAAGGGCCAATAACAGGTTGTCCTATGAGAAATGTGGTGGTGGAAAGGGAAAAAAAAAAAATCATGTGGTCAAGAAAGTCAGTAGGAGGAAAAAAAAATGCTTTTTTTTTTTATTTTTCTTCTATCCGTGTAATTTAACAGTAATTCCCTTGGCCTATTGTACAGTACTCAGAACACTGAGATGCTTGTGTTTTTGTAGCTATTAGGGTTCGTGTCTTAAAAACTAGCTGCACAGCAGAAAAACAATCAGGAGGTACACTATCAGTGTTAATTTAAAAACAGAACTGCATATTGTTAAATTCCTTTAGTTCAATCATATTTGAAAAAGATAGGTACAGTTAAGGGGAGGATAAACTCCTCAGCTGGCAACACAAACTGCTGGTGTGATAGAGGAGTGACAAAGCTATGTTTAGAGAAGTAAGTCTCTTATTCTGGCAGGCTCTTTGCCTGTGTGTGTCAATCCCTGCCCATGACTGAAGAGAAGCAGCATAAGGTCAGGTGCAAATATAACAACATTCATCTGGAGAAGAAGTGATGACTTTTCAAAATAAACAGAGTGTGGGCACACGTGTCTGACTTATCTCAACTACTTTTTAGTTGTTTTAGGATGTGTGATTGTAAAGGAAAAAACAGCGGTGTCTGACTTATTAAAATCATATAATCCATCCGTTCTGTGGTCATTGTGGTGACTCAATAGGCTAAGTATTGAGCTACCCTGAGCAACTGCAAATTTGCTTCCCAGACTTGGTTTTGGGAGTGGTTTCTGCAGTTTAATGTTTTGGGGAATGAAAGACTATCACGGGTAAAATTTTCAGAATTGGCCAAGTTGCCCAAGGAATATGGAATCCAAGTTCCATTTTTTAAGATTATGTAGACTGTGCAGACTTGTGAAACCCTTAATTTGCAATGAAGCAGAAATGAATTTTCAGCAGTTTCTTTAAATGTAACCTGAGTTCTTGGGACCTAAAATTCTTAATAAGCTGCTGTGTATCTAACTCACTTCTGAGAGCAAGAACTGAGGGAAGGACCTCCTGCATTTACTTTCCTCCTATAGGTGTCAAGTTCTTTCAAGTATCTGCTGCTGCTTATGTCTGTGAGTTTGGAAAAGAGGCTTCGGGAAGCTGCTGTCATGGATGCACATTGACAGACAGATGCCAGGCAATAGCCTGAAGCAAGCCTCAGTTTTTTTAGTGAGAGTTGTGGGATGGGGTGTGGCAGTTGGCTGTACAAGCCTTAACTCCTACATTTCCATCATAAGCCCATTTACAAGTCATTTTACTGAGTCCCTCAGTGATGCTCCCTGCCAAGGCAGCTGGTTCCTGGAGAAGAGCACTGTACAAGGAGGGAACTGTTATCCATGATGGCTGCATGGTGGAGCATCTCGTCTCACTCCAACTGTTCATTCTGTTTGTCTCTGCCCACAGGCAGCAGCAATCATTCCCTTTCCCAAGTTCTCGATCTTGTTGGAAGTTGGCCAGGCTATACAGTTCAGGAAGGCACTGGAGTTTATCGCTTTTGTTGTTACAGGTGGACTAGTTGGGAAGAGATTAAAACACTGCTCAGGGGAGGCAGTTGAAATTCTTCAGCCATCAAACTGCAGAAGTCGCAAACATGTGGACTCTGTTAGAGGAAGTTGGGATCTGTTAGCTTAGTAAAGCTTTTTCTGTCTTGTGTGCTATGCTTCCTTGAACAACAGCATCTTTGTTGTGAAAAAAAAAAAAAACCAACAAAAAAACCAGAAAAAACACCTGGGTATGAAGAAAGCAAATCCATTGCTTTGAGATGGCTGTTCTGTTTAGTGTAGTGTTCTTGAAACCATTGTTTATGCTAAGTGCTCTGGAGCCATTTCATGTAGTACCAAAACATAGCACACATCCAAACTGAACAAAATTAACTGGCTCTTAAATTCAAAATAGCAGGATCCACAAAGCCCTTTAAAGCTAGAGAAAAATGTAGATAAAGTATCCAGTGACCCCAGATGGATAATTTGCTAGAGCTCTGGTTGATGTACTTAAAAACCACTGCAGACACTCACTGGGGTCATAACTACCACATGAGTTACAGATATTGCTTACTGGATGTTATTAAAAAACAGATGTTCTCATTAAGAAGTTTTATCTAAAAGACATTAAATGGTAGTCACTAACACCATGTCATACTTGATACTAGTGTATATTGGCTTAAGTCTTTTATCCATCTGAGCCCTTTAAATTCAGGGAATTACTTCGTTCTTCCCTCTTACCATCTCTTGCTTGTCTGTTTGAACTTTTTTGGAATAATGTGTGTTTGCTTTGAAACATATGGCTCATTTTCTGCTGTTGGACATTATGACAAAAACTTAAGGCAAAACCAGGACTGCACTGAAAATATAATATGCTTATAGCTCTATAACTTGGACCAGTGTTTTTCAAAGATAAATCACCATGAATTTTATTCAAGGGGTTTTTGTTTTGTTTTGGTGTTTTGGTAGAGATTTAAAGTGGATGTGAATAGAAAGAGATTCAGTGTTCTGTGGTCACAGACAGCTGATGGTGACGTGACTGCACAGCTAAACAAACACAGTGAAAGACATCTTTATATTCAGAATCTTAATTTGGGTTCCATTAAGCTTGAGGCCTGACGCAATTCGGATGTCACAACTGACAGCATCACACCTATTCTCACAGGACCAAAGGCCATTCATCTGAAAAAGTATCTCCTCCAAATGTTAAACCAGAATTTTCTAATATAGGGCTTCTGTGAGGTAAAAAAAAAGTTTCCTTTTCAAGATAGAGACCTGATTTGTATTGCATATTGATGGGTTCATCCATTTATTATCTGCATGGGACAAGTTTTCAGCTGGATGACATTTTCCCAGACAGGTCAGTGAAATGGTACCTTATTATGCCTTTTTTGGTATGCCAAGTCATTAATTGATTCAAAATTGAAAGGTATGGTTCAGATATCCTTCTATCCTCTCCATTTTGCTATAAACTAAGTGGTGGCTAACCATGACATGGCATAATAGATATTACTGAGCTATTCAGACTTGAGGTCATCCAGCTGTGAATCTGCGTAGCTGCAGCAGCAACAATCCGACTCCTGAAAGTCATCTTGATCAGTTTCAACCCTGTCTTCAGATGACTTTCATTTTGGCCTTAGCTGTAGATTTGCAAGGAATCCCAGGCTCAGCAACTTGATGAGTTCTCTCTCATGAAGTATTTTTACCTGTTGCTCTTCTTTACTCAAAGGGGAAATTATTTTCTCCTCCAGAGTGTTTTCAAGGCATGGTATAGTGTCTGATGTGCTGGGGAGGGGATGATGTCTGGGTAAAACAGGGCCACTTTGTGCAATATTTTGGCTCTCCTAGAATAAGGAGCATTATGCCCAGCACAGCATTGCATAACGTGAAGGTACCAGTGGCCAGTGAAACTTCTCCTCACCTCTGCCAAGCAGCCCGGTTTCTTTCAGTTGTTCTTGTTTACTGCTTCACTTTCATGGCCTCAGAGGAGATATACATATGTTGAATGGAAATCTTAGATTCTACAGGAAAAAATTTGTGTTGTCCTGAGGATCCTGGAGGATGCTTCTTTGCCCGTATTATGGTCACTCTGCCATACCTGAGAGTCATGAGCCAAGGACAGGATTTTCTGCCAAGAATTTGTTCCCATGTGTGAAAGCACGGATGGTTCAACATGTGAGATAGTCTTTGTTTTAAGTACTGTGATAATTTCTGGAGCTGGTACCTCTTATATTTTCATACCCAAGAGTAAATTGGGGGTTTCCAACAGCAGCATAAATGTCCTTGTCCAAAACCTAATTTATAACAGGTGGTAATAAGAAAGAAGGAATCATTTGTTTTCATGTGAACTCATGCTCTTTTTTTTCATGTTTCATTAATAAAGATCCCTGGCTAACATTTATTTGGGAATCAGTTTAATCATTGTTTTGAAGTTTATGTGCAGACATTTGGCTTTGTGTCCCAGTCAATTATTAAAAGATGCTTCCCATGTATCACAAAACAACAAAAAGATAAGGTAACTTCTGCAATTCTTATTTTTGCTGTGAGGATTTTATTAGCAACTTTCCTACAGTCAATAGGGTTGTTCCCATAACTTAGCAATGGCCGTATTTATACTTTCTCAGATTTTTGTTTATGTGTTTTCATGATTTTAAAAATTTCTGGCATCAGAACATGAATTTGGCAGGCATTTTCTTCTTGTACAGTGCTCACACTGTAGTTACTACAATTTTTCAGTCTTTGGCTACTAAGAGTTCATATGTCTGGGGAGCTACGTAGCTATTCATTCCATGAAAGCTTATTTTATCCCTTTCATTCCTTATGAAATTTAACCTTCCATTCTGGCATCATCCAGACTATGTTTTGTGGGCTAAATCCAGCCCAGAGGGAACTTCCATCCAGCCTTCTGCCCTTCCCCACTGAATAGCTCCTTGTTGGTTTAATGATTGTCTGAAATTTGGATCACTCTGGGTTGCTGCCCTTCTGTCCATACGGGAGGAACAGAAGAGGCTAAATGCATGGGCTGGAAATTACCTCAGTCAGTCAGCCTTGTGGCTGGGGGTCCATGGTATACACTGCTGTATTGAAAGAGTGTTGAAAATTCATGGTAGTATGTGTGCTGATACCACACTGCATGTGTATAGCTTATTTCTTTTGCATATGAAAGTGAGTGATCTTGGGACATTATTCATTTCTTGTCTTACAAAAATAACCTGTAAGATTCCGTCAGTGAGGAAGATTTAGATTATCAGATATCATTGAGAGATACCAAATTATGTTGATTCTGGGGCTCTATCTGCATTTTATTTTATTTATTTATTTATTTATTTATTTATTTATTTATTTATTTAATTTTGTAACTAAAAAAACCCATTTTAAAGCTTAATAGGACTACATAACTGTCTGATTCAACCTGACTGTCCCCAAAGAGTGATCTAATAGCTACAGGGGTAAGAGCACATAAGAATTATGGAGTTCTAAAAGAGTAGTAAAAATCTCAGTTGCTGTCTTCATCTGGATATTAGAAGACTGAAAATTTCTTTGCTCTAGCTTAATATTCTTTGATCTAGCTTAACTTTCTTTGCTCTAACTTCTCCCTAAATTATAAACAAAAGCAATCTCTTCATTGCAGTTCAAATTATTTTTACTATGAAGCATCTAAGAAGTGGTTTATCCTTAAGTTCATTAAACTTATCTGCCCTTCTCAAATGGAAAGTGATATTGTCTACTTAGTAGTTATCTTATTTTCTATATGTATTATTTTTTCCTGAGGACAGTTCATAATGCAATATGATAGTGTGATATAGTATGCAGAAGACCAATATTACCACATGTATTGCAACATCTCTTATTAAGGTTACTTACTTTTTACTTAATTTAAAAAATAACATTGTAATAATACTCTGCATATTTACCTTTTGGTCAGTTGAATAGTTCACAAGTAAATCACTCCAAAAACAGCTTCACTGACCCTTAATGATTGACTTCTAGTCCAGTAATGTGCTCTTCAAAATACATTCCTTTATAGCTGTTGCCAAATATTATTTCATACTTCAGAGTGTATGTTCAAAACACATGGTCAACTGCTTTAGAAAGAAAAGTTTTGTGATGTAACTAAAAAAGTTTGTCTGTAACTAATTTTTCAGGTTGTTTGGAGCAAACCATTTTCTAATGTGCATTTTCTTAAGGCTTTAAAGGAGTAAAATGAAAACGCTCCCAAAACACCTCCACATAATGTAACCCTTATCAGCAACATAAAGAACAAAAATCTCTGTGTTCGTTATGCTCTGTTTATTCAGAACTTGGCACCAACAGCAGTAAAAAAAAAAAAAAAAAGAAAAAAAGTGGCATAAAGTAGGAAGATAAACCACTAATACAACTTTCCACTGAGGTTTTGGTCTCTGATGTTACCCATCCCTCACCACTCTGTCAGTTCTGGTACTTTTACGCTTAGCAAGCCTTAATTTGCTTTCCTCCTGTCAGTTCTTGGTGAGAATTCATGGTTGCTGCTTCATCTAAAAATCAGATGGCTCTATCAATAGATAGGAGGGCTTCTAAAAATGTCCCATGATTTGCCATTTATTTTGGGGAAACTCTACACAGAAAAGCTGGTGTGAGACCTGTATAGCTGCTAAACAGCTGGAAATTTCTCCTTAAGTAGTCTGTCTGTACGGAAACCTACTGTTTGTATGGATACCTGTTGTTTCAGAAATTAATGTTTCTGAGGGGGAATGGCAACATTTCCCCCAGGGTTTTTGAAGGCAGTTTTGTGCATGGTAGTGCTAAAGGTTTTTAAACACTCATATGGAGCCCAGAGTCCACCCAGTGAACACAATGAAGAAAGATTTCATTTTTCATTCTTTCACTACCTTCTAATACTATTTGCATCTGTGGTTTTATCATATTCAGATACTTTTCTTGCCAGGAAACTTATGATTCTGCCATACTTTTAGGCAGCCAGCACTGGAAAGTTTATTCATGCTGTGCCGTTCTGGTAATTCTCAGAGGATGCTTATTTGTAGAGCAGAATTCTGTACAGATTGAGGAATTCTTACTAGAATTAGTTTCCAAATTAATGTATCACTATTTAATTAGATCCAGATTTCTTAACTTACATCTTCTGTACAAGGAATTAATTTCTTTTTCTTATCTGTGAGAGTACCTGTGGACTTGGAGCAGCCTGGTCTAGTGGAAGATGTCCTTGCCCCTGGCAGAGAGCTGGAACTAGATTATCTTAAAGGTCCCCTGCAATCCAAAGCATCCTGTGATTCTGTGCTTATTTGGACATTCCATGTACCGTTTTAAGTACTTGTGCCAAAAACCACACTGGATTTGCAAAGCCAGACCAGTTTGTTACCCTGTCTCTTTCAGAAAACAGAGGAAAGCACAAATTCAGGTAATGAGCTTGATAAAGTGTGAAGGTGAGGTATTTCCTTTTCTTTTTTTATAAGTGAAAAAAAATAATTAGGGAGAGTAAAAGGGGATAAGGGTGTGAGAGTAGAGATACCCTATTTTATCCCCTTGCTATTGAAGAGGGAAAGTGTAGGAGACCACATAATTGCTTCAACACAGCAGAAGATAAAAAATTGCTAATTTTTTTAACTTCTGCTCTGGCTATCTCTAAAACAAATGTAACCATGAAGATATTGATTCTCAATACTTTTATGTGTATTCTTTGTTCATTGACATACTTACATACATTTCTTGTTAGTTTCACCGAGTGTAAGAGTAGGTGACTTCTCAAGATACGTACCTCATTGCCAGGTTATTGTAAGTTCCTAAATTCCTAAAATAAGTCATCTAGTCCTCTGAAGAAGAAAACAGTTGGTCTCTAGAGAGGTCCAGAGTACCCAGTCTGTCACATAACTTCTGCTAGCATAGTCAAGCCAAATCAAAGTAATGTGCAGTTAGATGATACTCGAGGCACCACCTCAAAAATGTAGGTACTACAACTTCTTAGCTGGAGCCTGGTAGAGGAATCCATGGTGGGTCAAGCCATGTTGTGTTTTGGAAGTCTAATACATCTGAAACACAGTTTGGTTCTTTGGATTTCCTTCCACATGCCCCAAATATGTGAATGCTGTTTTAGGCTGTAAAACTCCATAGATTATTTTCATAGATAATTTTTGTATTTTTTTTAATGCCCCTTGAAATATTATGAAAAGTAAAAGAACATCTCATCATTATAATATGTATGTGATGATTACCAGGACCTTAGTACAGTGTATGAACAAGCATCAAATGTAAGGAATGAAGTCAGCTCAAATCATTAACCCAAACTGTTTGTACTGATGTAGCACATGTATAAATTAACTTTTGTGAGACGTGATCATAGCAACCTCCAGGTACAATGCCCTTGAGGTGCACCTGTAGTGCAGAGCACTGGGGCAGGCAGTAACAAGATGAGGCTTGGTTAGTGCACATTTTTTTCATCCTCTCTCCCCCTGGTTGCTTCAGTAGCACCACTCTCCGTCAGAAACCACTTTCCTATTCCCTGGATGAGTCCAACTGCATGGTTAATGCAATGCAGAGGATGTGGGAGGTCAAGTACCCTGAGAAATACAGCAGAAAAAAAATGAATAAATGAAAATGCTCCAAAGATTTCTTATAAGCAAATTAATTTTTCTGTTCCCATACTCTCACAGTTGTAGGATTTTTGTCCAGTTAGCTCTAGCAAGAGACTACATAAAAAAAAACTTTCCCAAAGGAGAGTTTTTATGACAAAAAGATGCTTCATTTAATTTAGGATTTTGCACTTAAGGATATAAAAATGTTAATTGCTTTACCTAAAAACAAGGCCCAAAATACTATAAGGGAAAAGAAAAGGAAATATCACAAAGCCCAGAATATGCAGAAGTTGGCTAAAATTTGTAAAAATATATTTTTGTGTAGTTGAAACTGCATAAAATGTTATGTTTACCCTTCAGCATCTCCTTACGTTGCCCATTTGAGATGAGTTGATAGCCATGTTTCAGCTTATTTTTTCTTCTAAGTAAAACACCTGTTGTAGCATCTGTAAAAGTCAGTGAAATTTTTCTGGCTGATTTCACAAGACTTTGGGTCAGGTTAATGTATAATTTTGGAAAAGGGGTTGTAGAGCCATATTTTTCTCTAATTACATAGCTGATGGATGGAAATTGCGAACAGCAGGAGTTGCATGAGGGTCTGCTCTTATGATGTGGAAAGAAAAATTGTCTCTGGACAATTGTAAACATGAGAGATGAAAATCTGATGGGCAGAAAGTGACTTCTGCTTATCTGTTTCTCTGGGGAGAGAATTCAGGAGTTTTTTTTTCAGTCTTTGAATACAAAAAAGTGTCTAGTAGAATTGCGCACCTCAATTTTGCAATGACACACTGAATTTTAGAAAATACTGAATGCTGCCCCTTTTTAAGTTTCTTCATGTTGAATGCCCAAAATAGGAAGCTGGTAAGAAATCACAGGTCAGTCTTGAAAATTTTGCCTATTAAATATATAAAATAATGCAATTAGAACAGCAAAAAACTGTAATATGATAAAATGAGACTGTGTAATTTTGAAATAATTATAAAGGAATTTTCTCTTTTGGAAACAAGAGTTGTGTTAATTTCTGTTATGATTATAGGAACAGTAAAGGAAAATACTTTCAGCATGCACAGAAGTTCTAAATTCATATGATTAGACAAAGCTCAAAGAAAAGTATGGCTCCCTGTGAGTCTATGTAGGACACCGGGCTCCATGTCAGGAAAACACCCCAAAATTAGGTAAGCATACCAGTTAGCTAAAGAGTTCAGTTTGTATTTGTGTCAGATGCTAAATGGTAAAGCTATTTTTGTCATGTTTTAAGCAGCATGGGTAGTCTAAACATGTTCAATAG
Organism: Parus major; assembly: GCF_001522545.3. NCBI lineage: Eukaryota > Metazoa > Chordata > Aves > Passeriformes > Paridae > Parus > Parus major. The sequence goes on from NC_031769.1 coordinate 47,250,660, forward strand.
GTCTAGTGACCTTTTCCTGAGTAATGGAAAACTTTCAGCTGTGCCAGCGTAGTATATTTATACCAATATTATTTACAGGTCCTACCCTCTTTGCTACTGCTTCTTAGAACTGTCCTTGAATGAAAAATAAATGTGTCAGGAGTTTAATACAACTGAAATATAAGCATTCTTAAAAATAGAAATGTATGCTTAACCATGCTTTCTTTAGCTGATTGCAGTGTCTTCAGCAACTGTTGTTTCTGTGATGGACTAACAGATAACCTGTGAAATAGTTCTGTATTGATCACACTGATGTGTGCCCAATAACTTGAAGATAAAGGTTTTGAAATTAATTTTCATCTACTAATTATGTATTTTCAGCCCAGTTGATTTTTAAGGACATTTAGGCCAGTTTCTTGTGCTGTATCGTGGTTATTGCTTATGGAGGATTCCTACAAGCAGTAGGCATATGGTGACTGCTGAAAGCAGCTCCCCATTCCCCAAAAGTGGAAAAGTTGTCTTAACAAAAAGCACAGTAACTCAAAAGAGGACCAAAGAAAAATAGTTCTGTGAAGAGCAAGTTTTACAGATAGTTCAACCTTTTAATTATTCCCTGTGAATGCTGAACATGTTTTATTTGACTCCTACATCACCACTCCTGATTTTAGACGGTATTTGTCTTTAATTCATTCAGGCACTGAAAACAGTGAGATGTTGTAACTAGAGTTAATTGTGCAGGCAAACAGAGATGAAGGTCATCAATGTGCAGGAGATGGCACCATCTCTCAAATTCTCATGTGAAATAAGATGGAGCCCTCTGCAGAGACTTCTCAGAGAGTGCTACTATTGAGTTTGGGACGTCTCAGGAAGTCATTCCCAAAGATTGTTCAGCATCTTTAGGAAGGTAGCAGTGTCAAGAATCCAGGTCTTATAATATCAGGACTTCTTGTTTGAGCTAAATGTTACCAAAAAAAAGACCAGCAGACGTCAGTATTCTCCAGTCACTAATGTGTAAGGCTGGGAAGTTCTTCTTCCATATAACTTGTTCCTCCATCCTGGAGAAGAAAAGCTTTACATGAGTTGTCCCTGATCCCTGATTTTCTTACCAGTTCTTGTAAAAGCTGGACTGTAAGAAGACACAGACGTTTTCAGAGTATCTCATAAGTAAGCCCTCCTTGCTTCAAGTGACATGGAGAAAAGTTGGTATTCATTTTTAGCTTTTGATATGCTGACCATCTTATCATCATACCTCAGGCTTGCTGCTGCAGACTAAACATGCTCGGTTTCTTCATAGGTCCTGTTTCTTAAACATCCCACTGTCCTTGCTGTTCGCTGGACTGTGTCCTATCTGTTTATCTGTTCCCTTAAGTGAGGCATCCAAAAGCAGGAGCAATATCAGCATTCTGGTCTCATCAGGACTAAGCAGAGCTGAATAAATAACCTCCCTAATGTACCCAGAACTGTAAACTTCACTTTCTAAATCAGTACTGTGCACTGCACCACTTCTCAGTAGATATGTGTTCAAAATGCCATTTCCTTTACAACCATGTAGCAATTAACATCTTCCCTAATTATATGTTTTCTTTCACAGACATTCCCTTCTTTTCCATAATTCTGTTTTATTACATTTCTGCTTTATTACGCTTTCAGTCAGTTCCACCCAGAATTTTAACACACTGACACACTGTATTTGAATCCAGTCATTAACTTATGCGCTCACCTAGCAATATTACTTTTGATTGATAGCTGCTGAAGGAAGAAGAAAAGGACCTTCACAAAGACTTCTGGTTGAAATTAAGTTATTTTTTCATTGGAGGTGGAGAGGAAGAATGTAGTTCAGTGCCATGATTTCAGGTTGCTTATATTTCCAATGAAGTGAATGTCCATCTTTCACAAAGTTTATTTAACAATAAGCTATACTCAGATCTTTGGATGGAAGTTGGAAAGTTGAAGAGTACGTAGCTTTTAAATGGTTGCATCTGATTATCTGGCCTGACTTCCAAACTCCCTTGAAAACCGACACTTTTTTTTTTTCTTTTTTTTTTTTTTTAATATTGGATAGATATCAGAAAGACCTGAATCATCCCTCTTAAGGAAATCATTGCAGATGGAAGGTGGAAAACATTACATCTTGGGACAGCAATCTGGTACAAGCACATATCCTCACAAATTTTTCCAAGGAATATTCCATCATGAAAGAAAAGTTCACTCTATCAGAATAGGGACCTCCTCCCCATCTGTTCCAAAGGGCAATCTGTTCCTCAGACTGCTTCATGATTACTTTTTCTGCAGGAGTGCATACTGAAAAGCAACTAACTGGCCAAGTATATGCATGATGTGATTTACAATCTCAATGAAGATCATTATAGGGTTCCTGAAATGCTTGTAATCCCTCTTTATATGAAGATCCTCCTCTGTTTATAAACAGAAGTTAAGATGTGTAAAAAGCTGCAGTACCCAGTTCTAGCTGAAAAAATGTTTTTATATTTTATTATTATTTTATTCTAAAATACGTGTCTGGAAAAGGGAGAGTGTTTTAATTTAGTTATTTGTACTTAAGGAGCCTTATTCTACTATGTCTGTCTGATGTATAAAATAGATACTTTCATAGGGGGCAGAGCTAACATCCAGTTTATTATCCTGTCTCCCTGGTTAAGAGAAAGGTGTAAAAACTCCAGATAAATCTGACAATTAGAATCATTAAATTATTTATGTTGCAAATGACTTTTAGTGTCGTTGAGTCCAAACAAAGGCCACCACTAAACCATGTCCCTAAGCACCACATCCTCAGGTCTTTTTAGTACGTCCTGGGATCGTGACTCAGCCATCCTGCTGAGCCTGTTACAATGTATGAAGAAATTTAAAATATTTAAGAAATTTCTTATATAAATATATGAAGATACTTAATCTAAACCTCTCCTGGCACAACTTCAGGCCATTTTCTTTTGTCTTATAATTCGTTCCTTGAGATAAGAGACTGCCACCCACCTGGCTACCACCTCAAGTCAGGTAGTTGTAGAGAGCAATAAGGTCTCCCCTGAGCCTCTTTTTCTCCAGGCTAAACAGCCATAAATCCCTTAGCCACCCCTCATCAGACTTGTGGTCCAGACCTTTCACCAGCTCCATTGCCCTTCTCTGAACCTCAGGTGCTCCAGCACCTCAATGTCCTTCTTGTAGTGAGGGACCCAGAGCGGAACACTGTTTTAAGTGCAGCCTCACCAGGGCTGGGTGCAAGAATGCAATCACTGCCCTGGTCACACTTGCTGATACAGGCCAGGATGCCAGTGGCCTTCTTGGTCACTTGGTCACGCCCCTGGCTCATGTTCAGCTGGCTGACATCCAGCAACCTCTGGTCCTTTTCCACTGGGCAGATTTCCAGCCATTCTTCCCCCAGACTGAAGTGATCCCTGTGACCTGGTTGTTGTGACCCAAGTGCAGAACCCAGCTCCTGCCCTTGTTGGCCTCATACCATTAGCTTCAGCCCGTTGATCCAGCCTGTGCAGATCCCTCTCTAGAGCAGTTGTGCCCTCCAGCAGATCAACAACACTCCTGCTCAACTTGGTGTTATTTGCAGATTTACTGAGGGTGCACTTGATCCCCTCATCCAGTTCATGGATAGAGATATTAAACAGGACTAGCCCCAAGACTGAGCCCTTCCAAACACCACTCATAACTGGCCTCCAGCTGGATTTAACTGCCACTACTCTTTGGTCCCAGCTTTTCAGACAGTGTTTAATCCAGTGAACAGTGCACGCACCCATGCAAACCATGGGCAGCCAGTTCCTTCAGGATAATGCTGTGGGTAGAATTTACTAAAACCAAGGAATGCATCAGCATCCTTTCTCTTATCCACTCAGTGGGGTCACCTTGTCATAGGAGATTGGGTTGGCCAAGCAGTATCTGCCTTTGATAAACCCCTGTGGGTTGGACCCAATTCTGCACATACTTCATAATGCCACTCAAGGCGATCTGCTCCATTACCTTTCACAGCACTGACATTTGGCTGACAAGTCAGTTCCCTGTATCCTCCTCCTTGCCCTTCTTGCAGATGAACATCACATTTTCTAACTTACAGTCAGCTGTGACCTCCTGAGTGAGCCAAGAGTGCTGGGAAATGATGGAAAGTGTCTCAGTGAGCAAATCTCTGTGCTCCCTCAATACTCTTGGGTGGATCCCATCCAGCCCCATGGACTTCTGTGTGTCACAAATACAAGTGGTGTACCAAGTCACTGACCATTTCCCTGTGGATTATGGAGGCTTCTTGTCTTTGCCTTCCAGCTCAGGGTGTTGGGTAGCCAGAGACCAACAGGTCTTACCATTAAAGACCGAGGCAAAGAAGGCATTAAGTATTTTGGCCTGTTCCTCATCCTGAATAGGCCAAAGTTTGCGCTTCAGAAGTCAAAGAAGTTCTGCTGACATCCCTCTTCTTATTTCTCTGGTAATTTAAAACTGTCATTTTGTGATCACTGTGCCCAAGTTGGCCTCCAACTATCACATCACCAAAGAGCTTGTGACTTTCATGAATAACATGTCCAGAGGGCTACCTTCCCTAGCTGTCTCCCTCATGAGCTGTGCCAGGAAGTTATCTTCCACACATTTCAGTCACCTCCTAGACTGTTTCCTCTCTGCTGTGTTATATTTCCAGCAGACATCTGGTACGTTGAAGTCCCCCATGAGAACAAGAGCAAGTGATTACGAGTCTTCTCCCAGCTGCTTGTTTGTGGAATATTTTGTCTGCCCCTTCATCCTGTAACATGATATCTGCCTTGCTAGTCTTACCCTGATTCTTACCCATGAACACTCAGCCCTGTTGTCACTGTCACTAGGCTCCAGACAAATTAAATACTCCCTAACACACAGGGCTGCTCCACCACCTCTCTTTCCTTTCCTATCTCTTCTGAGTCATTTGCAGCCATTCTTTACAACACTCCAGCTGTGCAAGTCATCCTGACATCTTTCAAACCATACCACGGTTTTCCTGCTGCGAAATGGCTTCCAACTCCTGTTCCAGCTGTCTCTGCTGTGTGCATCAGTGTAGATGCATTTCAGTCAGGCTGTTGATACTGCCACCTGTTTTGTGAGGGGAAGAAGTCCTTTGTGACTGTTCTCAAGCTCTTCTGTGGTTTCAAACACATCAATAACCCTTGTGTCTCTGCTGTTGTGTAGATCTCCATACCCTTCCTCCACTGAGTGAGCAGACCAAAGGACCTTGATAGCACACCAGCCTTCAAACATTGGTGTGCCACCCCCAGGCTTACCTCTAGCAAGCCTGATTTTATCTTTCCCACTTCAAATCTAGTTTAGAGGTCTTTGCAATTCCTGGTACTCCTCAGCCTACTCACCTGCTCCCACAGCTTTGTCACTAAGCAGAGGTGTTCTGTACCTGGCCTCAGCTCTCACAGAGATGCAGGGCACACACTGCAGGTGACACCTGGGTCCACCAGAGCTCTGTCTGGGCAGCTGCATCAGTTGTAGCAGCTGCAGAGCTTTAGGGAGGCCGTGCCTTTCTGCTGGTGGATCCAGTTGCTACCTGGTCAAGCTGGCAGAGGTTCAGCCCCCTTGCTGAAAACCCTTGCACGGGAAAAGCCACCCCACACCTTCTTGGCCTGCCTTGGCCTCTACTGCTCCCTGTGGCTTCATTTATACGTGCTAGGGGGGCTTGGCCAGCATTGATCCTGGCCCTGCCCAGGTCCTGCCAGGCCTTGTGGCACAAGCTGCAGGCTCCTGGCTGGTCTCTAGAGGTGAAATTAAAAACAGGAACACAGGTATGTCTTTTATGTTTGGGTATGTTTTTTTCTTTCCTTTTTGAGATGATCTCAGTCATTGTAACCATGTTTTTTCTGGCTCTTTCTACGTACTAAATTTCTGTTTCCGATTTCTTACATCTTTACAAGCTCACAGAGTGCCTTAAAATAATTGCACTCTCAAAAGAGCATTTCCATGTCTCAGTTTTAAGCATTGACTCTTCCAATAGAGTTATTTACTGCCCTTCTGCATATAGGACAAAGAGTGTGAGAAATGTAATAGATAAATTATAATGTACCTCTGTCATTTCCCTTTTTATTATTTCATCTTTCCTAAGGTCTTTTCTATATACTAGGAGGTGAGTCCTGGCCTTCCTCACTCTTTTTGGTCTCCTCTAAACCCTGCTGTGATTTTCCAGTAACTTTTATTATTATTAACTTACTCATGGAAGCGTCACTGTACTAGACTTTTTTACAAACCCATAACAGGAAAATAATCTCTGACCTCAAGTATATTTTGATACCATGTGGTTCTGCTAGTATATACCATATTCCCTAGGAGGTGATTCCGTTGATTCATTGGAAAGCATTATGGTACACTGGCCACATCTTCCATTCCTTTCCTTTTGAGCTGCATTATTGTCTACTGAGGGCTCCAATTATAAATATACTGTTACTTATGGAAACACACAGATGCTCTCTATTAAGGGCAGTGCATCTTTTAGCCTCTTGCAAAACACAACTCCCTTAAACAAAATGCTTCATTGTTTTTCTGAATTTCAACTTCAATTGCAATGCATTATTCTCAGGGGTGTGACTTGGTGGATTATTAAGAAATGTCAAATAGCCAAAAAGGGACAGCAGGGGAAGCAAGCTTCTTGCTGAAGAGCTGATTTTCCCTCAGTGTTTGCCAAAATAACTAATCTAATTTATGAGAAAACAATTAAAATAATAAAAAATTGCATAATTTTTTGTTGAGTTTCATAATTGAAGTCACAAATGTATGTCATTCTTTAGCTGGTGTAGCTTTGACTTTTCAGCTTTTGATTCCTGTATTTAAAGTTTTCTTTGTACACAAACTGCATAATTAACAGGACTTAAATTAGCTAATACTCTGTTTCAGAAACTGAAGTTTCTGACTGGTAGTGTGGTCAAAGTTCCTCATATACCTTATTAATTAGATACCTGATACAAGGGGCCTGATCTCCTTTAAAATTAAAAAAAAAAATCAAAGCCTTTACAATCTGTGAGTGATTTAAGTCAGACTAAAAAATATTGCTTTTACACAATATCACATTACATTTACTGTTACATGTATTTGCACAGTCCTGTATTTGTACAATATACCATATTCCTGCACCACTGCCAAACATGTGAGATCAAATATGGTAAATTACTGTTGTTGTTGAGGTCTGATATACCAGAAGAAAAACACAAGTCTGAAATTACCGAAAACTTCATGGGAAAGAGGAAAGGAGTTCCCAGAAATATACTTCTCCCTTTTGAAATGAACTTGCCAGATCCTTCTAAAAGCAGATGAATGTTCTTGACCTGATGAGTGTTTATCAACTGTCTGCATGTCTGCTTTGCAGCTTTGCTCCCTTGATCTGAGGACCTGAGAACATGGGGTTATGTAGTCACACTTCAATTAAAGGTTCCCATTCTCCCAGTCCATCTTCAGTAAAAAAGAGTGGTATCATTGTGGGGTATTTTATCAAGAGGGGACAAGATACCTCAGGAATTAAATATATGGATGTACCTATCTATGCACACTAGAACATATAATTTGATTGGGATATTTATTTGTAGTGAAATTTCTTATAGTTAGATATGGGGTTAGATTCTTAAAATGTTTAAAAATATCTTTTTACAAAATGAACTGTCAAAGAATTAGGTAGTACCACAGAAGCAGACAGGTGCTTCAAGCATTCATTTAATCACAAAAGAGAAAGTAAAGTTAGCTTGGAAATCATTGCAGTGACCTCAGCTTGAGATGTTAAATAGCATGTTAAATAGTTAAATACTGTTTCCTGCTGAGTAATACAGTATCTCAGATAGAAATAATACATAAAATTTTGCTTTTGTTTTTCACTAGCTTTATACTACTAGTTAATGTAAGTCCTGGTTCACATGAGTGAGGGCTTTAAGGTTACAACAGCTACAGCTGGGAAATCTGAATCAACAGGTTAAAGCCCTAGGTTCATGAAACCCCAGTACACCTTTGCAGTAAAGTCTGTTTTACCATTGTTTCAGTGTTTCTTTGAGGAAGGATTTGTGGTTTTGTTCTTTGTTAATACAATGCCTCACACAACTGGTTTGTGATCACAGATTTGTGTCTCACTAGTGCTGCAGCAATCAAAGGAAAATATTAAACAGCATTCTAAGGCTCTGTTACTGTAAGTTGATTGTCCAAAGCCACAATGAGTAAAATGATGCAGAGACAGATTTAGCACAGAAAGAGTTTCTGTTACCCAGTCTCAATCTCAAACCATTATTTTACTTCTCTCTAGCAAATGACTTTGTCTGATATTCTTCAATACATCACACGGGTCTTGCCAGGCCACTAAGAGCACCTCTGCTCTTCTGAGTCACTACAAAGGCGGTTCAACAGCAAGCAGCTCCTTTCTTCTTGGTTTGGCTCTGACAAGGAAGCCCTTGGAAATGCAGAAGTAAACCCTGTGAGTCAGGCAGATGTGTTAGGTGATGGGCAGGTTGGCAGGTTTCAGGACTGGGAAGGACCCAGCATAGGATGCAGACTGAGCACCTGAAAAGGAGTTGGTAGCATGATGTTAACATTAATGATACTTTTTTTTCGGACAAATGTTGAAAAATAGTTCATTGTTACAAACTGCATTATTAACATGCAAAAAATCACTCATTCAGAAGACAAGTTTATTAGTTCAGCCTTTGTGAGGGTCCAGGAGTGTGTCTTTATGTTAGCTGGGCTGTGTCCTGAGAGGAACCTCTAGCTATTTCTCTAGATTTCACAAGGAATTTCAGAGGTAGGACAGTATTTGGATGCACACCCACCCCTTGCAGTACATCCTTAAACACAAGTGCTTCACCTTGATGTGTGGTCATGGTATTCTGGCTTTGCATTTAACTCTTGGTCTCTTTTTCAGAAAAATACTTTCCTTAGCTTGGGAGAAGAAAGTACTGAACCCAGCCTGTATCCCACCTATCTGACATGATGGCTTCCAGCAAAATCAATGGAATTATTTGTGCAGGATATGGTCCAGAGTTAAGAAATTCTTTAAAGCAAGGGAGAAAAAATATGTGTGTCTTTATATGCTGGAATTTATCCATTTTCAGGCACAGACAAAGGGAGTATTAAGGATCATGAGAGAGCTCCATAGTGTGCAAGGGAGTGAGGCATTGGACACAGTAGGGTGGAAGAGAATAGGATAGGAAAGGAAAGGAAATGATCTGAGTCAGGCAAATACGATAATTATCCAAGTAACTTCTTCAAATCTGTTTCAAGGTGCCTAATTAGAGGCCTAGCTGGGGCACTTGGTTTTAGGTTGGGGATTTCTTGAAGTTACATTTTAAGTAACTAAATTATTATAAAAATAATATTAGAGGTGGGCACAGGCTGCAAATATGTTACATTATTCTGAAAAAACAAACTAATTAAAAACAATTTCCTCTGCTGTTTCTTTGCCAAGACCTATTTTCTGGACTTTGTGCTTCCCCTCAAGAAGCCAATGAAATCTCAGGCACCTAAAACAAATAGAGGCACTATACTCAGGACTTGCCTGGTTAAAAACAAAAAGAGGAAAATATTTCTCTTTTTTTTTTTTTTATCATTTTTATATTTATATTTTGCTGTTAATTTTGGCTGGTAAATACTTCTCTTTATAAAACAACAACTTAACCATTCACCTTTCATATGCCATTAAACTCAGATCCTGTGTAATCTTAGGTTTCTGTGCTGGCTGTTTCCAAGACAGAGCCATTCTCTATTAACCTTGGATGTGAGGCACATCTGGGTTGAACAAGGACAGTGTAAATCTTGCCCCTGCTTACCCAGGGCTGTCATGCTCAGTGAGCAGAATGATGTTTTCTGCAGATCTCCTCTTGTGTGCCTGCCACCACAGAGGCAGAGTTCATCCCAGCGGCACATCAAGGTGTAGGACTAGTGTCTGCTACACATAGATTCAGAACCAGAATGTCAGTGGTGGAGCCTCTTATTCGTCAGAATGGCTGCCAGAGAGATGATTGATGCTGAGTTTGATTTGTTTGGATTTTCCTCATTTTTATTTACTTTAGTATTTCATAATGCCTATCTTGTTTTCTGTAGGACTGTTAAAAATGCAAGTAAAATTTTTGTGTGAATTGAGTTTTAAGTGAGGATTTTTTAAAAAAATGTAACAGTTTAATTTTTATTCCTAGTAGTTTGTAATGCTTTTCTAATACATTGGGGGTTTTGTGTTTCTTTACAAAATCACTGTATGATCACTCAGATGTCTTAAACATGGTGATAGATTCCTCTGTAAGGCATTTCCCATCCCACTGTCATGGGAGCTGCTGGGCAGCCAGCTGAAGAGTAGTTGGCTCATTAGACTCTCATTGAAAACACATAAATAAATGTATTTTAGTGTTCTTGTATGTTCTCTGAACCAAATGTGATATAAAAAAAAAGTTATGTATGTCCATATGTGATCTCAGGTTGGGTTTATGTAAGAAAAGAGTTTAAAAAGATACTGAATTCTTCAGTAGCACAAAATGACTGTAGAAACCTTGCCTTTGACTAAGAAAATAGCAGGCAAGGTTAGGTTGGTGAAAGTCATGGCAGAAGCAGGAATATTTTACGATATGGGCAGGAGAATTATTTACTGTGGGCAGGGTCATATGTAGCTTTGCAGTTTGTCAGCCTCTTTGCATGAGTCTTGTCAGTGTGGAGGAAGTTCCCAGTTTTCCCACTTGGAAAGCAGGACAAGCTGCCTTCCATGTTTTGCAAGGTTGTGAGTAAGAGATGGACCCCATTTTACATCAGGTCAGCTTCCTTGTCCCGTTTTATATTCTCTGTCACTGTTCAGTTTGGTTAAGGCCATTTAGCCTGACTGTGTTTCCATGCATGCAGGATAAACGATGCTCTCAGGAAGTAATGAGAATGTTGCTCAGATGCTTTTAACCATGCTGAGACACTTCTTATTATGCAACCTTTAAATGCCACAGTGTCACTGGTGCGTGAAGTTATTGCTGTCTGGTGCAATTGTGTAGTGCAAAAATTAAAACTGTAAATTGTTTTGTTTCAACCCTATTTTATATAAACTTTGCATCCTCCCCAAAAGAATGTGAGGACTGCAAAGAGAAACATGCAGGAGTTGGGAAATAGAGAAGTGTCTGCTCTTGCTTTTGTGCATCATCTCTTCAATTATATGAATTATGCAATAATTTCTTCTAGCTTCCCATCCTTCTGATGGCACAAGATGCATAGTGTTAGGAAATAGCATCAGATTTGTGAAGTAGAAGCTGTCTGTGTCCAAGGCACCCAAGCCATTTTTTTTTGCAAGTGGAGGCAGCATTATGAATGAAGAAAGGAATTACAGATGGAAAGTTGAAGCTGTTCCTTTCCTTTTCTCTGCATAGCAGTAGCCTGTAGCCAAATATTTGAGCTCAGATATTCAAAGGAAGCTTCTAATAATGAATACAGAGTTTTGGAGGGTTTAGAAAGTGATCCCTGTAAGTTCTTTGCAAAAGATGTAGAGCAGGCATGATAATGATTTGAGACATGCTTTGAACTTCTCATCTGATTGGCAATGCAAAGTACCCTGGAGAAGTCAAGTTTCTGCTATTTCCAGCTGAGTATTCAAGATCAGCTGATACTTCTGATAATTTTGATTTTCTGTTTCTCTCTGGTTTTGTGCCCAGTTAAAAGGCAAGGACCTCCTTTTTGAAGGTATAGAAGAAGCAATGTCACAGTACTGGTAGTAGACCAGACCACTGTACAAAGAAACTAGATTAAAGTGTCCATATAAATGTTTATCACCTCTCTCAGAGAATGGCTTGATCACTTCATACTCGCTAGAAGATTTGTTTTAAGTCCTTATTAACTATCCATGCCAGTGACTTCACCTTCTAGCCTTTCAAACTCTTTGAGCTCCACACCGCTCCTTATCTCTGCCTTACTATTTTGCTCCTCTGCTTTTTCTTTTCACTACATCTTGGGTCTGGTGGCTTCCAGAGAGAAGCTGTGCCTTATGGAGGGGGACCCTCTCGGTTCAGCACTTGGGACCATGTATTTCCCCCTTCACCACCATGTCCCACTTAAGCTGTGTGTGTTGCCATGGAGAAACATCTGTGGGGATGGCAGATACCGCATCTCACCAGCACAGAGGAAGGCTCTACCACATTCATGGAGAAGTGAATCTATCCAGCCTGTGCAAGCAGATTTTTTTCAAAGGCTTATAGCTTAGCCAAATCTGAGCAACTTTTAATAAAAACTTTTCCCCTGCCAAAATTTTTCTTTTCTCCAAAACATGGAGGCAGTGGAGCATTTTAATGAAACAGTTATTAGAGAAAAAAAAAACAACAACAAACTAGGAATAATAACATGTTTTTCTCTCAGTTGTTCTCAGAAAAGTTGTTCTGTTGTTCTCAGAAATGGCTGAACCAGTTCAGCCTGATTTATTTATTTTGGAATGAATCAGCTGAGAGAAACTTTCAGCATGGGAAATTTCAGCCCAATGGGTTAGCGTTACTCAAAGTTTGGCGAAGTTTAATGCAAGTGGAAATGTTCTTATACTGAGTAGTCAAAGGCAAGCTTACATATCAGCAGTGTTCCTTGCTTAGGACAGAAAAAGACTATATATGTTAATTGCTTTTTCTTAATGTTTCAGGTTCTTTGAATATATATTGCTCTACAAAGATGCGGTGATGTTTCAGATTGAACAAGTTACAAAGCTTTGTTCAAAGATTGCTCTGACAGAGCCATGGGATCCATATGATATTCCTGCTAATTCAACTTATGAAGATCAGTACTACATTGGGGGACCTGGAGATGAAGTTATGGTACAGGAATGGTCTGACAGAAAACCAGCCAGGAAATGTACGTGCATGCTTTTGTTTTATTTTAATAATAATCAATGTCTCTGCTGCACAAGGAAAAATAAAATTATTTGTGTTTCACCCCAGGTTTCCATATTTCTATAAAGTTCTCTGGAAGAAGTAATGAAAATATCCTGTGCACAGAATATTATTTTAATAACAATGAGGTTTTTCAGGAAAATTTCATATCTCAGCAGGATTAAATATGTTCAGGGGACTTGATTGTGTTGTGTTGTGTATCATACAGAGTTTGGCATGGAACAGCATCATTTCATGTCTGAATCTGGCTGCCTGTATCAAAATTTATCTAGAAAAGAATTGGTACTATCATTAGGGGCACACTCGAACTAGAGTCTAACAGAAACAAAGCAGGTGTCAGTGTTTGTCTACACATGGTTCTGCAGGCACTGAAATCCTTAATAAGTGCCTAAATTTTGTTGTGCTCTATACTGGTAAGAAATATCTGCTCACAAGGCTTAGTTCTGCACTTGGCAGCTGAATACTTGCATGATAGAAGAAAGAAGGCTGAATTTTCCAAGGTTTAGTATGATAGATTTTGAATGCATAGAAATTTATTAGTACTTTGGCTTCAGTTTCATCTATGGTTTATTGATGACCCAGACAAGTATAAAAATAATTTTAAAGCCTCAGTGAAATTTATGGGACTATTCAGCTAATGCAATACTTATGGTTATGGACATCTAATATATAGAGGCTGGTTACGAACTTGATCATTTAGCCAGGGGAGAATATTTCTTTCGTGAATAGAACAAATGAAGTAGAGAATGAAGGATAAGATCATTAAGCCTCTGTAACTGGGTTGATACATCCTGTGATATATTGCAAGAGGCAAATTATCACTCACTCCAATAATATTTTTTTTTCAGATCTGATATTTTTGGAATTTTTGTGGAACATTATATCCAGATACATTAAATTAATGATGGGTGATTTTTATCCTGTATTATTTTGTACCTCCAGTGCTTTTCTATATGATCATTCATAAACATTATGTCTGAAAGTTACATGTCTACCTATATACCTTTCAGCTAGTATTGGTTTGGATTGTAAAAATTATATTTATTTTACAATTACAAAAGTTTTAGGGGAGATACAGGCCACTTATATCTTCATATTTAACCATGATTTTTTTATTCTAAATTCTGAGAGAAGACTTGTTTGGTAAAAGGTTGCCTCCTTTTCTATGTACTCAAAACCGTATTAATTGAGGTCAGAATGGTTTTGGTAAAGTAGCATGCTCAAAAGAGGTATATTCAAGTATCGTTTAACCTGCCACCCTTTCTTTGGATACAGAATATGTGTTTCATGTCACCATTTATTTATTTCTGGTAATGTGGTTGTGATACATGCTATGACACAAAACTGAAAGTACTAAAAACAAGTGTGTTTGATTGCTGCTGGGTGGGAGAAAATAAGTGTCCTTGGGACTAGAAAAATTTGTCACAGGCATTCCTCTGTGAGGAGCTGATTTATGATCACAGTAGGCAATTTTAGTATCATGAGTTTCTGCTGCCAAGAGATCTGAAGTGCATAAAACAATGGGATGGAGTGTGATTGAAGGGGTAAAGAATGAACACAGAAGGTGTCTGTGAGGTTAATAAGAGAGAGATAAAAGTGAAGTGTATTCAAAGGAAACCACTTCAGTGGTATTACTGCCACTGCCTAAATAGCATAGTGGATAGAGGTGATGACAGAGAGTAAGGGGGAAAGAGAGAGAGGGAACACCTCTGAGATTAGCACACTGTGGAATTAAACTGAAGTTAAAAAGGGACAGACATGTTACATCACATACCTGGAGGCATTGATTGTAGTCTTGAGATAATGAACCACTAGAAGTGTTTGAAAAGAGTAGGAATTTAAAAAAAAAATGAAATTATAATGAGAATCTGAATAGACATTGTTAAACAGAAGCAGTAAGTTAAAAGAGACTGACATCATCATGACTCATTCATCTCGTCTTGTCACCTAAATTAGTCACATTTCTGGTTGGTTGCAGTGGAATCCTGGGTCGGCGTTTACACCGTCAAAGACTGTTACCCAGTACAGGAAACCTACACCAAGAACTACAGTGTGACAACCTCCACTCGCTTCTTCGACATCCATCCGGGCATCACAGACCCCTCCGTGTTCACCCCACCCAGCACCTGCCAGGCAGCCCAGCTGACGAGGATGAAAGATGAATGCTGATTACAGACACTGGCTGCCCTGGGCAGACGCGTATTAGCCAAGAGGATGGTTATTAGTAGTCAGTTGTTGACTTCTAAGCTGATTTTTCAAGCTAATTGTTGCTCTTTTTGGAATTCTTAAGTTTTCACTTGAGAGAGAACATAAGCATATAACTGAGTAAAATACGTAAAACAAAAGGTATCTTTCAATTACATTAATGTGCTCAGTGATGCATTTGCAGTATTATATAGTTACCATTAAGATAATATTTATAGGTACTATTTATTTAAGGTTGATTTTCCTTTTGCAAAGATTTCATTATTTATTTTTTCAAGAAGACAAAGCAGATAGCAGCAATGGTACTGCCTAGAAGAAAAAGCTAAATTTTGTTGTCATTATTGTTGCTACTTTTGGAGACTTCAGGGGAAAGATGTCCTGCATAAAACTTCATCCCTAAGTGAGAAATACCATTTTAAATGATATCAAAATTACCTACATTTGTTGTTTGGGTTTTATTTTGCTTTGTGTTCTTTTTTTTTGGGGGTTTTGTTTTTTTTCTGCTCTTTGGGAAGCTGGTAGTCAATTTTTGAGCTAAGTTTTGTTTTTCTAAAAAGAAACTGGAGTAGCTTTATTCATTTAATGCTTGCTGACATGCAAAAAATACTTTTCTGTTTCTTTGGAGAATGGTGTGAAAGGAAGGGAAGGAGGGAGAGGTACACCTTCAAAAAGAAGTAAGCCAAAGTTTTTATGCATCTTCCTTTTGGAAAAGGTGTCCAGTAGGGTGTGTTAAGACAATTTTCAGTCACATTTTACTTCAGCGCTCACTCTTCATGGCCATACTAGTTTTAACCTATGCAAAGGGATTAAACAGTACTGCACTCTAAATGGCTTTAATGTTTTGTTACTACTTCAGACAGTCTTTACTCAGGGTGTGGTAACACCTTTATAATTCCAGAGAGGTTTGAAAAAAGAGAAGCTGTTCTTTGTGCACAGTTAGTAAAGGCTGAATCAGCATTCACACAGTGCCTGGTGGTCAGGATGGAGAGAAAGACAGAGCCTGTGACCTGTGTAGAAAGGTGGGAGGGAAGAACAGGAGGCAGGGGTTTTAGATGTTCTCTGTGCGGTGTGGCAGCGAGGCACTGCAGTCTAAGCAGACATGACAATCTTGCTTTCTTTTGCACCCACTCCATTGATACCTGTTTTAATTGCTTTTTCTTCAGCATCTCGATCTTATTATCTCCACATAACCAAAAAAGTTCAGCAAGTGCACATATTTTGCATTAGAAAGTTCAAACCAAACCTTCATGCACCTTTGAGACTCTCAGAAGTGTGATGGGTTTTGCACTTTTACCAAATGACCTTAACTGGTTTATTCTGTAAGGTATGCATTTCATTACTTGCAAATAAATTTAAAGACAGATTCTTGTCTTCTTAACACATGTTGGGTTGTTGTTAGCTCCAGAAATCATCTGGCTGTAAACAGATGTAAACACTGGGAAGTTTGGTGTCTCCAGAGGAGAGATACTGGGCAGGATTTTAGTGCCTGATATACGCATAGCATTTTGGAGGCAAGCAAGTGGGAGAGTGGTTGTTTTTCTTTCACATTCTTTGTGGTCAGAATGGCATTTTACTTTGCCCCATGCTTAATGAAAGCACATATACATACCAGTTAAAATCTAGCTAGTTGATTAAAAATTTCTCTTGGAGAGGGCCATTTCACTGAAACACACTAGTGGAAAGAAGGATTTGGTTTCCTTGAATTTAGAGTGCACTTATTCTGTACTTGCCTTCTGTATTTTTTGTGTGACACTCTAAATGCTAACTGCATATTGTTCTCATTAGGACAATGATTAACATGCATTTCTTAATATGTGTCTTGTTAGAATCTGGAAAATATAATAAATCTGGCTAGCAAGCATGAAGCTGTGGTACTGAATCGTTTGGGATGGCTCTGTTGCGGTCTAGCAGATAGCTGGGTAATCAGGGTGTCTGTATTATGTTTTGCTGACAGTGATATAGTTTCTAGCAATAGCATTAAATGTTCCTTTAAATATGAATTTGCAAATTTGCAAAACTCTGGTACACAGAAGTGCTTTCAAAATTTTGCCCTGACTTACAGAGCAGTGTTAAATGGCTAAATATGTTCCTCTAAAACAATGGGGTTGTCTTCATATTTATGCTCTACAAATCCAATGCAGAGAGTTGTCAAAAGAGATATCAAGCAGCAAAAGTTAGGATTACGTATTTTGAATTAGCCACAAACCAAATATGAAGCGCAACATGAGAATGCCTGGTTTGTTATCTCTGTTATATGTGCTTTGGTTTGTTGTTGCATACCACAAGAGACGTTTTGTCTTCAGGCAGCTATGCCGGTGACTCAATGAGAAGGAACATAAAAGGAATATGAGGTAGCTATATAGTACGCTGCCACAATTGAATAAAAATGGGGGGTTCATATGTCTGATAGTCTGGGAAACTTGTTTGTCACAGTTATTTGGTAAAAAATTAATAATTAATCGGTATGAACATGAGTTATATTGTACTCTGTGGGGTTACAGCAGAACCTGGTTGCTGGATAGTCTGTGAGGCATAGCCAATTTTGTGTGATTTCCAGTGTTTCCTGGTTTCAGCTGGGCCAGAAATAGTGCAAACATAGATGTGCCTGCCATATTTTTGTGTTTCTGCTTGGAGTCTTTGCTGAAAGCAGGATGTGTAGAAACACAACATTGTTTAATTTAAAGTTAACCAAATATTCCTGAACCTCAAATAAAGGTTTTGTTTGAGTTTGGGGAGTTGATCTGGGCATTTGGTTGAGTTCCTATTTTAACAGTTTGCTTAACTCTAGTATTAGGGACAGATTTTGCTGCCTCACGCCATGCTGCACACCATGGAAGTGCTGCATATACAAGGGAATGCCAACTTTCATGAAGAACATAGGAAGAAGCACAATAATCCACTGTCAAAGTCAATTTTAGTCAAGGAATCTCTAAACAGTATGATATTCTGTCTTATAATATGTCTTATTTTGGGACATTAACAAAATCAGTGTATTTCTCACCTTGAAGTTAATTGCATTTTAGTGCTTCCACTTACTCCTTGCAAACTTGCATCTCTTTCACCACCACCCTTTACTTCCTAACATCAGTGAAGTTCACTTCCAAACAGCGTTTGCAACACTCGCTTGCATCTATTTCATTAGGAGCATCTAAATACCTGATGACTCTGAGTTGGATTTGACCTATTTATTTTGCCACCAGTTCTATCTCAAGGGCAAGGGCAATGCCATCCATATGTGTGCAGCATACACTGAACTACATGTAGGTGTCCAACAGAGATACCACAGTTGGTTCATGTGCACTTGCTGCTGTCCCAAAATACCCCACTAATAGTTGATGAGAGGTCTTGACATGTGTGTTGTATCACATCCTGCATCCTTGGCCACAAACTGATGCTGGAGGCAAACTGCAGGATGTTCCCACATGACAGAAAGGCACATCACGACATCATCAGTAACTTACTCCCTAGCTGTAAGGAATAAAGATTTCCAAAGGGCACCCACACAAGTGGACAGCAGTCCCTGACTATAAAGATCTGGAGGTCACAGTCTTTCCAGAAGGCTGCATGTATGGCATGAACTCAGACACAGATTTAATCTTCACATCTGCACTTAGACATAGGAACAAATGAAGTAAGCTTGGAAAACTTTTTAAACAATCCTGAGCACTTGCTGCTTTGTAAGGAAAGAGGAAAAACCTTAGGATCTAGTCAGTAGTCTCAGAAAATGGTCAGAAATGTAGGACAAGATGCTGTTCTGAATATGTTGCTGTAAATTTCCAAACACTTTGAGTGCCTCCTAATTCAGCATACTCCAAGGTAAAAATCCATGTGGTTTGTTATGGCTGTTTCAGCTTAGAACCCAAAACTGCATCCTAAATGAAGTGATGTACATAGCTGCAGTATGGTATTTTGTTTGAAACAAAGATAAATAGCCCAGCACTGCGCATTTTGCAGGCGTGAGTGCATGACTGATGCAAAGTGATAAACCTGTGTGTTTATCTACAAGAATGTGGGTGCTTTTGAAAGAGTGCTGCCTGCTGCCCTTGAAGACTAAAGAATTAATCTTCTCACTACTACATCCATCGGAATCTACTTTAGCCTCCTTTCTTTCCCACCCTGCAAGGTAGGAATAATAATTCTGCTTTCCACCTGCTCTTGCATTCCTGATTGTGATAACTTTGGGCCAACACCATTGCCTCCACCAGTGGGGCTCTCAGAGGCCTGGTGGAATTGTGGCAGTAGCACCAATGTCATGGAGGGTTCCCAGCCCCTGCCTTACAACATGGAGTAAAATTACACGTGTATGTTACGCGTCTGGGCTTACCCTGTGTGCCCCTGTGCGCTCGCTCCGTGTGCAGGGGTGTCGATCGTGCCCTCAACACCCGGCCGTCACTATTAATTTGTCTCTGCTCAGGCTTCCATGACGCCAGGCAAAGGGGCTCGTGAGCAAAAAGGAAGGAGAGGAAATGAAAGGAAAACCTGCTGGGCTCACCCTGCTCCCCGCCAAGGTTTTTCCCACGCTTGCTCAGGGCTGATAAACAGCTTTGACGTTCCTGAAACAGCAGCAGCTGAGTTGCCAGCTCTACGTAACAGCCCATGTCACGCTGAAGGAGAGGGTTGGGTTTCACCCTCCGCACTAAAATTATCCTTCAGGCCAGGCCAGTGACTCAGTTTTGTTTTCCATGGAGAATGCATGCCCGCTCCCATCACCTCTGCCACTGCTGTCCCAGCCTGTCTGGCAGGATATGTGCTCATGGCTCCTGCCCCAATCCTGCCCCAAGTCTGTGACAGCCCCTGTGTGGCCAGACAGTGCCCTTCAGCCTGTCCCCACTGTCCCATCTTCATTCTTCAGGTCTGTCAGGAACCTCGCTGTACCCTCACACACAGCAGGCAGGTCTTTTCTGCTGTCCTATAAGCCTTTTAAAGTTGTGATAAAAGTCCTTCCTATATTTCCATTGCCATGCCATTTTGAAATTAATTTTTTATGTTCTTTCTTCACCTGTTTCCTTTTTTCTTGTATGAGAGCTGCTTCTGTTAATTTGATGGGGCAATTTTTCATATGGACATTGAGTTTGGGGTTTTTTTACCATAGACTTGGTGCCATTAACCATTGTTCATTGTTGCAATACCCCATAATCGGTGACTTGGATATTCTTGATGCTGGCAAGAGCACAGGAGGTGGAAATGCTGAAAGTAATGATGAGTGACAGTGGAGATACCCTTACTAGTGGTCCAAGTGACTACCAGCTATGATGAGAGTGTTAAAACTCTGGGCTCTGCAGAGTGTCTAGATACTTAACCCCTGGAAATACACCACATCTCTCCAAAGGAGATGGGGAACTATGCTCAATGCTGAGCAGCCCACATTGCTTTTACTTTATTAAAGTAAGATCCTGTACTAAATCCTGTATGCATGACCATAATTCATTCTTGAGCAGTTGCTTCATAGAGAGAGAGACAGAAAACAAGGTGTTTTCTCCCAGCATTCTTCTACAGAAATGATGTAGAAGTTATTTTCAGAAAATGTTGACTTTTGAATTAAAGAAATAGTATGTAGAAAGCTCCAAAGATTCTTCATGGAATGATGCTGTACCTACAAAGCAATATGTAGTTTTAATACAAAGTTTTTCAGCCTTAGAACTGCTTTAAAGTAAATAAATAATGCAGCTTGTCAGAAGGACTAAACTCTGAACAATCCCTCTCAGCTGGCATTCAGCTTTGAAAGAAGATGCTTCTGTTGTAGGCTTGAAGAGGAGCTCTTGCCTAAAGCTGGCTACTTTTGCAACCATACCAATTCAGCTAATTAAAGACATTGCCTCTTCCTGCAGACCCAGTCCTGTCAAAGGAATGGGGTGTCTTTACTTGTGTGTTGGCTCGGTACTCTGCAGATCTGCAAAGAAATGTGATGTTTTATGCCAGCACAGGATCTGTTCTGAATCCTTTCTTTTGTCAAATGTGCCTGCTTGAACACAAAGGAGGCTATGAGCAACAGGCAGTGTTGCTTACCATGGGAGAAATCTCACCCAAACAGAAGATATTTTACCCTGTTTCCAGACTGCTGGGACATCCTAGACTGGAAATCTCATTCAGAAATCTGTTAAGTTCATGTTTCATGTAGGTGAGAAGGGGAGAAAAATAGCAATAATAGAGCAAGGTGAAAAAAGAAATTAGATAAGGCAGAATTAAAGTATGCCAGCAGAGTGGTAGCCGAAAAAAACAGTCAATCACACCCCAAAGAAAAGAAGCAAGGGTAAGGGAGGAAAAAAGGAAGAAGATGAACCATGTTTGCCTGCTCCTTTTCAGCTTGTTTTATGAAATTATAGAAAGGACATTAATTATGGAACCCAAATTCAAGTTCAAAGTCTCCTAAACATCAGCATTTCTTTTTGGGCAATACAAATCCCTGAAAGACCTGACCAGTCTGACAGAGCACTCATGGGGTTTGCTCACCCAATGTTCACTCAGTGTCTGATGGCCATGCAGGGACCAGTGCTTGCTCTTGGGTGCCCTGCAGAAGGAAGGAGGCCTTGGATGGATTTGACCTTTCATGCTTGCTTCAGGGAAGTACCAAACATTTGCACCTCCCACTGAAGTGAATAGATTAGGCGTGAAATAATCTCTAGTCAGTGGAAGTAAACAGTCGGCACTTACGACCCTGTTCTTTCAATTCCAAGAAAAGTTTGCTTAACAGAGCTGCTGAATTTGGACCTTGAAAGCGCCCAACACCCTTCCATTTAATTTCCTCCTTGTGCTAACTCACACTGCCAAAATGATATTGTCCTTAGGATTATTTGTTCCAACAGTCTCACTCTTACAGATGTGGATGAAAAGGACTGATGGTCCCCATGGGAAACATTAGGAGTACTAATCAGAGGACAAAGTCCAGAATGAAGCAAGGCAGGACAAGTTCCCGTACACCTGCTGCCTCTCCCATCACTGAGCCACCCGAGCTGGCCTTCGCAAAAGCTAAGCCACAGGAAGCAAAGAGTTATTGTGCTTCAAAGCCTGCCTAATATAGGCTCAATGTTGTCTATATTAGAGCAGCTCTAGCATGATGTCAGATGTGTTGCTCACTAACAAAATCTCTCCCTTCAGAGGATCTGAAGCAGCAGGAGGAAATGTTGGATATTGCCTCAATGGTGAAACATGTCCCTGCCAGCCAAAAGCACCAGGCAAGGATGGCCAAGCACAATACATCACTAAAACTTCCTACTTATTTCTATAGCAGCTGCCTAAAACATGGCTGGCAAAGGGCTGTAGAGGAGGAAGATGTATGTGGTGTGTGTTTGGTCAGGTGCCTTGAGCACCACAGTGAACTTTGGGCCACCTGAACCCGAGGGTTTGAGCACAATCACTGCACTCCAGTGCTGTAAACAGCACTTGCTTTGTACTGAGAACCCTCACACTAAAGTGTCCTGCTATGTAACAGCAGCCCATATTAAAACATTTGGGATGAGACACAAACCTCAGATCAGGCCATCAATGGCCATAGTCAAAAACTAAAGTAAAAATAAAAAGTGAAGTCTCACTTGTGCTTAAAAGAAAATTTCCACCTACAGCGACCAAAAGATGTGACTATTTTTTTATTTTGATGTGGCTCTCAGTGCCAATTGTATAGGAAGTTGTTACATCCAGTCTGGATTACTACTAAATACAGCACAGTATGGAAATGTAATTAGTACAGCCAGAGCTAATTGTTTCAGGATGTGCTAGTTCAGCATCCATTTGAGTATGGGCACCTTCACAAGGCCCTGAGACAGCTCCAGGCTGAGAGATAATAGGTTTTAGACATCTGGGAAGTGTTGACCAATCTATGAGACAACAGAACAGGTCTTAGACACATTTCTAGAGAATAGCCTGTACTGGTGCTGAGATAAGGAAGGAATTTTCCTGTGGGACAGATTGGCACAGTTTTCCATGGCTTTTTGGCCTTCCTCTGCAGCATCAAGCATGACCACTGCTCAGGGCTTGTAGGGTCCCTCCCTTTTGGCCAGGTTGCTGCCTGCTGCTCATGCCCCACGAAGGTGACCCTCATACCCCACATCTGGGGAAAGACAACTTCCTAGGCTCCAAGGGTGGCCCCCAGAGCTGCTTCTTGTTCTTTGTATCACTGAGCAAAGCCCTTTGCCAGGGCTTCTCTGGGCCTTTCCAACTCTTCCTGCCTGCTGCACTTGTGCTTCCAAGCCACCACACGTGCCCTGGCTCTCTCTGGCCCATTACAAACCTTGAGAGGGAGCGAGCTCTGCTCTCCCCATGGCTCCATTTCTCCCAGGGTTCTTGCTTGTGCAAAACAGCCTGTGCTTGGAAATGTTCCAGGCTTGCAGCCCCACGAGGAGCTACCACTTTTCAGCACTCCATGTGGGCAATACAAGCACCAGGCAGGCACAGGAGTGCTTTTCATGCATCACTACTCAAGAATGACAGCAGAGAAAGTTTTGGAAGGCAACAAGTGTGGTTCATGTGTTATCAAGGTGTGTCATAATTTGGAAAATCCTTTTCTGTGTGACTGTATCCAATCCTTATTCCCGCTTTTCAGGAAACAGGGACTGTTCCCCTGTATTCACAAATCAAAATTGTTTCAACTTTTACATCCAAAGTAATACATGACTTTGGTTATTGTTCTTCCTCCTCAAAGGCTAAAAATCAAAATAATTTAAAAACAGAGAAAAATAAAAACTAATAAAGTAGGAATGTTTGCGGGTTGGATTTTTTGAATGCCAAAATACAAATTCATACATAAAAAATGCATTACCAAACAGAGAAAGTCACATTCTTAAAACTTTTGAGGTTTTTTTTCCTAGAACGAGCCTTCTTTTTGCATCAATCATTTATCTGCTTTCCAATTTCTGGTAAAGGTTAATACATTTTAGATAATTTTCAGAGTGGTTTTCAATATCAGTTACATATTTTCAAGACTGCTGTATCATCTGTGGCTTGACCCAGTGTCTGCCTCTGATTTGAAGGAGGCTGGGTTCACCTGGCACAACTTCTTTTGGCTCCAGGCAGTTCCATTGTTTGGGCTATTCTATATGGCAGGGTTCAGGAAGGATGTGTGGTCAAAACAAACATGTCCTATGAAGAAGTGATGTTTACAGACCATCATGTTCACTCTCTCCAGAGAGATCCTGGGTGAAGGACATTCACCAGGAAGATAAACAGCCCATAATTCATAATATTTCAAGAAACTCTATGATCAAACTTGCCTGGAGAGATGGAGCTCATAGCAACTGTGTTTGATACAAATTGTGCCATTAACTCCTTGCCACAAGAGACACATGAGTGAGACAGAAATCTGCTTTCCTCCTGCAGTCCCACTAGCAAATGGCTCTCCACAAGATGTAGGGGATTTGCAAAATTCTGACTCTGACTTTGCCAGACTTCAAGTGATGGCTTTTCAAGCTAAATTGAGGATTGCATTAACCTGTTCCTGGCTACACCTGCACACTGTGATACTGCTTGTGAGCACCTGTCCTGAAAGAGAGTCAGAAATATAAATTAAAATCCTGTTTCCAGTTATATCCATTCTGTTGGAAGCAGCTTTTTAGCTATTCCCATTCATGCTGGTGCTGGGTACCCTCTACACTTCCCCTTGTCATGAAGCTGCAGAGAGCAGCTCTGTGAGATGCCTCAGCCTCCTTCTCTCCAAAGTAGATTAAGCCCCTGTCCTCAGCTGCTCCTCAGAGGATGTGGCTTCCAGCTCTTTTACCATTTTTTTGTCCCCCTCTGACACATTCAAGGACCTTCACATCCTTGTTAAATTTTGGGACCCACAATATTCAAGATGACCCTGCAGCAGTGCTAAATACAGCAGGATTTGCAACCTTCTGTACAGGATACAACCACCCCTTTTGACCAGCTGGTTGTGGTGTATTTGATGCATCCTGAGACAGGTTTGCCACTGGTGACTTGTACTGAGCCTGCTGTCAGCCTGCAGCCTCAGACCTCTTCCTGTGGGGCTGCTTTTCAGCCATGCCACTCCAAATTCATACTTGTGGAAAGTATTTCTCCATCTCAGCATTTGTTCTTGTTCAGTTTCATGCCACTGATGATTGCTCAGTGCTTCAAACTATCCAGATCCCTCCGCAAGGCCTCTTGTCCTTTAAGAGTCAACAGCACATTCCAGTTTAGCATCATCAGCATCAACTTCCTACTCCAGTCTCCAATATATTGAACAGAACTGTCCCTAGAAGTGAGCCCTGGGGAAAAGTGCTGGTGACTGGCCTCCAGACAGATTCCCTACAAGCTTTTGGGCCCTGCTCTTCACTCAATTCTTCACCCACTGAACCATGTACCTGCTCACTTCTTAGTCAGACAGCTT
Organism: Parus major; assembly: GCF_001522545.3. Classification (NCBI taxonomy): domain Eukaryota; kingdom Metazoa; phylum Chordata; class Aves; order Passeriformes; family Paridae; genus Parus; species Parus major. The sequence continues at coordinate 47,275,995 of NC_031769.1, forward strand.
GCCTAGAGGAATGTTGTGAGGGACAAAATCAAAATCCTTAATAAACTGAAGTGCAGAAAAACATTTTCCACTGCCTTCCCCTCATCCAATGATGTGACTTTATGCTAGAAGAATATTAAATAAATTATACAGGACTTCCCTTTGTCCCATGAACCCGTGTTATCTGTGCCTGATGATTGCCTTGTCCTCTAAAGGCCTATCAGGAGCACCCAGTATGATGTTCTCTGTAATTTTCCCAGGCATCAAGACTGGGCTAACAGGTCTGTAGTTTCCCAAGGTCTCCCTCATGCCCTTGTAAACTGGAACAACACTGTCTTCCTTCCAGTCAGCAGGAACCTCTACTGCATAACCACCAAGTTCCATCACCATACTTGCTGAAGTTACATAATTGGCCAACTGCATTGCAAAAAGGGCACTGAAGAATGCCTACAAGTTCTTGTTCATTGGCTGTAATGGCACTATCCTTGTAATGAAGCCTTCTGTGAAGAACATCTGGACTACTGCACCATCTAGTCTTTTAGAAGGCTGAAAGCCTAAACTTCCAGCAAGTTTGTTCAACTATGGAGTCAAGGACAGTGGGAGATATACTCAGAGAATCTGTTTTTTTATTTTGCTAGCAAACAATGAAAGATCAGTCTCACCCTTTGCACAGCATCAGATAACAGAAGTAAATTATTCTGCTTCAGATCAGTCATTCAGCCACACTTTTCTGGCAAGTATGACAGGAAAGCAGACATCCCAATAAACAATTCAAGACTGATACTGCAATGCTCAGTAGCAGGGGCATGAACAGCTCTGTAATCTGCAGCAGGGCAAGAAGAAGCATCATGACAGAGTCTATCAAATCTCTTTGGATCCAGGTCCAGTATGACAATGATCTGGGCTTCTTTTTTTTTACTGTTTGTTGCATTTTTTTTAATACCTCTTGTGAAATTTCTTAATGGAAAACTGAAAAACTCCAAGAAGGAGAATTAGTGTCAAAAGAGCACAGGCCAGTTCTCTCTGTAGCTCCTAGTATTTTATTTCAAGTTATCTGCAGTAGCTGCAGGACAGAGCTGCCACTCATTGCAGTTTAGGCTTATACTTTTCTGTCAAAAGTCTTTCTTCCTCTATCTGCCCTGTGGCTGGCCTCTGCCCCAAGCTCTCACATACCACTTTGTTTTTCCAGTTACTCCATCCTGCTGCTTCCATTTTTTGAACTCAAAGGCATATTATAAATGTTTCCTCTTTGGTACTGAAATGCTTGATCCCTTTTCAGATGGCAATTGAGAACACTTCACCTCTCACTCTTAATAGTTTATTATATTCAGTTGAATGTCATTCATATATGGACAATGGAAGGATAACATATATGATTGCCACATCATAAAAACATTGGTTGCTATTACTGTGGTTATTTACTCTTCATTTTACATACAATGGTTATAACACCATGTTTGCAAGTTTTCATCGCTTCTATAATAATTTTATTAAGCTTTTTCAGTCATATTCATCTTCTCCTGTTCCTATACCTCAATCCCTTTGTTTCAGTCTAACATTAAAAAAGGTTGATGTCTGCTCATGAAACTCATTTCTATTTTGATGTTCCTTTGTGGCAAGCCCTGACAAGGTTATCAGAGAGTATAATGCTCTGTATCACTGTATAAACCCTTTAAATACATTTATTACTAAAACTTTTGAATTTGAACTCTTGCTACCCTGGTAGAGGTCTAAGTTAAACATGGCCTCTCCAAGACAGGTGTTTTTCCAGATGATGTGAGCTCATTTTAGTTCTGCATTTAGCTTTAGTGTTGTTTCCATAGGATCTAAAGATGGACTGAAGTGAAAAAGCAAGTGGAAGGCTAAATCGCCAAGGAGATGGAAAAGAGTCTTTTCATGAGATCTATAAATCTTCTTGATATACTCTAAAATTACAGATAGCTGCCTTGGCCAGATTTGATGCCAGCAGATAAGAAACTAAGAACTAATTTTATATTTTTAAACTGTCCTAAAATGGGTTTATATTTCAGTTGGAATTAGCAGTCAGGAGGAGCGAAAAACCTTGCAGCAGATATTTGTGCGGTGCAAAACAGTGCCAGTCCACGGCATCAGTAGATCTGCTCTGGGTGGCACCAAGCCAGTCACTGACTCTTGCATACTATTTTCTGGCTATGAAATCCAGGAAAACAACCCTTCTGGAGCTGGGCATCTCCAAGGGCCGTATCAGAGAGCTCCATGGCTCAGCCTGGCTCAGTCTTGTCTTCCTTTTCACTGACCTCAGCAGCGGGGTGATGGTCAACTGCCTCTGAAACAAAATGTGGATCCCGTCAACTTTGCTGGTCTGTCCCTGCAAGTACCCCAGGAGACATGTGACATGATATGGGGGAAGTGACCTCAGAGCTCTGAGCACTGACATTGGCTCCTCTCTGGCATGATGAAGGCAGGATATTTTCACGAAAGCAATGAATGAGCACACTCTTGGATTTACTGTCATTTCCTTGTCACCCTGCAAGGCACAGCAGACGCCAGCACTGTCTGCAGTTGCATAAACACACACCGTCAAAGACCTGGAAGCCACACGCTGGCACAGCACACAGGCAGCGCTCCTGTTCTTGTAATTAATGAACTCCTGGCAGGAGGCTGCTGGGATCTCAGCAGCCCCCAAAGTGCACATGCCAGACTGCTCAGGGGTGGCACTCGCTGAGATTAAAGAGTTGGCTCCAGCGAAAAAGAAAGCGGAAGCAAACAGCAGCCTTCTGCCAGTAAGTGCATTTCATAAGGCCAGGGCTCGGTGTTGGTGCTCAGCACAAATTGGATTTTCTTTACTCATGCTCACCTCAGTGCTTGTCAGCAGCGCTCATGGGCTCTGTGATGTTGCTTGTGGTTGTCCTGACATGATGAACAGAAAAGGTTTGGCCTCCCAAGCTGTAGTGCACTTACAGGCATATGCGCAGCTCCAAGAGGTCCCTGTTGCTTGAGGTTTCCATTCAGTGTAGATTGTGGCATCCTCTGATAATAATCTGGATAGCCAGTTCCACTTGGATGAAATTCCTTGGGACGACTCAAATTTAGGCCACACAGAGTTTTGCAAGGATTCCAAGAGGAGATGTGAACACAACTGGGCAAAACTGAGATGATCTACTTCAAAAATCCAGAGTGTAATGCTGCGCTAACTCCAGAACATTATGATACCAAGTTCCTCATCTATTCAAGGTAAATGAACTCAAAACAGGACCCAAACCCTCACTGGAGGACTGCAAATGGGTATTTTCAAAGTCAAGACCAAGGGTTAACCCAAGGCCATCAATTCCTTATCAAGCTTTACCTTCCCAGGCAATGACTGTCCATTTTTTTGCCATTGTGTCACCCAACAACCAACATCTCAGTCTGAACTGAAAGTCTGAAATGCTCAACACTAGACTAAGAGAGCAGGAAAATGTCCCACTGTGATGCCTGGCCTTTGTGAAAGCTGCTGGAACACAGACAAGGTACAGTGGATTTCGTGGAATGTTTTGTTCAAATGAGAATTTCTCTGGCATAAACTCAGTGAGTCTTGCTCCTAACCTTTACTTCTTCAGAGCCAGCACAGCTCTGGCCTGCTCTATGCCCCAATTTTTAACATCTAAGTTCTGGCTGGTATTCATTACCCTTAATAATCTTCAATTTTCCAGCACTGGAGATTCCTTACTACTCATTTTAAAGTCATGGTAAACATTAAGAAACCAAATCACCTTGCTATTTATGGCTTGAATGGATTTATATTGTTAGAAGTTACGGTTAACCTCTTGTTTTCTGACCTTCTTTCCTTATATTTTGAATTTAGGAAGAAACTTAGGACAGGAGTGAATCCTATTTTGATGTGAGAAATGGACATATAAAAGAGGGCAGAGCAGCACTAGGTAACAAATATATATAACCAAGTAAAAATGTGGGGTTTTTTTTTAATTTTGAACATAACCCTCACATTGAAAAATAACCTGTAGCCTAATAACGCTTTGTTCTTTCTTTTGCAGATAACACACGCAAGCAAAAAGGCATTTAGGTCAAAGACTTAATGACTCATTTCATATCTCTCTAATGAAAACAAACAATATATTTCAGTTCATCAGGAAGTTTTAAGCTCAGTATCTGTAAAACAAAAAACAAAACCCCAAGTCATAGATTCAGGTTTCTTAATTTTTGTTGTTGTTACAAGCATTATTGCCATATACTGAAAATTTTAACAAAAGTTTCTATGAATTTTCCTTTAGTTAAAATATCATGAAGCGATTAATTTCCTAGATTTTGTTTATCCTCCTTTATTATATAATTGATTTATTGGGGTATTATTATTGTTATCAACGTGTCTGAAATTCAGACCCATAAGTCTGTAGCCATGATTTTCATTCACTTAAATATGGATCAAATACTCCCACAGCTGATGATAAAATGGAACTTCTATTATTTTGATGAAGACACAAATATTTTCTCTTCTACCAAAATCTGAGGAAGCAAATAACATGTGTTTGCTAATCTCTGCAGTGTATTATCTTTAAGTGAGAGGGGAAAAATACTTCTGTTTGTTCAAACCACTTTATTAAATTAAATCTTGTCAGTGTACAGGTATAGATCTTAATTTACAGGAAATAATCTTTTTTAAAAACTTTAAAATGAAACCAACTCAACTTTCACAATTCAGTTTCTTAAATTCACATTTAAGCACTTCAAAGTTATTATCAAAGACTGGTTTATTAAATGTTCAACCCCATAAAGAAACCCCCAAAAAATTAATATTTCAATTGCCAGTAAATTTTCTTGAAACATGAGTTCTGGCATTCACTTTCAAAAATTAGAGTCAAGACTTTGATAACATTAATCAAATGAAATAAAGTGCTTTCTGCAGACAATCTGGGGAGATCCATCTTCAATGCTATAATATTCTATATATGAAAGCTACTTCAGGGTATGTTTTAGACCCTTTAAATTTCATTTTTGTTATTCTTCAGAAAATATATACAGATAATACTGAGAAAAAAATCTGTAAATTCTAATTGCAGATATAAACAATTACAGGATCATATGAAATGATACACTTACTAAACTTATTCATAGACTCAGAGAATAGTTTAGCCTGGGAAAAAACCTTTCAGATTATTGCGTCCAGCCATTAGCATACTACCGTCAGTGGATCTGTCTACTATAGTATACATTGAAAATGAAATTTTCAATTTTTTCTTGTGTCTTATAGACTTTTATTCAACACTACAATACCATATATTTTAACTTACAAGATGTTGAAAAAAGCTGCAAAGCTAAAAAAATGGAGAAAGGTCAAGTTAGAGCCGCCTTAAAAAGAAGAAACTCAACTTGGACTTCATGTTCTGTACACTGAGCATTGCCTCACTGAAGTGAAGACTGTAGGATAAATCAAAGAAAGGAGAAGCTGAGGCTAAAGAAATCAGGAGCAAAAAAAGAAAGAAGAAAATTAGGGGCTTCTGGAAGCAACAGCTTATGCACTGCAGATTCCAGTTTATATATCTTTGAAATGTTCAGTTCCAAAAAAACGTATCTCCCAGTATTGTTAGAGAGTTAGCAAGCAATGTATTGACTCCCAAATATGTGTTATGTCTCCGTCACACTGAAATTTACTGCTAGTTAAAGGTGATGGAAGGTTTATCTGCCTAAATAATAATCTCCATTTGTTCTACTGCAGCTAGGCTATGTGCTGAAACCTAATGAAAGCATTGGAAAGGTGCCCATTGATGTTCAAGAGATTTGGATCTGGTCCTGAAGTGCTAAAGAGAAAAAAGCCATTCCTCCTCTCCTCTCCCAGTTCAAAAATGAATTGTGAATGTGATTGCATGGAGGACAGATACAGTGGTAACAGAATAACAGGTAACAGGCATCTTTATGCCTCAGTGCTTTTGGTGTCTGTATCATACCCTAACAAACACAAACACAGACACACAGAGCACAGTTCTTGCTCACTTAAATGATTTAATTATTCCTATGTCACTCATAGCTGACTCATGGTCCTCCTGCATTAGGGCAAGGGTAGATTTAGATCAGATATTGGGAACAAAACCACTGTGAGGGTGGCGGGACACTGGCACCTGTTGCCAGAGAACTGTGGATACCCCATCCCTGGAAGTGTCCAAGGCCAGGTTGGATGGGACTTTGAGCAACCTGGTCTAATGGAAGATGTCCTGCCCAAGGTAGGGGGGGTTGGAATGAGATGATCTTTAATGTCCCCTCCAAACTAAAACCATTCTGTGATTCTGTGATTGTTTGGCATCAGCATCCTACTGCATCTCTCCCTGACAGTCTGATCTCCTGAGGGTGGCCTGTGGGGTGAAGTGAGTCTGTGGCAGCCCTGTTTAGCAACATCCCACTGGCAACATGGCAGAAATAGTCTTCACCACAGATGGATCTGTGTTGCTGTTTGCAATTTGTCTGAAACAAATGACTTCATAGAGGTAAAACCCTTGAACTTCTTTTCCATCCCCTGGTCAGTGCAGGTCACAGACTGGGTTACACACATACTGCACAGGGACAAAGGAAAATTTTGTCTGGGTGCTCAGAACCTTTTTTAATCTCACCCACCCTATAATAACTTGTCCCTGTCCGACAGCAGTGCAGGGGCTGGACAGGCTTCCTGCATTGTGCTCCCAGTGTCTCCTGGCTCGGGAAGTGACAACATCTTGAACTAATTTTTTTAAATGGGGGTTGATTTTAAGAAACATATTTTCCAAACTGTTTTTTTAAGTGCAAGTCTAATTATTTTTTTGCTTCTTTTTTCTTCTTCCTTTTTTTTTTTTTTTTTTTTAAACCACTTGGCAGAGGAAGGAATTCCATGCAGGACCTTGAATGAGGGACACTCAGGCATCAGCAACTTCTGCCAGCCACCTCTGGAAGGCAGGAGCATCGCTAAAGGCTGGATGTAGGCTGCTCCATCAGCAAGCCCTCAGCCGCAGACAGGATCGGTAACCACAAGCCAATCTGCTGCTGTTTCCACAGCAGACAGTTGTCCTTTTCCACATGCCCAGGTACGACAGGCTTCTGGGACAAATTTGGGGGTATTCCTCAGCAGTGGTGAGGGGGTGGAAGCAAAGTTGCATCCAAATAAAGGACCAACACATGCTGGAGCTTCAGTAGAAATGTCTCGTGTTCACCCTCCTGCACGTGCAGGGAGAGATTTTCACTGTATTTTCTCCTCCTGGATGTTAAAAGTCATTTGAAGTGATGTGAAATGGGAAGCCAAAGTCTCATTTCTCCTCAGTGCCTTCTCACCTTTGAGCCTTCACTTGTGGAGCTTCCTTGGCACATCGTGAGTCTGCACAACAGGGAAGAGGACTTGGACAGCCCCAGCTGCTTCAGGCTTGTTGGCTTACCTTGTGTGGAAAATCCAGGAAGCGCCAAATATCATCCACTGAGGCTGTTTCTCCAGCCCCAAACATCCAAATGTCAAGGAAAATGCTCTGAAATGTAATAAGAGTGGGTTAAAGCCCCTAAAAATTACAGTGTGTTAGATTGCCAGTGAATGTGCAATTGTTTCTTTGCAACTCACGTTCAGACATTCCTATATACCAAAGAGGACAAGTTTCCCAAAGGGATTTTCCTTTCCTTTGGCTTGGCTAGGGAAGTGGGGTGGTGAAGATGCTGCAAGACACCCCATGGTCCACACCAGCAGGACGAGACGAGGTCCCATGCTGTGTGCAGGGTTATCACCTATTGCAGCACTTGGGAGGGTGAACCCAGATTCTTCACAAAGGTTCAAGTTTTTTCACTGTGTGAAATTTTCCATCTCCTTCACAGACAGGGTTCTCTGGCTTTAGGCTGGTTTCCATGAGGCTGGGTGGGAAAGCTTCACAGCAGCAGGATGTTTTATTGCTGCCTTTTGTATTTTGCCCAGACAGCATTCCTCTGACCATGTGCCCAGTGTCAATGAGTGTAGATTTTTCTTTGGTGCTTTGGGTGCTTTTATCTTCCTGAAAAGCCAGTTCCAAAAAGCATGACTGGCAGGTAGCTAATATTTAAGCCAGGACTCACTGCCAAGGATCAATCTCTACCCAGATCTCTGGATCTTGCTCTGCAGCAGAAGAGCATTTGCCACGTGGCTCCCTCGAGCAACATGATGAACTGGAAGTAGGTCCTGACACCTACCCTAATCTCTCTGGCTGTGTTCCTGAAGCAAGGAGGAGCTTTTAATCTAGATTTGGTATTCTGTCCAAGGACAGGAAACTTACAAGAGGTATTAGCCCAGAGAGCATCTTGACTATGATCAGCTTTCTAGTTCCAGTAAAGTTACAGCCCCACTTTTCCACATTACTCTTGTGTCTGTCTCATCTCTTAAGCTCTTATAATGGGCAAAACTAGGCTGTAGTTAGTTTTAGCACCTCCACATCTCCAGCAGCTAAACTAGAAAACAGTTGTTTTAAGCAACATAAATTTAGTTTCAGGCTGTAAATTACATATTTTTCATCATATAGGTTGCTTTACACTGATAGTTTTTGTCCAGGTCTTCACAAAAGCATTAGTCTGTAAAGATCTGGGCTTTAGGAGTGGGTAAATTAGGAAACTGGGGAAGGGAAGTTTACCATAAACATACTTTCATTGCAGCTGAGTTACCAAACTTCAATGTTAACTACGAAAACAAAACAATAAACCTTGGATTGAGCTAAGAATTGTATTTCATATTTAGAGATCATGCATAATAATCAAATGGTATTATACCAAAATTTTGCTCTGAGGGACCCCTGTGCCATTGCACTCTAAACCTTGGTTTAAACTTCAGAACTAAGTGTGCAAAAGGAGACAAACCAGCAATTTTATATTAAGAAAGAGGAGAGAAGCTTTTCACAGGGTCCAAGTTGCAGCCAGCTCAGCAGCAGGTGGCAGGGAGGGCGCAGGCTTTGTTGCACGAATGTTTCTTATGAAAGAAGCAAGATCAGGAGTGTGTTTCAGTGCTGTAGCTAGCCATTTCCCAGCAGAGGTTTTCAAAAATTATTGAACTACATTAGAGCATCTATTAACAAGACTGCCACTGAATTTGATCTAAATCCCCAGAATCTATTGGGAAACCATCTCACTGTTACAGGAGCAGACAGGAGCACAGTCTTAAACTTGCAATTTTTCCATTAAAGGATTCAGATGCCCAGCATGGGGTCTGGAAGCCTCCAGTCCTGCAAAAATATTTAACAATTTAATGTGCCTTTCAGCACTATCAGGTTGTGGTGATTAGCAAGTGCAGAAGTTTTGGGAGGAGTTAATGCAAATTCTTCACCAAGTTCTGACCCTGCCACCCAAAATGCACTCAACCCTGCTCCACACCAATGTAAAATACTGTGTAAATACAAAGTGCTGATCAAGAGGTGAGGGTTGCAGTGCCTGGGCTGTGGATGGGGAGGACATCTCCCAGAAGTAATAAACCCCACTCCTGCCTGTCTGCCCTGCTCCCAGCAGCAGCATCTGGTATCTCCAAAGCTTCTGTCCTGCTTCCCTTTATGCTTTGGGATTTTGCCTGTGGGAAATTGATCTGTGTTGATGCAAAAAGAAAAGAATTGGAAATCTGGGTGATTGTCATATGATACCAGTACCTACAAGACAGGTGAGCACCAAAAATGTCTTAATTTCAGGTAGCCTTTTGACTTCAAAGCACGTTGCAGGTGGCTGAATGAGATGGAGATAAGAATGCCGGGCTCCGTGGTAAGATGTAGGACTATATTTTAAGGACTTGGAAATATTTGGATCAGGCTTAGCAGTGCAAATATGACAAGCAAATAGGTGAAACTCAGCACACAGATACCTAGAGGTACCAGTAAGAGAAGGTTAACCCTGGGCACATCACAGTTATCTCCTACAGATATGTTAATTGTAGGAGTAAGGGGGCTGCGGGAGGCTTGGGGCAGACCCAAGGAAGACCTTTGTCCTTGCAAAGGATGACCCAGTGCCCCTGTAAGATCTACAGCCTGAAAGGGTGGACCATGCATACAGCAGCAGGGGGGGCTGTCCATGCTTGTCTGCAGATTTTGTGAACTTTTGTTTTTATTCCAGTCCTGAAATGGAATATTTAGCCCATATCACGACTGTCTCTCAGACACAGCACTCAGAAGTTTTATCCAATTTTTAGGTTCCCCTTTGTTTGCATATTCTTCATGGGAGTAGAAGGTGATTATAAAGGCAAAAGTTTTTACATAATGTTTATCTTCCAAGGCCAAAGTGAATTCACTTGAAAGATTCCAGTTAACTTCAACAGGCTTTGGACCAGTGTCTCAAGGAAAAGATGCAAACTTTGATTTGCAATCTCCTGTACCATCCAGTTGATTTAGTTTGGAAAGCTAACTTGTAATTTAGCACTTAAAATATTTTAACCACTGTTTCTGAGGAATTTTAAACCTAAGTAGTGTAAAAAGTCATTACTTGTGAAGTTTTTCATAGAGTCGTGTTCAATTTGCATTCAAGTCATGATTTTACCAAGCATTGTCTTCCTTTCTAGGTGGGACTTTAAATTCCGAAAATTGATAATTTATGTTTTCATTTCTAGTAGAGGACTAGAAAGCCTCCACTGACATTCATAAAGCCTAGCCTTATGTGAGATTTGAAGACTGTGGTAGCTTTGTTTATACTATAGTTTGGGAGACGATTGACTGTCTTTTCAGCCTTAAAATGTTCATCACTGGACTTAAAAATAAAGTTATGTCTTCCTATTTCACTACAATGACTTTTTTTTCTCTGTGAGACAGCATGCAAAGTAAAAGTAAAGACAAATCTACTTTTGGAAACATTTTTCAGAGAAAAAAGGTAGTACATTTTTGAGGATTTTAAAAAATTGCACTCACTTAAACTTATTATGGTATCATTGTTACAGACTCAATGAATGTTTTCTAACAAGAACTTTCTCTTAAATAAAAATGAAACCCACAATATCATAATGAATTGGAAGAGTTCTTCCAAAGAGCCTTCCAGAATATCCAACAGTTTTCAGCTGCTCAGTACTAACTATTGACAGCTTGCTGCTGACTTAAGGATTTGAACTAAATCTTTTCAAGAGACAACTGGTTTCTCATTGTATGTTGCAAAAAGTGCATCCTTGAGAGAACTATACAGACTGTTTTCTTTAACTGAAGTATCTGAACAAGATTTCTATTCTAAAACTTTCTTCTGAAGCCATTTCTCTTCCTTTACCTTATCTCTCTGAAGGGCATGAGAATGTTTTTTTCAGTCTTTGCACATCTACCCTGCCTGTGTGTCTTACATGAAAGTCATTTTCCCACAGGATAGCTGAGGCTGGAAGTGGCTGCTGGTGGCCCTCAAGTCAAGCTTTGCTCACTTCAGGGCTAACTCCAAAAGGAATCCCAGTTGCTCAGGGCTGTGTCTTGAGCTTCTCCAAAGAATGCATCTCCAAGGATGAAGCTTTCTCTCTCTCAGGGCTGCACCACTCACACGGTGGATTTTCCCCCCCCACCCCTTACATCCAGACAGCATCTGCTTTGCTGCAAATCTCATCTGTTGCTTTCTGACCTTTCCCTAAGCACCTGGGAGATCCTGGCTGAATCTAACCTATAACCAGACTTCAGGGAGTTAAGGACAGCAACCATCCTTCTTTGCCTGCTGTATGTGCCAGCTCAGACAGGACATCACCACTTTGGTGGGTCAGTGATGCCAATTGCTCTCACAGGTAGCTCTTGATCTCAGACACTCAAGGAGACTGCTGCTTCTGGTATGCAACAGAAGCTCCTAGGGCTCGAAATCCTGGGAAGCACCTTCCTCTTCCTGACTCCAAGGGTATTTGGGTGTCAAAATGTTGGTCTCTGTCGCCCTTGCTGTCTCACATGCAGATGTTTACGAAGTCTGGGCTATTGACTCCTACACCTTAGTCTCCTTCTAAATGTCCCTCAAATGTGTTTAAAGGGGTAGAAAGAATGGAGAATATGGCAAATTAATTACTAAAAACCCTAAAGAAGACTTTTTTGTATTTTCATCAGTATTTTACAATATTTGCTGTTTTCCCTTTGAAACAAAGCTGTCTAATTTTCAAGCGAATTTAGGAATGAAATGTTGATCTATTACAGAAGGGAACCTTATTTTGTCACATAAAAGAATGAAGAGGCATCTGCAATAGATGAAGTCCCCAGACATAGCGTGGTAAACCAGTAGACAGGCTGTAAAATGAGGAGTAATTTATGGTCTCTTCTTGGAGAATCTTTATGAATAATTCTATCCTGGAAACAACTTAAACAGCACCAGCTACATTTCTAGAACCACTGGTAAAAAGTCATGTCTTAAATTCAAATGACATTTTCAAAATATCACAAAACACAAATGCGGTCATCAGAGTCGATCACCTTCTGAAGACAGAGGAAAACTAATTTCAATTCACTTGACTTGTTTTCACTGTCATTTAGACTGAACAACATCCTCTAGAACTGAAATTTCAACTTTCTGCAGCAAATAATCCAATTTTGGAGGCAGTGAGGCAGCAAAGTTTATGGTTTAGACTGAGGAAAGCCTTTTACTGCTGTAGTGACAAACAGAAACATAATACCAAGATTGATATATAGGCATGAACTGCTACACTTCTTAGTGTCTCTACAGAATTTCCTCAATCACCTGAGAGCATTGGCTAAATCAAAGCTGTAAAAGCTGTGATTAGTTTTTTATAAAAATAATCAAAATTGATGGATAACTTTAAAAAGAAAAAAAAAATAAAAACTGGTATAAATCCTGGGAGTATAGAGAACAGCTACTTGGAAAAGTCAGGTAAATTTTAGTTTTAAACCTAAATGGTTTCTCCAAACATAACCTCAGTGGCTGATGTAAGTTCACATTCTGAATTCATAACCAATCATTTAATATGGAAATATTTTGCTCTAGGTGAAGTAAAGCATTCACCCACCTCTCAACTAAGTAAACCACCTGTGTATAAAATTAGAGAAATCAAGAATTCTCTTCAAATTTAATTTTCACTTCCTTCAACAACCCAAGAAGTTTCCATACTGTACAATACAAGGCAATAAATTCTACCCCTAACTTTTCTGGCCAGACAAGATCAGTCATCCTAAGGGAGGCAAGAAACCAAGAGCACCTTTAGTCTCATGCCTGTGAATTTTTGTCCCTGTGTACAAAACAGACACATTTTCTAATGTACATTTCCAACATTTTCTTTTTAAATTCCTCAGTGCAGCAACAATATTTGTGCAGTTTTGTGCTATGGTTGCAGATAGCAATAAAAGAATTGCAGTGAAGCTTTTGGCTATTTTTCATCCCAGATTCAGAAAACCTGTACCAGATGGGAAGAATGATACAGGTCCTTGCAGGAAGTGTCTCCAGTGTCAGCACCACCACTAATACATCTTTTTGAAATAAAAGGGAAGTGCTGAGCATCCCTGACAGCGTGCACTTTCTAATGACCCTATGAAGGGTTGCTTTTTCCTGTCCTCTCTGGTCTGTAACCTGGCCACAAAGGGCTGGCAATGACATGCATTTACCCAGGCTGCTGGGGATGCCTTCAAGAACTGCACCTGTCAACAGGATTATAAGGAGATTCATGTACTGATGAAGTACTGAATTAGAAGTCCTTTTAATGGCCCACTTGGATGGAAAAATAGTTGCAGGTCAGCTGACAGCAAAAGTTAGGTGTAGCTGAATGTCTTTTCCTAAAATCCATTTCCTTCTGCACAGAGGACAGAGCACTTACTGTGATATTATTGTTGCCCCAGAAGGAACCCTAGATTAGACTGCATCTGAAGGAATAATTGGACAAGAACTAAAACAACTTATTATTTACCAAAAGGCCTCCAACCCAAACCACGACAAAGCCACTGCATTTCACAAGACCAGTCTGAAAGGAAATTCTTGTGCGTCATTTAAAAGGCCATTTATTTTTAAAATATAGGACCCTCTAATGGAATAAGTGTTTCACCTCCATCATTCTTATATCATTTTTGTCATATTAAAATATTGCCTTCCTTCATGAAGACTTATGATCATTCTTCAGAATTATGAGAGGGAAAATCCAATGGGATAGTCTGAGGTGATGGCTAATTATAGGGTATCTTTGTACTGAAAAGACTCTGCTAAGTTAAAGAATAAGAACTTTAAATATTGACCTTGCCATCAGCTTTTAAGTTTTTTTTTTGGGGCAGGAGTATTTTTTAATTCCTCTCAAATAACTTTTTGATCATATTTAAACTTTATTTTTACATTCCCTTTGGAAACAAACCGGTTTGTCAAATCTTTTTGTTCTACAAATTTAGCAATCATATGAGGTCTTCTGCTATAACAAAACCAATATTTTAACACTGAGACATCCAAAATTTCCTGCAAATTAATTATTACATAGTACAACCTCAGAGAACAACAATTACAACACTGGCAAAGTTACCTTAAAGGTTTTCCCAAAGTACCAGCTGTGATTGGTGTGCTCCAATCTTTTTCTTTCAAAGCCCTAGAAGAGTAGAGTGATGGGAGACTGGGCTTGAAGAAGTACAAGAATCCCAGACTGCAGTACAGGAACAATTTTTTTTAAATTTTACTTCAATTTTTCTTGTAAGACCATGCTTTGGTAAAGATTTAACCTTTTAGAGTTAGAATTCCAGGAGATTGTAAAGAGAATTTAAGTCAAGAGTGTTAAATCTACAAGTGGTGAGCAGAAAAAATTGAATTAATTCTTATATCTATTTTTTAAATGGCAATGCATCTGTCATTTTTAAAAAATTTTTTGTTTGAGTTGTTGAATGAAAGAGAGCATGACTGTAGGAGCTGATGTACTTTCCCCTAATTTTTTAAAACCTGATGGAAGTTCAAGGGCACTATAAACTCAGGCAGGACAGGATGTGCTCAACGTCAGCCTTTGAGATTGTAAATTTCAAAGTCAATTAAAAACAAAAAAGAAAAAAAAAACCTTTACATAAGCATTTCAAAAACATAGGGGGTTTGTGCTGATTTTTTTTTTTAAATAAATAATCTGTTCTAGAGGCACTGTTTTTGTTCAGTCAATAGTAAATCAAAGAAACAGCAGCTTAAGCATTTCTGTATAGCTGAAGTCAGATGCAACAGTTTCTCTGTACCTTCAGGAAAGCCAGAAAGCCCAGTGCCAGTGGATTTTTTCCCTGTCTCTACAAGAAAACTATCCTTTATCAGTGAACAGGAATGCAACTCTGACCATGACTGTAAAACGAATGCCACAGGAAGAGCCAGAGACCAAGATAAATAATTAAAACCCTGTAACAGGCTTTACAAACAAAACCCAGTATGACAAAACTACAAAACTTTGAGCAGATGAATGTTTTGGTTCCTGGCAGATGGACTTGATGTACCATGAAAAGATGTTGCCTGCCATACCCAGCTGTGACCTGAATCCTGTGCTGTCTTCCACTTCAGGAAAAGCATCAGGTGTAAATGTCCTGCAACATGGTAAATCAGTGCCCAAAGCAAACAGCTGAAAAACAAAGCCATTCATCTGCACTAGAAACTTGTGATTGCCAACAGCAATGATTTTATGTGATTGACATGGATGTTAACTAACCCCTTAACCATTGCTTTTCCAGGTGAGATCACTGACAGATATTGCTTACCCAGACCGACTGGAATGGAAAACTACTCACAAGACTTTGCAAAGTGAAAGCTTTAGCAGATAACCTTTTCTCTGAAGAGCTTTGCTGAGTTCTTTAAGCATTTGCCAAATGCTTAAACGCTTAACTCTGTATTCCCAAAGCTGGTCTTACTTTAAGAATTAAAATCAATACCTAGAATCAATACCTACAGAGCAAGCGCTACAGACAGGAGCATTTATTTGAAAACTTTCTTATCTGGACTATTCATTAACACTGTCTATAAGTTCACATTAAAATGAGTACCTTGAAGTGAAATCTGTAGGATGAATCTGCTTTCTCATAAAAACCATGTCCTCTGTTCCAGACCTGTTGCTGACTTGCTGTGCCTATTGGTAAATATTGCTTCTACATATATTGAATTATTTGGTAATATTATTCTCTAGCATCTCTCTTTCAAGAAGAAGACCATGTGCCATATATATAAAAAATATTTTTTATTGTAAGTGGTGGCTGCTACTTAAACCTAGAGAAAAATGGATCCCAGAAATTATTTTGATTATTTTGTTTTGCAGATCAACCAGCAGTACATTCTATGCAGTATAGATAATACTGTTTAGTGAGAGGCCCATTAACTGCTTTGTCTCACCCCAAAAAAAAACCAAAACAGGTGTAGGTATTCAACTGGAAGAAATCATGAGAACTACTGTAAAATATTCTAATTCTGCATAAATGTAGCTAGCACAACAATCAAATGTGCTTCCAAGTATTCCCATTACCACTTACTCATGACATTTTTTTGAAAATGGCTCCAGAAGATAGATGTCTGTCCATTAGCCAAAAATTTAAATGTGGCAACAGTTGTCTAAGGGGTTGTAGGCCAAGTCCAGATAGAAAGTTGAAGCAGCTCAGAGATTGAGCAATCTTGGAACCAAACAAGGCAAAGACATATAAGATGTGATTGTAATATAGCATCATACATGGAAGAGCTCCCTTATTTTCTACTTTGTCAAATCCCCAAATTACATCATATCACTTTAGAAAAAGAACTGTTTTTTAAACTTAAGCACAGAGCACATGAATACTAAAGGAGAATAAAAGAGCCTCCAGGCATGACACACAAAACCTTCCCATGGCATGACTGCAGGTTATGACAGCTGTCCTTTTTTAGGCTATGTTGACCACTCCAGATGTTCATCTTCAACACTGTGCCCCAAAGTCCCTATGGGAACATCTGTTATCTTGGCTACAGAGAGATGATAAACAGTATTGAGGTCCTGGACATAGACAGTAAAGTATAGACTAGTACAGCAGTAGTGCAGAGATCATTGGCTGTAGTAATAGATCCCTTCTCTTGGTGGAGGCTGGAATTTGATAGTGGGTAGGAAAAACTGACACAGGCAATGCTGGGAGCCAGTTTCCAGCCTTGGGTAAAGATCCTACTGCAACAGTCTGAAAACAGGGCAGGCAAAGCACATCCCAAAGAGCCTCCGCTGACTCATAGGTGTTAGTGGTGTCAAACTTAACTGGGATCAAGGAACAGTTGCAGACATGCGGTGAATCATTCTTCCAGTTTTATTCTAGGCAAAAACTCCCCACTCCCCCAGCCATATTATTAAAGCATAAAACATTTTCAAAAACTGCTTTAAACCAACTTTAAGACAACAAAATATTTCCTCCCTGCACCCTTTTCTTCCCAGTTACTAAGAGAAGCTTGTCTCTTTCAATCGTTCTGTTCATTGTGTCTCTGTTTCCATCTGTTACAGGGAAGGGCTTCACCTTCAGATTCCTATTGAGAAATGTAGCATATCCAACCAAGGCATTAAAACTCTCCCTCAGAGGTCTATTTATTTATTTTTAAAATTCCATTTGCATTGGTTAGGAGAAGGGGAATATTTTAACTGAAATTGCGACAAAGGATTTATTGTCTGATAGTGTTACCGCTATCCAAATAATTACTAGCGTGTTATCTGCAGATGGTTTTATGTGCTAATATAAAAAGATGGGTTTGTAGTTCTTCCATTATCTAGAACACAATTTTTTAAAAATTGTCTGGAGATTTTACCAACAAAATCAAGAAAAATTATTCAGGCAGCTAAATTTCTTTTGAGCTCAGCCTGACTTTAGGAACATAAACGCAGTTTGGGACCTCAGAGACCTGGCTGACTCAGACTCTTTTCTGGCTTCCCAAATCTACAGTGGCAAATTACGCAAATGATTGCTGGTTTAACATCCCATTTGTAAACCAGACACAACTCTTTGCAAATATTTTTTTATTATTATTCCAAAATAAAAGAAAAGAAAGAAAAAATAAGCCTCTCATACATAAGGACCTCCCCAAAGGAATTGCACTGCAGCAAGTTCAAAAAGTTACATGAAATAGAAGTGTGCCAGGTATGCCTGGAAGACTATGCAGCCTTCATCACTTCAAAAGTCATCACTTTTCCAGTTTTTGTTGGTCTCAAATTCAGATTAATGACTGACAAATTTCAGGCTGATGAAACAGTTTTCATCACGCCTTGATGTTTGGAGAATAAAGTCAAAAGAAATTGTCATGTAATACATGAAAATATCCTCAAGTTCCAAGCATTGAGTGAGGGCAGTCAAGGGATTATTACTGTTAGCAGCAATGTAAACTGGCATAATAAATGCCCAAGCAAAATTATTCACATCACCCCAAACTTCTTCTTACAGAGCCCTGTGAAATAAGGTTTCTTTCCATTAGCAGTTTTAAATACACCAAACTTGGTGCTGACACTACAGTGAACATAATTTTCTGGTTTCGCTGTTCTGAAATAATTGAGGGAAAAAAGAGGCCACCACGTTGAGGTCTAGGAGTGCATTATGGAGCTGAAAGACAGACTTATCAGCCTCATTCTGTTAATCATCAAAGAGATGGAAAATTTCAACACTTGAATATAGAACTTGCTATTCATTAAAGAAACTGTTGTTTAGACAACAAAAAACTTGCTTGGTTTTGCTCATGCAAGAAGTGAATGGGTTTTTTCCATGATCTATGAACTTCTTTAAATTGAAAATTAAGTACTGCCTCAAACAGACTTCTGAATTTCTTCCCACACAGGCTTACTAAACATCCAGATGTTACCACCTCAGTGGCTGATATTTGACCTCCTTCTCTTAATGGTTTCACACTTGATATTTCCCGTCTTGTGTACCATCTGGTTGCAATGAAAGCATTCCACAGATTTGCACATCTTCTCAAGTCCAGAAATCTTACATAAAAACCTGCTTATGCAGCTCTGTAAATCTGTTACATCTTTAGTATCTTGACCACTTCAGCAATACCTTCCCCTGCAGGATGTAATTTGCTGATTTTGCTGACACTGAAGCTAATACCATTGAGGAAATCTCTTTCACCTCTGTTGTAGCAGCCTGCTCTGGTATAATGAATGAGGAAGTCCATGAGGCTGTATAATACTGTGATTAACCTCAATCCTTCCATGTTGCTGTATCTTTGTGCAACTTCTGATAACACTCAGATTGGATTCTGTCTTTTCAGAACTTTTTATTGTCATTATGGAGGTCAAACTTCAAAGGTATTCCTTGTAAACCCTGTTGAGTAAATATTCATAATAAATTTTCAACAAAGGCACAATTCCAGTCCTCAGAAAAACATCTCATATGTAAAACCATCAAAATAGAATAAAAGAATAGTGGGTATATGTAGCATCAGAGTATTTTTAACCAGAAGTTATTGATGTGTTATTTTTCACATCAACTCCTCACACTTTTCGACACTGTTTTTTTGTCCCAAGTCATTATCAAAAGCTGTTTGATAGAAAGAACTTGCACTGTGTTATATCATTGTGCACATTTGCTTTTTTGGAACATTGTTTCACTACATGTCACACATAATTTTTCACATAAAAATGCCCCAAAAGATGCCTTTTTGGGCTTATGAAAATGCCCCTCTCTTGGTTCTTTCACAACGTGAGAGAGCCCTGTCTAACAAAACCTTTGGGAACAATAGCTCACAAAGGGTTGCTGTGAGCAACTCTAGCTTTGATTACCTGGGTCAGTGGACCACAGGATCTTGATCCTGAACCTCTTTTCCCTGTAACCCCCAAGGTCCTGCAATTTTTATGAGAAACCTGAATGGTGCCTGAAAGGAACTCAGGTACACTGAACATACCCAAAGTAGTGTTAATGCTTCATGGCAGCCCCTGAAGTTACTTAAGAAGCATTTCAGTTCAGTGCCCTTTTTTTGCATATGTGCCTTAATTTGCATGTACTCTGCAATGTAAACCAATCCAAACTAAACTCATGTATGCATTTCATTGTTTCTCTCTATCTTAAGGTGAAATACTGCAAGCTAATAGTTGTGAGATTAATGTCCTGGCGATGTTGCAATGGTGAGAGGAGAGTGACTAAACCAGACAATAAAACTTTTTATTGCCAAGCATTAAACCATGCTTTCTGTCAGTTGCTCTCAAGTGGCATCACACAGCCCCATCTCCCCAGAGTATAACTGCCCAGAATTTCCAGGCAGCCATGAAAAAGAGCTGTGAAGCTGTAGTTTCTTTGAAGTGGCATGAGCTCATTTTTAAAATAGCTTTGAGCCGTCACCCATATTTCCAACTGTTGTTTTACCAGGTCAGTGATTTCCACCTCAGCGGGCTGTCTAACTCATCTCTGCTGTCCCATGACTGGGTCAGCTCTAGCTGCATCATTCCTGATCAGCATTTAACCAGACTGCTCCTAGCAGTCTCCAAAATAGTTTTCCTCTGGTCATTTACCTCATTCTTTGCTTTCCATGCTCCTAGGAGTGCCCTAGCTGATGTTCAATCCATAGACATTTTTCTTACCCTATGGGTAAGAAAAATAATTGTTCTCTTCACCTTATCAGCAGTTTTTCTTGGTTTGGGAACCTGTGATGCCCCTGATTAGCCAGCCATTCCTTCTTCACAAAAAAACATAAATAAATCAAATCTTTCTCCCAAGGCTCTATTTTCCAGGCTCACACTCTTTGTCATTACTCTTCTCTGTACTCTTTCCAAGTAGTTATGTCCTTCTCAATGTGCAAGCCCCACAGCTACACAGTTTCAGCTGTGGCTGTGCTGTAGCACAGTGCTGGGGCTTTTCTATCCATGTGTCTTATTGCCCATCCTCTATGGAGCCCAGTTTTTGCTTTTCTTGCAGCTCTACAATTCTATTGACTCATGTTCAGCTTGTAGGTCCTCTCCTACTGGTGTGCTGCCTACTCAGTGTCTGCACACCCCACACTTGTCCCCATTGAAAAATGTTCCATTTCATCTTGTTCCCGTGATGTGTTTCCAATATGGCAAGATTTCTTTGAGGTTTAACCTTGCACTTCTCCCCAATTTGGTGTCATTTGCACATTTAGTACAATACCTTATTCTATCCTTGGATCAGACCTGGAAATACTGCTTTGTATCAGACTCAAATGAAATCCCTGTTAAATTCTGCTCACTGCATCCCTTTTGACGCCACAGATTATGTGGTTTTCTAGAAGCTTTCCCCTGCCCCAGAATCTTCCATTTGTCTTGAACATGTTTCTCTAACTTATTTATGACACCTACTGTTTTTCCTTTGCCCACAAAATCTATGACTAAGGGAAATTAAATTGGCTTGACAGGCAACTAAAAGCAGAGAAAGGTAATTAATAGCTGTGGTGAACAGCAGCCAGTTAGGCCTTCTGTAGAGGGACCATCTTGACTGGTATTTCATATTGGAAATAAATTGAATTTCCAAAAATGCGCCCTGACAATAAGTAACATATCACAAATTTCAGCCCAGAAGCTGCAGACCACCCTCAGGGAAAGGTCCACCAGACATGGAAGAGGTTTGGTTGAACACTCACACAGAAATAGGGGGAGGTTGTTGCAGCCCTTCTTAAATTGGGCCAGGGCTGGCAGTATAAGAGACAAGGGTACGTGCTCTGGCAGTCACATTTTTAACATTTGTGGATTTTGTATGTTTCTATGAGCCAAACTGTAACCTCATGATGTGTCTTAGACTGGTAGCTGTTGTGGCACAAGCAGGTCACGAAATCCCAAACCTCAGAATCCAAGACTTGTTTACCCAACAGCAGATAAGTGTAACACATCTGCTTTTGAAAGGTCTTGTTGCTGGGATTTTTTGTAAAAAACAAAGAGCCCAGAAACATGACACTTCTCATCAAACATTTGGTTATAAATGATACTTAATTAGGCAAAGAAAATATTCCCAGGGCTTCACTAACCACAAGTCAAATTTAAAAGACGAAGCAGCTGCATTCCTTGTTTTGGGGGAGTGATCCATATTTGGGGGAGTATTTAAAGCTGCTGGTGTCTCCTCACTCACATACTTACATACATGAATCTATTATAATCACCTACAAAATAAAGGGAAATTAATTTGTTTTTCTCTGTATGAATAAGCAGCTTTCTGAAATTCACCTTTCCTATTAATCAAGAGAGCACTAGGACTTCTTGGACCACAAAGGTCAGGTCCTTGTATTACTACACTTCCCTTTCACAAGCACAGGGTTGCTCCATCTTAAAAATAATCATGTTGTTTTGCCTCCTGCTGCTCCTATGAATAGGGTATTGCAAGATCCCCTTCCTCTAACAGTTAGACTTCCCCACTTTCCAGCTTGAATTTCTTCATGCCTAGTTTATAATCTTTTGCAGTACTTTATCAAGGAGCACAAGCTCAAGCAGTTGTGGGGGTCCATATTACTTTTGTCTGATGGTGCATGCCTCTCTTCCCCTGTTTCCACTTCAGCCCTACCAGGAATTGATATTCAGTGAAGAAAACCAGTGGGGAAAGCCACAAGGGTTGTGCTGGAATCTTGCAAATACTGAATGTAACATTAACTGAGCAATGTCTGAGTCAGTGAAGCAAAGCATTCACCCTAGCATTGATTATCTTTCCCATCACTGTCAGCCACTTCAGTTCTCTCACAGAAATTCATTCAGCTTGGTTAAAATTTCTGGGAAGGGAAGGTTTCCTCTGTTGTCTGTCCAAGTCCACAGCTCTTAGAGTGGAAAACAAGGACGAGTCACTTTTAGCAAATGGCTAATGGAACTTGTCTTTATTTCTGGCTCCTTGAAATCTTTTCTTCTCAACATTAGATCCACATGTGCTATTCTACTATCATGATCGTGGTCTGTTAGCACTCCCCAGAGACATCCCAATCTTAAATATAATTCTTTAGGTCAACAGGGAGGCTCCATAGGTCTCTGCTAGCCCTCCTTGAGATGCCCTTCCCCAGAGCATTGAGCAGTAACGATGATGTGAGACATGGGGAAGGCATGACCCATAAACTAGAGGAGCAAGTGACACACCTGTGCAGTATCACCTTTTTAATGCTGGCTATTTTTAAGCCTAGAAAAACTTTTTATTTCCATGCAATACTATTGTTTTTCTGCCGAATTGCCTAGCAGAATGTTTCTATATTCCACAACTTCTCCAGAACTTCTTCAGTTCTTTGCACCCAAAGTGTTGCAGGCAGGAGAATTACTAAAACCAGTGTTGCCATTGCTGACGCCACTTGTTACATGGTCAGTTCAGAAGCTGATACATTCTTTAACCATTTTGACATGATGGCATTTAAAATAAATTTATCCAGAATTACCCCTTCATCGTATTCAGTCTTGCAGTCAGAAAGCAAAACCTTAGAGTACATGTAAATTGGCCCTTGCTTAAATACACAGCATTTCTGCTAGTAAAAAGAAAAAAACATGTTTCTGCAGCACAGTACATTTGCCACACTCCTGCAATTTGTTTCAGAACTCTCATGCTAATGCCTGTTCCAAGCAGAATGGGTGATCCCCTGTTCTGTATTGGTTTCATACAATTCATTTGAGTAAATTCACAAGACATAAATGTTTAATGTGACTAGACTATTTCTCCCAAATAAAACATAAGTAAAAAAGTAAAAAAACAGAAAATGTGTTCCCAAATTAAACATCATACCATTGCATTGTCTTGGCTGTCTCCAATAAAGGCCATAGACTATAATACTACAGCACTTGAAGCCTTCCACATAGGCTGTATTGAAATGTTCAGTACAAAATTCATGTTTTGAGGGAAATTTTCTTTATATTTCAATTCTCTTTCCATTTTCATTTGACAGGTCCCAGTTCCTGCTCTTCCACTTTCAAATGCCATTTGCATCCTCAGTTCTAGCTCAGAAAACTGCTGGTTTCTGCTCAGTTGCTCCAAGTTGCCATGCTAGAGCATCATGCATCACACAGGGGATGGGGAGTCTATTGTAAGCAGGATCCGGGACCACCATGGTTGTAGACATGGAAGGAGATTTTTTGGGTTGAGTTATTGGCCAAGAAGACCCAATACTGGCAGCCCTTTCCTGGGCATCTAGTCTATACATTACTCCCTAAACACCTCAAGGCTATAGCTAACTCAGACTCAGCCTTCACACATCATTGTTGTGCTGGTGTAGAAGGGATTGAGCATGAAAACCAAAGACAGGGTATAACTGGCAGCATTGTGGGTCTTTTCAAGCCATGCTGAAGCTTTTTGAATATTCAGTCTGGGGAAATGTCAATGCTAAAAAAGGTGTTATCCTTTGAAAAGCAGTGGTTTTTTTGCAGTTTCTTCACCAACTCTTATTCCTTAAGTTCACTTTGATGTCATTTTGTTGCAAATCAGACTTCTTCAAGCATTACTCCACTAAAAACCTTCCAGAAGTATCCCCATTCCTCTTACTGAGGCCACTTTATTTCCTCAGTCTCAATTTCATCAGCCACTGCTGAACTTTTACTCCAGGCCTTTTCCAGGGTAAGTCCCAAGCCCCACTCCTGGGCCAGCACTTAGAGACCACTCAGAACATCTGAATTGTTTCCTACAAACAATATGCTGGCTTCAGTGGATGCTGGAGTGGACACCTGTGTCTCACAGCAAGCTTCTGATGCCTCAGCCTCACAGGGCCACCATTGCAAAGAGAGCACAAAGGGTAAGCCCTGGGACGATTTGGTTATGCCACAGCTGTGTGTTCAACTTCTCTGATGTGTACATACCACAGTGGCTGAGCAAACTTCTGGTGCCAGTAGCAACATACCTTTCTGGAGCTTAATTTAGGAAGGCACCTATTGACCCTGGTTGTCTCTTCTTTGGGTACACTGGTCAGTTCTGATCTTCTGATCAAGCCAATGGTGATGTGTTCTTTGCCCAGATGCAGTTGCCATGTAGCCACTGCCATCACATTCTGTCTTTTCACTAGAGCTGGGCTCATATTTTGAAAATTCTGCTTTTCATTCTTCAGGAATTTATTGCATGATTAAATTGATCTCTGGTACCTCTTCTTTATCTATAAAAGTCATATCTACAAATTTTAGAAGCATAATTGAAAATGGAGTGCATTTTCCCACTGGGGAAATTCTCACTAAGGTTCACTTACATACCCAAAGTAGCTTCAGAGATTTTTAGAGAACTTTACTTTTAAGGTAGAAAACTTGGCAGGACATTTATCTAAATGAAATGTTTCAAGGGGGATGACAGTGTTGCTGTGTATTTGTTGTTTTTACCTACAGAATGAAGAAAGGTCCAGTCATAAGTACCTTCCAGGCTACATGTTCTAGTAGAAATATCACCATTTCTTCAAGTAAAACCAGGTTCAATATAAAAATCATACCTTATCATTTATTCAGACAATCTGATTTATATGCACTGCTGTGCTTGCTGCCAGTCATTCTGATTGCACCCTTGTACTTCTCTGTGTGTTCCTAACGCTATTTCACTTTGTAGCAGTAAAATCTTGTGTGTAGCACTTTTATTGGGCTTTCCCTCATTTTTTGGAGAGAAGTTGTTTATAGCTAGTCACTCAAAGCCACTTCCTCTACTTAATAGAGTTCTTTTAAAATAAATTAGCCATTAATCTTGACAGTACAGCACATTACCTTTCCTTTTTCTGTATCCACATATCAGTTTGATGAGAAATATATGAAATGAAACAGTATTGGTCATTTTGTCATCATCCTTTTATGCTGTAAAAACTTTCACCATTGGTACAGGGTCTTGAAAGATTTAAGTGGGTTGATCCTGTTTCAGGATGAGATTTTATGTACAGTACTTCTTGCCAGACAATATAAGTATTTATATATAGTATAAAAGCATACAGAATACCAGACTGCAATCAATTTATGAAAATATTATTTTTTCCCGCCTCTTTTTCCAAGAAGGTACAGTATCCCTCTGTACACAACAAGAATTTCCTCTGAGCTGTATTCCCAGTAGTCTGGAACTCATTCTTGTCATGTGCTGCTGAAGAAGAAATTATCATGTATTTAGTTTGTCTGGGAAGGCAGAGGCTAATAAGCACAGGGCCTGGAAGAGAGGAGATGTTTTGGAATTTCTAGAAAAGGACAGTGGTTTGATTTGCATAGTTTTGCTGCTGACTGGTGGCATGAAATTCAGACAGCATCTGTTTTATTGCATCACCATTACTGGACATCACGTGATATGATAAGACTGACCCACCCTGGAATGACTAATCTAGTGGGATGCTTTAAAAGGTTTTTTTCTTTTTTACAACCCTCAATTACGGAAACCACATTTTCCAGGGTGAAAAACAGTAACTTTTAAGCATGTGTGAACGTGTATGTGTGTTGTGCTTTCTGCCTTTTGGATTTTTTTTTGTTTCTAACAAAAAAGGCTCTCTTGCCCACTAAAGAATTTGGTCAGAGAGACTTTTTGTTTTTAAACCTGTAGTGAATCAACATGAATCATCTAATTTTAGCCATCATCTTTATAGTTTGAAGCAGAAAGTAAGACTTACTCCCTAGGCAAGGCAAAAATGTATTTCCTGGCTCATGCAGCTTGTCTCCCCATTTGTTTGAGATACACAGCCACGTTACTTTTCCCGCTTTCAGCTATGCCCATTGGAGCTGCAGCTACACCATTTCCCAAGAATATGCTTGGTGCGTCAGCTAACCTTTAAATATTAAAAATGGAGAGTGGCTTTGCAAACTTATGCCAAAATGGAAAGGTGTAAGGAAACCGCAGTCTGGAACAAGAGAACTTGACGTTCCTAGTGCTGAGGCCTCTCTGCATCTTTCAGCACTGAGGCCATGGGTGGTTTCTAGAAATAATATTGTGTTTGTAGCTGTGCACTGCTAGAAAATGGTTTTCAGACGTACCTGTTTATAACAAAGCCCCAAGCAATAAGCAACCGTCTTTTTTCTCTTTTCCTGCTGAAATCGGCATGCTTAACCCCTCAGTGAGGCCTAGGCCACATCCCTGCAGGATGCACGTTCTACTGACCTTGGTAGGGCTTAACTTTAGAATGCAGCAGCAGACTGAGCCTGAGACAGCCACCATGTATTTAGGGTATTCAGGTCCCTTCAGATCTCTCCAGCAGTTTTGTTAAGAGTTTGAGAGTAAAAGTTGACGTTCATCACAGCTGAGGCCCTCTATGTAAATTTATCATGGGGCAGATTGAAAAGACATCATACTAGACACCACAGGGCAATAACAACTATCCTTCCAGCCTGGTTGTTTAGGCTAAGTAGAGCAGGCAAGCAGTTGCTGAGCCGGGTTTTGGACTGCTGAATTTGGAGATTTTTTTGGCAGCCTATGGAAAATCCCCAATCTTCACAGAGATTGAGAGGCCAGACATCAGTTGTGGTAGGATCCATGATGTCTGACCGTATCCATAAATAAGTTTGGGGCTTTACAGACCATCTTTATATGTGAAGCATATGGTTGGGGTTTTTGGTTATTGTTTGTCTTCAATAAGGTTGGAATCTACTCAAAACTGGGGAATGGGAAGAGAGATTTCTTTGTTTATAGCATCTATCCAAGAATGTGGTAGTTATCCACCTCTTCTTGGAGCTTCAGGACTTTCCCTGCATGTTTTGGAAAAAATCAGGTTTTGGCACTAGTGTGGTGATGAACTCTGTGTTATCAATTTGATCAGTCTTTCTCTACCTGAAAGTATTGGGATGACAGAATGGACCATTGGGGTCTAATATTTTACACAGAAAAATGTGAAGAAGTCTCCTTCTTCTACCTCAATTTTATCTAAAATTCCTTCTAGCTGTACTTTTTGGGAAGTGCTTTTGGACATGAAAACAGCACCCTCATAGAGCTTTAGAGATGAAACATCCTTTCTGTGATTTCCTAACCTGCTTCATTCACACTTTCTTGACAGTTGTAGAGAGGGGCAATATATACTCTGCAGACCTTTTATGCTCCCCAAGTTACTTTAAACTATTACAAAAGACCTCCCAGCCCTTTGAAAACCTCACCCTTTAAGTAACCCCAGAGGGGAAGTCTGCAGCTGGAGTTCTAAGGATGCCAAAATGAAGGAGCAAACTCCTGCAGGCAAATCCTGGGTAACTAAAAAGCCAGTGAAATGCTGGAGAACAGTTGGAAAAGCACAGCTAGGCCCCCCAGGGCTGATATTCCTGTCAGGTATATGCTCTAAAACAGAGGAGAGGGGTTGTGGTTTGCAGCTTGTAGTCAACTGGTGGATTTGAGCTGCCTTCAGGGCCTCCACAGGCTGTCAAAAGAAAACAAATGGTTGCTGCTGTGGCTGCAGCCCAGGGAATCCCTTGGGCCACTGGTCACAGCCTTCACACCCAA
Source organism: Parus major (assembly GCF_001522545.3). NCBI lineage: Eukaryota > Metazoa > Chordata > Aves > Passeriformes > Paridae > Parus > Parus major. Next base: position 47,304,074 of record NC_031769.1, read on the forward strand.
GCTTCAAACTCACAGTAACAAAACAACTTCCAGCCCAGAGAGCTGAAGGGAGACAGGTCCTATAAAAGCATCCTAATATGTTATGGGAAGGATCCCAGTCTGCTGTAAAGGTAACAGTCTGTCCGCAAAAACCACTGGTATTTTAGGGAGTTTTCCTGCTCACTGCAACAACTCCTTAGGATCCATAAAGACAGGGCTGACAGGGAATAGAGCAAGTGCAGGACAACCTTCACCACCTCCCACTCTGGCTGCACCATTTTCCCAAGGGACATCTGAAAGCACAGAACTCTCATCAAGTTGGGGATCTCAAGAAAAGCTATAAATATGTCCCAAACCTTGCCTGATTTATTGAAAAGGACTGGCATCTAGGCAAATGGCCAAAGACTACCCCTAAAATAAGCTGCAGACAAAGCCCAGGATGTGTAGCAAAATCTACACACTCTCTTCTGTTTCTTCCCTTGAAACCATTATGTAGCTGACAGTGTAGCTGTAAAGTCATAAAGAATTCAAGAAGCGGTATGTAGCCCTTCTTCTTGCTGGCTAATCCTGCCAGGTGGTCTGACTTCAGAAACTTTGGAGGATTAGTCAAGGTTTCAGGACAACACAAATATATTGTGCTATGCCTTAGCACTCTGCCTTGATGGGCTGATCAGGCGAGCTTCTGTTTCCAGGGCTGCCTCCAGGACAGCTGCCCTCTCCTTCTGCTCCTGCTGAAGTGTCCTGGGATACTGATGCTCTTCATGTCTCAGCAGGGCTTGAAGAAGGTGCCCCGGGCCGCACTTTTAGGGGCCATTTGGTCCCTATTAGCAGCTCTGACAGCAGCTCCCCATCTCCTTGTGGGGCAGGATAATAGGGATTGCATGTTAAAGGCTGCTCGCAGACTTACTTATCAGCCACAGCTTTTGGACTTCCTATTCTTTAGGACAGCAAAGTGGATTTAAGAAAAAAAAAAAAGAGTTTTGAAAAATGAGTTATTTATGCTTTTGTAAAAATCTGACACACGTTTGGAGATATTGATGATGTTTTTGTGCTGGCTTTTCAGTTTGTGCTTTACCACAAATTTCCTATGGCTGTAAAGGCAAATACAAGCATGTAATTAGCATGGTTTTCATCATCTAGTGGCATTAACTGGCTGGTTATGGTGGCTTTTGTACTGCAGTTCCTAGCCACATTCTAACATTCACTCAAGTTTGGTCCCTGAGTCAGATCCATAGTTCATGTCTTATCGTGGTAGAGTAATGTTTCCTTTAGTTCTTCTGTACCTTGCCAAGCCTGTGTCTGCTTGCAGTTACTGTATACATACCAAAAAAAAAACCCTACAGCAAAAATTAGGGTAAGCAGAGAGAAAACTCAGCATGGATACCAGTGAATGACTGATTTAGAAGACATATGTGCTTTGACTAAGATTGTTATTAGATGAGCTTTTAAGGTGTTGGGTAGAGTACAGCAAAGCAACCATTTTGCAGGGAAATCAGGAAATGCAGGAGGCTAAGTGGAGAGTTTGTTAAATATCCACATCCACTGACTGGAAAGAGGTCCAGCAGTAAAGGACCTGGGGTTGCTGGTCGATGACTGAAAATAAGGCAGTGTATTCCCAGCTGGTAAAGAAGGCCAGCAACACCTGTCCTGTATGAAAAATAGAGTGGCAAGTGGGACTAGGGCTGTGATTGTTCCACTGTACTTGGGATTGGTGAGGCTGTGCTTCAAATCCTGTGCTCAGTTCTGGGTCCCTCATTACAAGAAAGACATTGAAGTGCTGGAACATGTCCAGAGAAGGGCAATAAGACTTAGGAAGGGTCTACAGTGTAAATCATATCAGGAAAAGAGGAGGCTTAGGAGAGATCTTACCACTCTACAACTGCCTGAAAGGAGGTTGTAACACAGTGAGGATCAGCCTCTTTTCTCAGGCAGTCAGTGACAGGACAAAGGGACAGTCTTAAGCTGCATCAGGGCAGGTTCATGTTGGTGATCAGAAGGAATTCACAGAAAGGGTGGTCAAGCGTTGGAACAGGCGATCCAGGGAGATGGTGGAGTCACTACCCTTGGAAGTGTCCAAGAAATGACTGGATATGGCACTTAGTGCTTTGGTTTAGTTGGAGTGGTGGTGTTTGATCAAAGGCTAGGCTCAATTACCTTGGAGGTCTTTTCCAACCTTAATGATTCCATGATTTTTTTCCTAGCAGAAATGGTCTGGCCATGAAGACAGTAGTGAAGCTCCGTAGCTGTGCCTCTTCTCTGGGAACAGATGATAGTGACACACAAAGAGGAAAGCAAAACCTTCCTTGCACTCCTGAGCACTTACACATAAATCTGTGCTTTACCACATTCAAATGAGATAGAGATTGGGTTACTTTTTCTATCCTTCACTTGACATAATTACCGTTTTAATTTAAAGAGTAATGGCTTCAGATTTTTTATAGGGATAATTAAGTTGTCCCTAAGTTAACTAGTTAAGAACAACCCTTAACTAAGTTAAGAACAATCTCATGGTAAGAAAGCATTTTAAATAATTCACCAACCTGTACACAAATAAAATATTAATTTTTATTTCTTAAATAATACTCATTAAATAATTATTAAATTAGTAATACTTATTACATGAGTAAATAAAATCAGTGGAACATGATTTAAAATATCCCTTGAAAAGTTATGACTAGAACTCTTCTGGTTGTAGTGGTAAAACAAGAAAGGAACTTGATATCAGAGCAAGCAAACATAGAGCAGTTGGACCAACCACAATAAAAGCCTTGCTGCCTTTTCATTTGGAGTGTAATGGAAGCCTGTAAGTGCATGAATCTTGACATAAAACTTTAACTGCGTAAGTCACAGGCTTTTAAGAGTGCCAGACAGCAGCAAATCTTTTGTGTAAGGGAAGTTTTACCATGATCTAGATAGGGAAGGAAGGTTCAGCAACTGAAAGCAAAAAGTTACTCTCATTTTCACTAACCATTTCTGATCAGAAACTCTGTGGAACCAAATTGACTACAATACATAAAGACAATACAGATGAAGAGATGAGTTTTTGTCAATCTTCCATTATCTGCAAGAGATGACCTTTCTACAGTGCCCTGACATACTAAGTGAGCTGAGTAAGGCAACTGGCTCTGGTCACACTGCCCACTTTCCTTCCTGAACTGAAATCTGCTCCTTGAGCAAGTCTGGAAGCCAGAATTTTACAGACTAAAACATGAAGCACTGTCTGGCTTGATCAAAAGAAACATGAACCAGTAGCAGAGCATAAAGGTCTTCACATATTCTGGGATAAGACACAAGCAGCCTTATCCTCCAGACTTTGACGCTGTACTACAGGATGATTCACACTAAACAGAATAAAAATGCCAGGCAATTTATGACTACTGGGTGAGTGATCTCTCCTTTTTCCTCCCCATCCTTTCCTTTCTTCCTTCCCAGGTCCAAGAGGTTGGCTGATTTAGGGACCTATAGCATCAAGTATATAATTTCCACTACTGCTGCAATAAGTTTAGAAAGTTTTCCAGACAAGCAAGCAACGGCAGTTCAGTTTCTCAGGATCATTATTTACAATAAATTCTAACTCAGCACCAAGGTCACACAGTTCCTTTTGTCCTGTTTTAAACCTGTTTAAACTGAGACACTGGGAGCCTTGTTCCCCAGCTGAATGTCTTTTAATTATTTTTTTTTTTTAACATGTGAAGGGAATACCTCTGAGGTTCAGTGTGAGGAGTCTTGGAATATTAATAAAAAACAGAATCACAAAGGATATGGCAAGTACCCAATGCACATGTGAACAACCCCAGTTGTTTTTAAACTCTGTTTTCTGCCCAAGTACTATACAACACTAGAAAGCTGTATAACTTTGACTCAGGTCTGGCAGGTGGAACAGTTATTAAAAGAAAGGCTGCAGTGCCTGGAGGTTTTATTTCCTTGTACAAACATGAGGGTACATTGGAGCATGTGGTGTTGATGATACTGTGGGGACAAAGCACAAACTATTCAGGCCATTAAAAACCCACATCCCAGACTACGCCACATGGCAGCACAGAAGAAAACCCAAGCATTTCTTGCTAACACAAACCAATTAAATTATTTTTAGCTTCTACAAAAACAAAAAACACAGCAAAAAAAGCAGCCACACTGGTCACTAAGACAATAAGCATTTCTAAGATTAGTCTTTTAAGTCTCTAAATACATGCACCCCCTCCCCAACCTCCCAAAAGGAAAATCATAGTAACCATTAGGGTGTCTGAATTTATAACTAAAGATCGTAACACAATGATTTACATTTACATTGAAGGGTTTACTTTTCCTTCTGCTGTGCAGAAGGAATGGTTTTGCTCTTCTTTACTCCCAATGCAATTACCTATGTGGCCATTTTCTGCGACTGCATACTTAGCAGGGAGAGATAAAGGATCTCTGATATGTTTTACTTCGTCTACAAGTTAATGTGTGTATGTCTGCATACAGATTCACATACATATGTAAATATGAGTGTATATGTGTTTGCAGATGTGTATCTAAGAGTCCCATGTAGGGGCATCAGATTCAAAATATAAGAACAGGGGACTAGGAAAACTTTCTTTCATAACCTATGACTGTACTTTAAAGCAGCCCTGAGATTTTGGGCAGGATTGAAAAGCACAGTGCAGTTTAATACAGTGAAAATATCCACTGAATGTGCCATGATAATACTCAGTAAAGAAAGACAACTTGTGAAAGACTATGGTTGGCTATCATATGGCTCCTAGAAACAGCAGACAAAAAACCAGGTGGACTTCAGATAATACAGGTTAGTTTTCTTTGAAAATTTCCCTTAAGGTTATAAAAGGCAAAATTCCTGTTCCGTTAACATGCAGTGACATGCCGTTACTTCTACGACCTGAAATTTACCTTGGTGGTGGCTGTTGTAAATTTTGAAAAAATAAAGGCATAATTGTATATTTTTAAACTCTGCATCCATCACCAGCATGTAGTTCTCAGAACTGCCAGCTTTGCCTTGCAGAGGTCCAGCTGATGGCTGGGGACAAGAGCAGCTCCCCTCTGAGAGTTCAGGGTGTTTGGCCACTGTCTCCACCTTTGCCTGAATGGCTCACTGAGGAATCTTTGCAGAGCTGATAGGACCAGTGGGCAGTCCTATATAGACCTAGTTTGTGTCCCTAGTTAATGTATTTTGGGATATTTCACTTGAAAATCATTGGGTTCCTAAAGGCGGGGAAACTCGGGTATTTACTACCCTGTGGGGAAAACCATAGGCACATCCACTGTGCACAACATGCCCAGAGAGAACAGCCACCCTAATTAGAGGCTAAAGCCATAGATTATCAAAACATTGGGCAAAGAGGGTTTTTTAAGAAAGGAAAAGACTCCTTTTAGTAAACCTTCATTTTTATGTGGCAAGGGCTCTGTGTGGACCCCACATGCCACTGCACCCTCTTTAAGGAGATCACTGACTGACATAGACTGCTACAAGGGCCACCCCAACCACCATGACTAGAAGAAATCACTAGCAACAAGCAGAACAAGCAAACCAGACAGCTGTAAGGATGCTCAACAGAGGAAATGGGCTTTCATGGTGGAAAACATAACCAGTGGGGAGTCTTGGTGCAGTAAAGCTCAGTAACGATAGGTCTCTATGGTCTGTGACAAACTTCTTTCCCCACCACAGTAGCCAAGAGTTAAAAAAATAAAATTTTACAGCCATGTGTCCTTCACAACCAGTCTTCACTGTGTGGTATGACATATGTTGCAGGATACATTTTCCTGGAGAATGGCTGCTGGGTAGGTCAATTGTCACCAAGACCATTATTGGAGGTAAACACGTGCAACAAAGCATTATTGCTGGGACATTTATTGACATTTCCCCGGTGGCTTTGGAAGGGCTTGTGTTCTGCTTCACACGCTCCTTTCCATGATTTATGTTGCTTGCCATTAACACAGTCCTGTGTCTTCATGGCAAGGCTTGGCTTGGCAGCATCTGCTTCTCCAGTTTTATTTGAGCACAAAGGAAAAGATCACTGCCCTGCCCTGTGCCAGCTCCCTTCATTTCCCGCTCCTAAAGCAGCCCTGCCAGGCACAGTCCATCACCTTCAGTGATCTCCTTCTCTGCAGGCTGGAAAAGCCTTGCACACTCCATTGATTCATCTCAATAATATTTTCTCTCCATTTTCTGCACCAAGAACTTGATATGGGCTGTTCCCATGATGATCATAAAGAAACCAAATCCATGTCCATCCATACATTGTGCTGCTTGGTCTTTCACCTTCTGGTGGTTACAATTCATCTAAACTTGTCTGTTCTTTCAATTTCTTCCTTTTTAGTTCCTTTCCTAACAGTGGTAGTATTCTTCAAATCTGATTCTCTTGTTATCCCTGATTCTTTGCAGTAACAGTACTTATTTTTTTCAAATTACAAGGGTTTTGTTATTATAAGAACACTTTGAATAAAAGTGCCTTCCAGAAGCAAAGAAAACATGGCAAGTTCAATGCATGAAATAAACACTTTTTATCATGCCACTGATTACAAGATTATCCAAGCAAGTTTCTGAACATCCTTTTAAAATATTTTGTTAGAAAAGCAGTTTTGTTAGACCATTGGCTTTGACATCTCTTTCATGGAATCTGTCTGAGCAATCACTTCCTTAGCAAAGACTGATCAAAGATGTCAAAGTCCAATAGCCAGTCCACAGAATGTACCTAAATATGTAAATAAAGATATTTAATTCAGATCTTAAAAAAAAATCATAATTAATCAGCAACATTAATGCTTTCCTTTATTTAGGATTTTAACTTCACTTGAGTGAGTTTCAAGTCTCCCTTTAGTTTATGCCAGAATATGGTCAAAAATCCTGGCCTGACAGTTCATGTTGCTGACTCCAGGGAAAATGGAGCTGGTTATTCTAATTAAAACAAATTATTCTATAGTCTGGGTTAACAACTATTTTTGAAGACCAGCAATTTCACGGATTTTATCTGCCTTTTGCTTCAAATTTAGTGATGACTCTGCTGTCTGTCTTCCGACCTCATCCTTCAACACCCTGCTCTCCCAGTGAGTCATTTCAGAAAATTCCCCAGCAATTGTCTGGTGCACTGATTTATGTCTAACTCAGGCAGGAGCAGCTCAGGCTGCTGCTGTCTGTCAAACATGGCACTCATTTTAATGGGTCAATTTCAGAGGTATCATCTATGAACCCATTTAACACTTTTCGTATTTCTGCATGAAATTATATAAAAATTTATATATAATTATATCAGAAGTTGTAAAGGTTTAACAAAATATCAGGATAATTCTTACTGGTTTTGTAATGTTAAAGAACCCTTTTATATTAGTCCCAGAATATTGTATTTCATTGCTGGTGTAGATTTTTTGTAGAACAAAGGTACTAAAAATTCATTATGTTCCGTTTAGCAAGAAAAATTACTCCAAAATCCTCAATTACATTTAATTTTTAAATATTATGAAACTGAAAAATATTAATACATTTAAGCATGAGAATTTGTAATTAGCTTAGAATTTGTGATAAGCTTCTACTGCCCAGTGTGCTGTATACATGGGCCATACTGACCATGTGAGTACACAGTCTCCCTTTGTGACCAAAAGTCCACTCAGAAATATTTTTTGGCCACAACCAATATAAAGTTTCCAATCCCACTTTGACCACTGGAAAACAAATAGATTTATTTTATGCCTAATCATTGTAACAGGACCCTATGTCCTCATTGTGACATTTTGTTTTGGTTTCCTCCATAGCAAATGACGGGATGAAGCACGGTTAATCTAGAAAGGGCTAACGTTTACAAATGAAGTGTCTGGTTAATAACACTTCATGGAAGCTGTAAGCATATTGCCCAGATACATAACACCAAAACCCTTATTTCAAAAGCCTAGAGGTAAAACCCTGTTGCTCTCAGTCTTACATTTCCCATGTTTATTGTCCCTGACTTTATCATATAGTTACATACATTTGTACATTACATTCTTCTGAAATGATTTGAAGATCAATGAAAGGATTTGAGTTTCTGTAGAACATGCCTTTTTAAAAAAGACAAAGAACAAATTTGCATTTAAAATAGTTGCATATGCAAAACTGATTAAGTCCTTTTAAGCTAGGAGAAATCTAAAATGTGTTCCAACAAACTTCAGGTGTGACAGCAATATGTAACCCAAGGGTTTCTTGAGCAAAGAGGAAATCTCAGTTTCCTCTCCCAACCACAAAGATGTAAGACATTCAAGAAAGGGAACAAATTGTGGAGGCAGTGAACAATTTCAGCACCTTTGGCCTGGAGGGCACAGAAAGCAGTATCTGTAGAAATGGCTCCAAACCTTCAGCAGTTGGGCAGGATTTAGTGACAAAAGTGAAACTCCACATCAGAATTCATATCCCTCATATCTGCGCTTTGCCAAAATTTATTTAGGCATATCAATGAAGCACAGGAGACCCTGGAAAGAAAATTACATGGTTTAATCAACTTTTATCAAATAATCAGGTACCCTGAGAACTTCTTAAATACAGCCATGTTATGAAAACACAGACAAATCTGAACGTGTCTAAAATCTAGTCAGAAGTGGCTGACAGAGGTAAGTAATTCAGATTCTTCAGCACCAGAGATGTAACAAGAAAAGACTTGGAAGGATTTAGTTCCTCAGTATTCATCATAGGCACTCCTTGATAGAGTTCCTTAGGAGCAAACATTCTCACATTGGACCTTAAGGGTTAAAAATAAACTCACTGAGCCTAAAACTAGTCATAGGCTTGCTTTAATCAATCACTGGAGGGCCTCTGAAACTCTCTGAATAATACAGTGTTGTCCTCATTCAAGCACAACTGATGCTACTGACTTTGCTGCTGAAATAGAGATGCTGATATCCTTGATCTCCTTTTGGACTCCTAAACCTTGTTCTTCCCCTTAATCCTTTCATAAAGGAGTTGCCAGACCTCAGACAGATCTGGAAGACCTTGGGGAGGCACAAAATTGTTCTTGCAGGTCTGTCCTCTTGCTAAGTGACTGAAGAACCTGCCCAGAGATAGAGCAGAGCTGTCTGCTCCACAAAGGGCATGGTCAGCCCCAGAGTGTCTTAGCCACGTTTGTGAACATAAAACCACTCCAGACTGACTAGAACTTCATCAGAGTCACTGATCTGTAGATACGATTTCTTTTTGGAACTCAATACATCTGCCAAAGTTTTGCAAGTGAGAAATAGCAAATAGTCTGACAAGTGTCTCTTCAGTTAATTTAATCATTCATCACAAATAAACATTGTTTTCAGTTGCTTAAATGAGTCTTTGTAGTAATGTTAATTTGTAAAGGACAGTTGAATTTCAGGATTATAGATAAGGTTCAGTTTCCCAACAGATTCTATCCAAGCTCAAATACATCAAAAGACCCTGCCAAATATGCTTTCCCAGTGCTCGTGATACAAAATCAAAGCAAGTACTGCATTCAGTGTTACCCTAGTTACTTGAGTACATCTAGTGTGGAATATGCCCTGCTCATGGGTTTGTGCTTTTTTGTCTGGTTGGTTCAGCTGTGTGTGTCAGTAGATCTTCCAGGATGGAAAGAAACACAAACACCTTGCTTTTTGAGTGTTATTGCAATGATGGTAGTAATATTTAGTTCAAGGTCCTTCAAGATATAAGTTTGTGACTGTGTCACGGTAGAAGCCAAGCTGCAACAAGTTTGATCAGCCTAGATGACCTCCCCAAATTTCACTTCTTTTCTTTACAGGGGGCATGTCAATTGCCTCACTAGTCATACTTCATTTACTTCTAGAACAGAATACAGCAATGATGCAGGTGTCTATAGATTGTTATTGGATGCTCTTCCAGTCATTTGACTTCATGTGCATCAAAACTGATCAGTATTTTTTGTCCTACTAAGTGAACTCACAGATTATATCTCAATTTATATTTCCTTCTGGTTCTCCATGCATACTTCTCTTCCGAGGCCAAACTGAATAAATCAGACAGTAAAGTGCTGGCAAAGATGTAGGCCAGGAGAACCTTAGAACTAAACCTTTTGGTGTAGTGAGAGGGATCAGCAATGTAGGGAGCAAAAAGCTCTTTCAAATCATTATCAAAACAAGTTCTGCTGTTGCAACAGGGACTCTTCATGTCTCTAATGGTTATTACTAACAACACTGGTGCCCACCAAACCCTCACATGACTGCAGCACCCACTGCCTTCTCAGCCTGCCACTGGCCATGCAGAAATGGTCACTATCCCATTGTTACCCAGTACTCCACAACCACCTGGTCACCAGTTTATTCATCTGCAGATCCATGTTCTTTGTTTATCCCCCTTCTCATCCAGATTTATACTGGAACACAACTCCAGTTTTGGCAACAGACAGAATTGAGAACTGTCAGTGCTACAGTTTTGTAGATAACTTTGTTTTCTTGCCTTCTGTTCTAGACATTTCTCTTTTAGCAGTCATAGCCACAGCAAGGAACATCTGCTTCAACCCCTTCAACACCCACAGATATCTCCATGTCCCTAAATTCTAGCAACCACCCTGATGCATGTGACAGAAGGACAAATAAATGATGGTTGGGAAATGCAATAGGAAATTCCACTAGAAAGTTCCAGGCTGGAACAGAAAGATGAAAGGCCTTATTTTGATTGCTACATTCTTCAGTAAAGGCTGTTTTATCACCATCAGTTTCAGCAATAAGCTGTTCAAACCAGCAGGAATTTATTAAAAACACTCTAAGCACTACATTTCTTCAGAGAGGCTTGTATCAGCAGTGTCTAGCTCTCATCTGGCCCTTGAGACTTCTCTTACAGAGAAAGATTTTCCTCACAGCCCACAGCAAATAAAGCTCTTCATTCCCTTCTCTCCATGTCTAGTATTTATTCACAGTGCAGGAGGGTGGAGTGAACTCAGCAGCCCAAGGGCCATTTGCTGGGCCTGGGTGCTCCTCCATCCAGTGGGAAGAGATATCACTCTCCACTCTACATGACGATGCTCTTAATGTTGTGATAGGCATGACTGGCTAAAGATGATGGCTGCTGACATTAATTTGGAAAACAGTGTTTTGATAAGCACTTGCTTCTCTGTGCTGATAGTCCAACAACCTGCAGTTTGGCTTAATCTTACTTTCCAATTATTTTTTTAAAAAAAGTTTTGTAGTCTGTGATGAGGCTTGTGTGAGCATAGAATAAATGGAGCTGGAAGCATATCTGCCCTTTGGACTCAGCACTTACTCATCCCAGAAAGTCTTTCTTATTGTTTCTGTTCAAGAATACATTAAGTTGGCTTCATGCCTGGATTTGCATCTGGTGTCTAAAAAGAAAAATAACAATTTGCTTCAACATTATATTTGGAGATGACAGAGGACAAGAAGAAGGCTGAGGCTGAGCAAGTTTGTCATGGAACTGAGCAGTTACATACCACAGCTTGAAGATGATGGTCCTGGGCCTAAGAGCAGCAGACAGGGAATACAACTCTTTCTTTGTATACATATCCTTTAAAAACAAACCATGGTAGACTAGAATGTGTTGGGTTTTTTCAGGATCCCACCACCTTCTGATAATATTTTTTGTCACTTTGCTTGTAGAAGTTCTCCAGATAGGTGGAGCAAAGTTCATTCTTCATAAACTAAGAAAAATTTGTGTCCACCTGCCACTTCTACTCTGGACATTTTGTGAGGGTATGGAGGTAGTCTCTTGAGACCCCCACCTCAATCACATTTCTACCCTAAAAAGAAGCTGAAGAAAAGGTCTGGTATCCCTGATCTCTTGGGTAATCAAGTCAGCATGAGGAAAACATGTACTTAACTAATCCACAGCCATACTTAACTAATCTCACTTACTGTAGTGAGAGTGTTTTGCATAGTGTCAGCATCTTGGCTAGCTAATAACTAACCTGTAATAACTATCCTGTTCTTACCACAGGATGTGCAGCCTCCTAATTTTTGCGGGATAGATGATCAGTTTTCGCAGGATGGGTATTTCCGTGGATGGGATCCTGTTTTGCTCAAGTATGTCTCTGTGAATTAAAATTCAGTCCTTTCCCAGGCTTAAAATCTGCATTGAAAAGGCAGACAATGTTCAGCCTTCTGTGACTATCGACCAAGTGAATGTTTCTTTCCTCAGACTATTATTTACCAGGATTATCCATGTGATTCTTCAGTCACTCTGAGTCCTAGCATTATTTTGGATGCCTATTTAGGGAAATCAATGTTCCTGTGACTTTAAACATAGCTTTATAGTAGAAATCCCTCTTCCAAATATTAACTATGTGTTGTGACCATGATATACTGTGGATGTAGTTCTTTAAATTCACTCCAAAATAACCCAGAGAAAGAACAGATGGAAAAGATTTTTAAAGTCTTCGTAACAAATCCCAAGCAATTTGCAGAAGCTATGTCAGCCAGTATAATAATCAAATGCACTCACAGTTCTTCCTTTTTGAAAGATTTGATATTGTATGTATAGGACTTCTTAATCTTGTATTACATTTCTATAGCTTTTGAAGTCTCGTTTAAACTTTGGAAAGTGAAGTTATTGGAAACTTGGCTATTCTCTTTTGTTTGATGGCCAACCAAAATACTGGATTTGTCTTGTCAGATGTAAATGATAGGATAGGATGTTGTGATGTGTGTATTTTAGCAACCAAATCCTTGTTTGTAGAGGTTTTATGTTGACATGGGAATCATGCACCACTTCATCAGTAATTTCACTCCCAAACCAAGGTAATTATAATAAAACACAATAGAGTAGAACCAAGCCACAACTGAAACATTAGCTTTCTATCCTGTCCCATCACTTGTGAATGAGATGTGAAAAGTTCAGGCTTACCGTAACTCTTTCCTAGTGACCAATACACAGGATTTCAAACAATAAAAACAAAAATTTTCAAGTTCTTACTGTTTTGGGTTTTTTTCCTCAAGCAGAAGAACCTACAAAAACACTGTCATAATTCAATAAAACCTCATTTTATGGCTTGCCCATCTGTTTTAAAACTTCCTTTCCTGATTATCTTTCTGTATGGTGCCTGTCTGATGAACATGCTGAGCTGAACTCCTCTTTATTAAGGTTCCTACTAAATAGAAAAGTTTCTGATACACTTCCATTTACCCATACTATCATTTTTCCTCTACTGCTTTGTTGCTTTATTATTTGTACTTCTGGCAGCCTTGCCATCCTTAAACAGTACTTCAGTACCTCAGTATCTGTTAGCCTTGTGAATTTAGGGCACAGATAAAAAATTTACTGCACTGCTGTGATGGTTTCATTCTTAATCAGAATAATCAGAGAACCTGAGGCAGTCTGGTTCCACTTCAAAAAGCAACAGCACTGCCATGTCCATGCCAAGTGAGTTGTTCTCACTGATTTTCAGAATTAACTAACATAATTCAGAATACAAGGGAATTAGTTCATACTTCGCCACCAGTTCAAGAAATAAAAATTCTCTAATTACTGCTAAATGTATATCTTCAAATTAAGAGGAGGAATGGTTTGGGTTCATTTATGGCTTAGGTTGAAGGAGCACTGAGTAAATTTACTTTGGCCCTGATACATTCGTTGTATTCTCCCTGCTTCATCTCACTAAGGACAAACAGTAGCTTTAACCAGAGCAAAACTGCACCCATTCCCTGTATTGTGCCAGAAAAAATAAAAAAATAAAAAATAATAAAAAAATAAAATCATCTAGGCTTAGATCTCAAGGGCTGGGAAGAAAATAAAAAAATCAGCTCTAGTTCTTTTATATAGAGAGTAGGCAGATAATACTTTTAAAACAAACTTTGTCTGAGAATTTCTCCTTTGGAAATTGAGATCTCTTTGAAGGCTGTAACATGGTGCTCAGAACATGGTCTGCTGCTGCTGGCTGCAGATTTAAGCTCTTTACCACCTCCAGATGGGAATACATCTATGGATATTTACAAAAGCATTTACCAGAGGAAGTGTATGCACATTTCTGCAGCTTCTCATTCACAGACCCTCACATATTCTTGCTATAAAAATCAGTAAGATAGTTAAAGATTCTTAAAAATTTATTACAGTTGAATGCAATTTCTGCATAAGGGAATAAAAGACAGTATCTAAGTATTACTTATTTACTATGCATATATGGAACTATTCATATTCCATTTGTTCGTGTTCCATTTGTCTAAACCCCTTTTTACATTAATCATCTTGAACCGCCTTTCTGCCCCTGCCTCTCAGTCTCGTTCCCAGAGCTGCATAAAGTGTGATCTATTAACTTTTCAGTCTTCATATGTATATTTCAAATTTATTATTTTATTTGGTACAAGAGTAAGCTAAGTATTCTTCTCTTCAGCAAATGCCTCACTTGTTAAATTACTGTTCCAAGAAAAATCCACCCTTGAGAGTCCCTATTCCAGCCCTCTTGACATCTAGCTACCACCCTCAAACACAAATAACTTCGTATCTTAATCAGCTGAGCATAGTGGCTTTTAAATCCTGTATCTTTGAATAAGGTTCTAGCAATGTTTTCTGCCAACACAGTGATTAAACAAAAACAGAGGAGAGGATGTTTTCCAAAGCTTCCCAAGACCTGAAATGAGCCGAGGATGGATGACACTGTAGGCTTGGTAGCAACATACCCAGGTGCTCACCACTCTTACAGGCAACATCTGGATCTGCTGCCACACGTGCTCAGACCCCAGCTTTTGGCAGAGCTGCTGCCTGGTGTGGGAAAGGCTTAAGTTGTCAAAGCCAAGTGCTGGCTTGGAGCTGAATGACCACCCATTAATTGCCTGCATGTTTCTTCCCCTCAAGCATAATCACAGAAAGAGAACAAGCCGATAATTCCCAGCAGTGAAGAATGTGAATGTGAGCACACTTGGGAAATGCACAATTGCATCATAATCCTAATACAAACAAGAGGAAAGGAGTCACTGAACCCAGGATGAAGACATCTTTTCCATCAGCCCTTGCTCTGTGAATGCCATGCCCATCACATCTTCCCTGGCCTACAGGTGTGTGGTAGGATGTAACCCTGCCCAAGACAGGAGGGCTTCAAGAGAAATTTGATGAGGTATTCCTGAGCAAAAGAGGCTGTTGTGAATGAAGCCACAACTCCAGGAACACCTCCAATCATTAATAAGGTACAAGTGCAAAATCAAAGCCTGTCCCCACAAGAGATGCAGTTTTGTGAGTTTAATACTCACAAAATGATGTTGAGATGACAATTCAAGAGTTTCTCCTGTGTGCTGGAAAGGGAATCAGCTGTGTTTCCTGAAATAACTACCAGTCAAAACATACCTCAAAAATCAAATCCAGCTCCCAGAGTCAATGATAAAGGTTGCAGCCCACAGCTACCTACACTGCTCTACACTCTTAACCTAACTTTTAGGATTTTCCACTATTATGAGGATAGTTTTTGGTTTCCATAACAGACAGAAAAAAATGAGCATTTCCTTCCCCATTTCTGTAGTACAGAGCAGAATTTGATACAGCATAGAAGAACAGCCTCTCTTCCTTTTTAAGTAGCTCTTCCAAGCACATGACTTTGCAACTGAAATAATTAGCTTTAACATAAAGCATCTCAAGCTGTCAACACTATGTTTTAGTGTTTATGTTTTAGTCTCTTTAAAATGAAAGTAGTTTCTTCTAGGAATTTAATTCATCAGGTTTAAAAATTCTTGGTTAAAAATTATTATCAAGATTTTCTTAAGCTATAGAAAAGCTTCATTATTTAAAGCTAAGGTTAAATTTTGGAATTAATGATTAATTACCTCTTTCACCTCTTTCATTTGCATTCTTTTGTCTATGCAGTGGCTATATAAATAGTGTTCTCTCACTTGTATTACTAACAATATGTGCCAGTAAAAGACTATACAAAATGCATCACTATGAGAATATGCATGATTTTAAAATTGCAGAACCATTTATTACAAATAAAATATGGTGGAATATAACCATAACATGAAAAGGAATAAAAAGGAATGTAGTCCTTACAATCACATACAAAGCATCTTTCAGTAATACATATGTGAAGAAAGATTATGCACTCAATGACTGTTTAGTTCATTTCTTTATCCAAATTAATCTGCATGAGTACAAATTATTGTGAAATGCAATTTTTCACTAACTTAAGAATTCTTTAATGTCTGTAGCACATGTGAATTTGACCAATTCCATACAGCCCTGTTTTCTGAAAATTGCAGTCCACTGTGACACAAATGATGACAATGCCTCCCCTAACAAAAAGATGGGTGTGTAACACTAAGAGTTTTCCATGTAGTGTGTTGTTTCCTGGAAACACTCCTGGACAAAAACCCAGAAATAATATTTCCTGGTCTTTTTTTAAAGTCTCTGCAAGAGGTTTTTGCTCAAATACAGCTGTTGTGGGTCAGACAATATTTTTTTTTAAATTTTCATGGATTTCTTTCTCCTTCTCTTTATAGCTCACTGTTTTGGGATTGCTAGACTGAACTCTAAGAGCAAGAGGAGCACAGTCTTTCATCTGGGATAACAACCAATCAAACACTGACAAGATATTCCACACATCTGAAGGCCTTTTGTCTGCGTGTGCTGTTCTTATGCATCGGCATCTCGCCTCCAGCATCCAGCTTCTGCATAAATTAATTTCTGACTCTCATCCTTTCTAGGATACCTTTTGCTTGCTTTATATGTGTGAAGCATAAACTTGAAAGAGTTAAAGATATTAGGAAAGCTAAGGCCTTAATTAAAATTAATTTTTGTTAAATCAAATTAAAAAAAAATAATCCTTGTTAAATTTAATAGAGAGGCACTACTAGAATTAGGAGCTAATCATTAGCCAATAACTAATTGTCTGTCAACCTTACGTTTGTTCAGCTGGGCTTGTAATGAGAAACGAGGAATCTTGTAAGGAACTTCAAGAGCATAAGACAATTGCAAACCAGAAACCAATTGGAAACATGAAACTAGGAACATGGCCAGGGGTTCATTTGTCACTTTGCATTGAAAAGGTAGAAAGGTCAGAATGTGGAAGAGCCATATCCCTTCCTCCCTTTTATGACCACTCCCCATAACGAGACCACCGACTCATTTCAAGGAACAAACTGCGCATGCTTAATTGCTTTTTCTTAATTAGCATAGGAAGAGGGGAGTGGGTGGTAACTGGGTTATGAATATGTATTTGTATTCAATATCTCGGTAAATAAAAAGTTCGTAATCGCCTGTATTCGGGGCTGTGTGTATTAAGGGGTGACCCTGCACATCTGCTCAGCGCTGCCAATAAACACACACTCTGTAACACCAATCGATTAAAGAGTCTTTGTCCGTTGTAGTTGGATACTGAGACTAGATCATACCCATATTTTGGTAAATCATGTGCTCATAAAGCACATAACCTGTTTTTGCCTGGGACAGAGTTAATTTTCCATCTTAGCTGGCACAGTGCTGCGTGTCCCGGCGTACGGCGAGGATGCTGCGGGGCAGCGCCGAGCCCGAGCTCCCCGAGTGCCCGCTGGGCTGCGGAGGCGGGAGGTGCAGCACGCCGGGCTGCCCAGGAGAGGGGGCTGGCTGCCCGAGCCGCCCGCGCTTCCACAGCCCTTCCCGGGAGAGGCCTGGAACCCGAGCTGCGGCTCCCGGGAATGACGCTGTGTGCTGTGGGATCGCCCTTTGGCCGGCTCGGGTCAGCTGTGCTGGCCCTGCTCCCTCCCACCTGCTCCCTGGCACAGCTGGAAAAGCCCTCGGCTCAGTGTAAGCGCTGCTCAGCAGCACCTAAAAAATCAGCGTTCTAATCAGCATTGCTGTCACGCTGAATCCAAACCGCAGCGCTGTACCAGTTACTAAGATAAAAATTAACTCTATCCCAGCCAAAAACAGTTTATGTGCTTTATATCCCACTCAAGCCAGATGGATCTTTACAAGGGATTGATCTGAAGAAATAGGTGCAGTGCCAGCTCCTGAATGGTAGCTTCAAAAAGAGCGTCTCGTTTTGGAGTGGCTCACATAACAAGATCCATCTGATGTGTCTGATATATCAATGAAGTCCATGTATATTATTTTAGAAAACAAATCTAAACTGCATAGGAATTGCACAAGAAAATGCCATGGAGGATCAAAACAGGAGGTGGAAGCATACATGAGGTCTTTCAGATAGGAGTTAAAAGAACAGAACACACAACCTTCCAAAAATTTGTTCACAGAAAATCAAAAGATGGATTCTGCAGTTTATTCTGGTGGTTTTGTGCATATTGTTTTGGCAGAAAGGCCTGTAGATATTTTAAAATCTGATACCAATCTGTGTGACCATGTGCTAAAGCATGGAATAAAACCTAAAAATAAAGGACATAGTTTAGTAATTTGAAATTTCCACTTTTCTTGCATAATTTTCTTTGTCCCATTTTTAATTTGCATGATTTAGTATTTTTTTCATCCACTCACTCAGAATTCCCCATCCATGTCTGGGTTTTTTTCAGAAAAACATTCGCCATTCAGACAGGAGCAATGTATTTTATAGTAGTGATGTTCCCTTTAGGTCACCTTTAAAGCAAAACAGAGAGGAGGAAGAGAGGAGAGGAAAGAAGGGCCTAAAACAATTTAGGATGAAAAGACTGGAGAGCAGATACTTCAGCACCACTTTAGATGGTTTTGAATGCCTATTGCCAACACACCCTTCAAAGTCATACTTTTGGTGAAGCAACATGTCAGCATTTTCAACCTTTCTATACCTGACACTGCTTTACACCTTATTTCCTTTCTTCAGTATATTTATGTTCAGAAAATGTTTTTGGACATAACTGGAGGCTGAAAACTTTGCACATATGCAATTTATTCATGAAACAGTTGGGGTTTTGTCAGTACTGCATCATTAGCCACCTAAATCTAAAATCTGAGAGGCATTGACTCTCTACTGAGGTGATGATGGTTGTATTGATAACACCATAGCTGCAAATCTGAAGGATGAAATGATACTTTGTTGGTCTGCTGGCTCAGGCTTTGCAGAATGAGCATTATAAATACACCCTGGGTAAAATCCAGTTTGGTGAAAATGTTGTCTTGCCTACAGTGCAGTTCTGTACAGTAATCTAGACAAGTTTCCTCTTCTAGCAGAATAAAATGTAACTAAGGGTCACACTTAAAATCTCTAGTCAAGGGTGGTAGGAGTTTTTTTCTTTTCCTAATTTTTACTTCTCATTTTTCAATTAAATATTTTAGTTTCAGTAGATTCTGTCACATGAATGGCAAAATAATGTCTCCCTTTTAAAGCTTCATGAAACTACCAGATGTTTATTTGGTCCTACAAGCATATGAACATATTCCTAAGGTTAACATTAGTAGATATATTTCCACACATTAAGAAATTTGTTTAGGTGGAAACCATGGACAGTTAAACACAGAAATACATTAAAAAAATACAAGAAAATAAAGAATATATAGGTGTTTATACATAAAAATATAGCTAAAAACGGGGCAACTATTGATGTATATAAGGATTGCAAATAGAAATTTTTCAGGAAAGACAGTTTTAGCTACAGGTTTATCATCATTTCTAGCAAAAATAAACTGTAGAAAAAGTCATTAAATGTCTGAAATTGCTTATTTTTTGCTCTCATTAAACTCACAGTCTTTAACTGTGAGTGAAAGCACTTTTCCTGAGACTAAGGAACTTGTTATGAAACAAAAAAGAAGCACAATCTGAAAAATTCATTTTTTATATATTGAACAGGTCATCTGTAGATGGGGCAGGGAGGAACTGATAAGGGGAAATTATTCAAAAATACTAATATTCATTAGAAAGATAAGGCAGTAGAGGTGGAAAAGAGAGTTTGCAGAGAGATAAATGTAAGTTTGAATGCCAAAAAAGTAAGAAATTTGCTCATAAATGGCCCAGAAGCATTCTGTGTGCTCAAATGACTTTGAAAAGCCAACAGATTCAAAATGGTCTTTTGTTTAAAAGTAAAGTACAAGCATTTCTTTCGTCTTCCCAAGTGAATAAGCTCTTATCTTTAAGACAGATTTTGTCTTGTGTTGATGACAGGCAAGAGCTCAGAGAAGAACGTTTCTGTCACTGAGCTCACTAGTGAACTGCTGTGAGTTACAGTCTAACAAAGTTCCCATTACCATCAGAGACAGCAGGATTTTTGGACTGTTCCTTTTCCAGGGACAGAGAAGTTCTCTTTAGAGCATAGGATCATAAAATAATGATTCATGTGCATGTCAGAAATTTGGATACTTTAATCATTTGATAAAACACATGTAGGAGGGAGTTAGCTAATTTCATGGAACAAAAATAATGCCTTCAGAAGCAGCATGTCAGCCTGTTAATATGGTTACTATGGTTGTTATGAAATACATTGAACAGCACTGTTCAGCTGCTGCAGTGAATATTAAACAGCAATTACTTCTTGCACTAACACCCTCACATTATCCTAAAAAAAAAAAAAAAAAAAAAAAGCCAACTCTAAAAAATAATGTGTTTTATTTCAATACCTGACAAATGTTTGTAGCTTGGCTGCTGATTTCACTTCATCATTTTCTTGCAGCAGGGTGAGCTTGAATTTCCTGCACTGGGGGTTCATTCACTTAAACTGAACCATGCCATGGAAGAAAGAATCAACAACAGGTTTAACACTGGAGTGGGATAGCTATGTGACAATTTTAATTGTAAACTTCCCTTGTAATTTCTTAGTCAAGTGATTTTTTTTCTTCCTGTCCTATTTTTGAAATACTTAATCACATCCTATCCAGATTATCCATTTGGGAAGCAATTTATTATCTATTTGGGAATCACCTGCAGTGCAACCTACTTCACTGTTCTTGCAGGAGAAATAGACATTAAGGACTTATGAGCTAGAGAAGCTGAGGTATTAGCTCAGCTAGCCAGGGATGTCATTGGTTGCGGGTTTGCAGCTTGAGAACTACTTGAGAACTACTCATGCACAGGAATATGAAACTCCATCTCATCCTGACATGTATTTAAGCAGTTCCTTTGATTTCAAAGGGGATCTGGGGGTGTAATGACTTTGCACATCTTAGTGTCTATCTTTAGGCACTAGATGTAACTACTGGAATGTGTGCATATATTCTGTTGCAGGAACCAACATACTCATTTTGGCTGTTTACCACAGCCTGAAAGGACAGGAAGAAATACTTGAGACACTTGTATCATAAAGTGGCTCACCTTACATCCAGCTACTGATGTAATGAGTCATGCTAGAGATAACTGTTGCACTGCCCACACTTACTACCTTACAGCAGTAGGTGCTGTGAGAGCAATTAGCTGATGTCCTAAAGCCAGAGCGGAGTCCTGTGACCTGCCTCAAGGGAGACACTCTGCCTTTAGACCTCCTCACTGTCTGGGTAAGGGATCACACTGAAACAATCACCCACATTTCAGCACTAGCACAGTTTGGGAAGCTCCGCATCACAGGCCGTCTGTTGGAAAAGCCAAGTGACGAGAAAGCCTTCTTGCTCCTTCCCAAACTCTCCTCCATATGTATTGCAGACTGACACATCCTTTTCCAAAGAATGGCATTAATAACCTCTCAGGTCCATTTGCCTCCATTTGGCATTCCTCTTTTCCTATTCCTGCCGCAGTATGAGGCTGAGGAGTCTTTAGAAAGTAATTTACATGTATATGATTTTACTTATTATCTGTCAAGTACCAATAGCATTTTTGAATAGGAAATTACATATCCTTCAGTCTCAAAGAAGTACTCATCTTCAAAATGAACCCTGATGGCTCTTCTCCAGAAAGAAAGAATATAAACCTAAAAATAAGCATATTCAGGACAACACTGAAATATTAACCTATATTGCTTGCTAGCTACTTGTTCTGCCAAAGAACCTATTATTGACACACATTTTTACAGAGGCAGCAGAGCTAAAGACTGAAAAACACAGACTTAAACATAAGCAGAGGAAAACCAAATGGGGGAGGGTTTCAGATATAGATTATGAGTACTGTTACTGTGCTTCTTTTTCCATTTTTCTTGCTCCAGAAGATTACAGGCAGTCTTTCCTTAATGCCCTGTAATAGGTACACGTGAACACAGACCAAGGTAACAATTTAAGTGGAATGCTGTCCGAAACCTAGGCACAACCTGCTCCACTCCTTTAGAAGGTGGAGCAGGCACTCCATTACCTGCACGTGAAACTCGGTTGCTCACATTTGAACTTCAGCATCAGGACAGAGAGACATGCCTCTGCTAGATAAGAAGTTGTGTTGGTTTTGGCTGGGGTAGAGTTAATTTTTTTCTTAGTAGCTGTGGTTTGGATTCAGTATGAGAATAATGTTGACAACAGACTGATGTTTTTGTTGTTGCCAAGCAGTGCTTACCCTGAGTCAAGGACTTTTCAGTATCTCAGGTGCACATGAAGCTAAGGGGGGAGCATGGCCAGGACAAATGACCTGAACTGGCCAAAGGGATATTCTATACTATAGAACATCATAGTCAATATTTAAACTCAGGGGAGTTAGCTGGGAGCTGCTGATTTCTGCTTAATGATGGGCTGGGCATTGGTCAGCGGATGGTGAGCAACTGAATTGAGCATCAGTGTTTTCTCTAGCTTTTCATTTATCCTTTTCCTTGTTCCTGTTACTAAACTGTCCTTGTCTCAGCCCATGGGCTTTGCATTTTTCCAGTTTTCCTCCCTATCTCACTGGTTTGGAGGGGCTAGTGAAGAAGCACCTGGGTGGTAGGAAGTTGCCAGCTGTAGCTAAACCACAACAGCAGTATTGAAGAAACTGCAGAGTCCTTCCTTACATGACCTAACCTTGTCTGTCCTTCCCTATGTTCAGATCCACTGATAGTGAAGGAAATACCTCTGCACAGACTGGAAAAGATAGTTCATTAGTCCATTCTTGTGGAGGCAGATAAGCTTGCCACAGCTTTATCCTGGAGGAATGTCCCTTGAATGAGCTGTGATAAGCTTATCTCAACCCTCTCCTGGAGAGATACCCTGAGATAGGACTATCCTCCCATGGTGAGGGCTCCAGCTATCCCACCATGCCTTGATGCCTATGTTGATTATTTGTAACCCATTGTTTTCCCCCCTTGGTATCACCCTTGCCTTCCCCTATAAAAACCTCCTCAGCTTCTTCCCAGTTCAGGAGGGAGCTATTGTTCCTGGCCACCATTTGCAGAGCTGCTGGACAATAAAGGCTACCTCTTAGGAATCACCATACAACACTCCTGTCTATCTCTGAATCGGCCTGGGATAACCTCTCAAGCAGAGCTGAAACCAGAGCTGAAATTCACTGAGCTGATCACTTGTTGCCACAGGCTGCCCCTTGCTGAGGTTACCTGGTAGCCAGATGACAGCCTGAGACCTCTAGAAATCTGTCTCCCAGGAGACCTGTCTCTGGGAAGGTCATGGTATCCCAGGTCCCAATGGGACCATCCCAGGGATCGATAGACCTGCCTGGCTACCACACATGCTCAGCTCACTTTTTTCAAGTCTGCACTGCTAAATGTCCTCTCTTTGGACAGCATCACAAACATAAGATTACCTGTGCAAATTTCTTCACAAGGACTTTCAAAGCCAACTTCTACATAATTTAAACTGCCTGAAGCCATGTCCTGCAGGGATGGTTACTGGCTGTAAATCCCCAAACCTCTCAATTCCCTATCCAAAAGCAGAAGATTATCAGCTTCCAAAATTAAGCTGCTGTTTAGCTCACTAATATGATCTGAAATTAGGGCACCCAGCAATAATACTCTGTGATACACAATGATATATTTTGACTCTTGAAATTCTCAGTAGATTAGAAAATGTAGCCTTAACATACTGTGCTAAGTACTTTAATTACTGGCAGGGTTTAGTACAGCTTAATAAAGCCTTCTCAGCAAACCCAACTTGAATTTCCTTGATTAATGCAAGATGTGATGCCATTGCAGTAGGAACTGAAACAGTTCTTCACCCACCAGGATCCCCTCTATACAGCCTGTAGAACAGGAAAAGCAGAACAAACACTTTTTTTTTCTCCCCAGGGAGATTCTGTAAGAGAGTATTTTGACAAAGCTAGCAGAGGAGAGGAGATAGGCCATGCAGAAGGAGGCAGAGACTCAAACATTTATCTGACAGGTCTTAAAATACCAGTTCTTTAACTGAAGATAGATATTTTTCATCTTTGCTAGATTTGACCCAGAATCCCTTTTCCCCCTCCCTTCCATAGTTTTGTCATGCCTTTCCCTTAAGGCCGATGGCTTCTTTTCCTAATATTTCACCTCTCCCAGGTCTCACCAGCATTCTAGAAGGGCTGTCAAGAGGACAAGAAGACTGAGGAGAGAGTCAAATTGCACAAGCAGACACAAATTACTTTTAAAAAGCATTTTTTCTATTAATTTCAGGGGTACTTCTGATGCTGAAAATTTTATATTATTTGAAAGTAGCAAAGTATTTATGGATGCTAAATTCTGACAGTGCCTGTACAGATTACAGGCCGCACAGCTTCTCAGGCTGGCCCTGAGAAAGTAGTCTGGGAAAGACATGAGAAAGAATTAAAACAATCCTCAGGAACACAAAACAACCTTGCAGGTGTTGTTTTGTGTTCCTTGTTTTCCTTGCAGGAGAAAGTCAGGGGGGTGGTGAGCCCCACTGACCAATGATGGTAATGTAGCAGTTTACTAACCAATGAGAGTTTCCTTTCTGTACTTTCCACGTATCTGTCTATAAAGCAGGCCTGCAAGTAATAAACTGGAGGATCCTCTTCTGTTCTCGAGTTCTGACTCCCTCGAGAGTCTGTGTCGTTCTATCCGGCCGTTCCCAATCGGAATGACAGTATTAGCTTGACATAACTAGAATTGTTATGCTGTGAGCAGAACTTTAGCTGAACTCTATGGCTATGTTGTATATTTCACAGATGTATTATGGTGAAACCTGGAGCTAACAGTCTGAACATTAATAATAGTAAGAACAGACAAAGCTGGAAGATTCATTATTATTTAAAAATTAGTAGCCAGAGTGGACAGCCCCTAAATTGTGGCATGTGAACTATAACAACGCTATTACATGAGCTACAGAACTGGCTGAATCCCCCCCACTGAAACCAGCCTAAGAGGATGTAAAAATGACCACATAGCAATCACTTGGTAAAAAAAATAACAAAGGGTGACAATACCACAGCCCCTAACATGGCTGCTGCTCCAAACTGCCTCATGACAGATGGGGATCTTGCATTTGTAAGGGTGTATTTTCCCAGGGATTTCTTTTTCCATGGTCCCTCTTTTCAGGCACTTGGCTGGAGCTACCAGGCATCATAACTGATTTGTGCCAATAAACCTATCTAATGGAGATAAGAGCTCAATGTCAAAAATTTCTGTAACACCTAAGTTTCAAGGAAATTAGGTTTGGGGATTTTTTTGTTCTTTTAATCCTGTGTCTATTGTATGATATAAACGGAACAGCCACAATCTAATTGCCTTTTCTTGCATTCAGATCCCCCTTTTCCCACTAAGCAGCAAGCTGGCTGGTTCTGTGAGCATATGTGGCTATCAGATCTGATAGCCACATTTTATAGCCTCAGCTAGTTATAACTATCAAATATAGAAATTTTTTTATTGGATTACAACAAATCATTCAGTCAGGAATATGCAGGAATGCTGAGGGTTCTGCTTTCTTCATGGTGTTAATGGTTACACACAACCTGCACAGGCTTCAGTTGTCTGAAATCCAGCCTCTATTTATTGGCTATATTTTCAAGACATAACATTCATCTTTTCATATCATTTCAGAACTACAGATGAGGCCTAAATAACAGTGGCTGTTCACATCTAATCACAAATTACGCTCCTAATCTGTTCAATTAAATTTCAACCACATTTTATTCCAAGCTATATTTATTTCAAAACATGCTTTGCCAGAGGATTGCTCCCTTTGCTTTGCAATGTGTTAAACATCTTGTATCAATCCTATTTGGTGACAGGTAATTCAAATACAGACTGCCAAATGAGATTCAATCTTTCTCTTTCCCTTTGCATGAAAAATAACAGTAATTTGTAAAAACAGTTACCTCGCTGAAAGCTTGAGGTGATATTTAGTACAATAACTGCAAAAAGCACAACAAAAAAACAAACATAGTCAAAATAAACAAACATGAGTAAAAAGCGTAAAAGTGATTGTATTTACCAAGTTAGATTAGGAAAAAATGATTAGCCAAAAAAATAAAATCTTGCATCTTGTAAGGTATTCCTCACACCTACAGAAATTCCTCTTCCTTCCCATTAATGAGAGGTAATCCTGAAAAGGACATTTTCTTGTGAATTCTGGGTTTGTGGAACAAGGATTAAGCAATTCATCATTCATATTCATAGCTCAGCTATCATTTACCATTATGTCTTTTTTAATAATAAATTCTTAGAGAGTACTTGTTTCCTGCAGTGTTCTAACTCCAGGCTGAGCACCCCAGTACCACCATGCTGCAGCTACTCTGCACAGATGAGCTACTCTGCTGGGCTCTAGTGGAGTGAGGAAGGCAGGATGGAGTGAGTAACCTTTATATTAATATTTCCTGGACCTATATTTCACCTTTCTTCCTCTGTTTCCCTGCTACACCTGTTTCTTATTAAAAGAGGTGGATTAAAGGAGGCCCGCAGCACTGAACTGCAGACTTTATGACGTATGGAAGCATTTGACAAGCTCTGGGCTTCAGCAAGTTTGGAGACCATGCTTCCCAAAGGAATGGATGGCTTTCTACAGTGGCTGGTTGATTGATTTTCTATTGTATTTTCACAATAACATCAATCATGCCTAGATCCCTTCTCTGTGGTGACCAGAGGCATGACCCAAGGGAATGACCTGACGTTTTGTTAGAGGAGGCTTAGGCTGGGTATAAGAAAAAGGTTCTTTACCCAGAGTCTGGGGCTGGGCACTGGAACAGGCTCTCCAGGGAAGTGGTCACAGCACCAGCCTGACAGAGTTCAAGAGGCATTTGACAACGCTCTTGGGCACATGGTGTGACTCTTGGGGGGTCCTGTGCAGGGCCGGGAGCTGGACTCGATTATCCTTCCAACTCATAATTCTGTGATTTTCTGGTGCTAATCCCTGCAAAATTAAGGACTGCGCTATGAAAAGACACAAGTGAAATCCGGGCGAACGACAGCCAACCAGTCCCTCTGCTCGTTCCGACGGCTCCAGTACAGCTTGGGAGTGTTGACGCTCAGAGACAAGAGCCTTATCTATGGGCCGCCCCCTCTGCCTCGGCCTGGGCTCAGCCCCCAGCACCGCCTGTGCCCCGAGCCCCCCAACAGCGGGGGCGGGCGGGGTGGCGGTGCGGGCCGCATCCCCGCTCCGTGAGGCAGCGGGGGCCGGGCCGGGCCCGCCGCATCCCCGCTCCGGGAGGGAGGGGAGGGAGGCCGGGCCGGGCCCGCCGCATCCCCGCTCCGGGAGGGAGGGGAGGCCGGGCCGGGCCCGCCGCATCCCCGCTCCGGGAGGGAGGGGAGGGAGGGCAGGCCGGGCCCGCCGCATCCCCGCTCCGGGAGGGAGGGGAGGCCGGGCCGGGCCCGCCCCCTGCGGCCGGGCCCCGCCCCGCCCGTCCCCGCGGCCTGCGGCGCTGCCCGGTGCGGCGGGGCCGTCTGAGGGGCCGGAGCGACGCGCCGGGTGAGCTCGCTGCCGCCTCGCCCGGAGCGGGGGGCCAGGGGAGCGCAGGGGGAACAGGCCGACAGGGATGCGGGGCGTGTTGCCGGCAGAGGGGCGGCGGGACCGCCGGTGTGGCCCGGCCCGGTCCTCCCTTCCTTTCTCTTCCCTTCTCTCCCTTCCCTTTCCCCACTTCCACCCCTGCCGGTGCCGCCGCTTTCTCCGGGGAGGGCGCGGGTTTGTCCCCCTCGGTACGCAGCCCTCTGACCCGGCTGGGGCGAGGGGGGGCCGGGAGAGGAAGAGGAAGAGGAGGAAGGAGGAGGAAGAAGGCGATCACGTGCGGGAGGCGGGCGGAGCGGGGCGGGGGTCTGTTTCTGGGAAGGGGATCTCTCTCCGGGAAGGAGGCGCCTACGGCGCTCGGGGATGCTCAGCGGGCAGGGCCGCCTCTCCCACATGCCCGGCGCCTCTCCTTTTGCTGGCGGGGCCGGAGGAGGTTTGCTTTTCTCTGTCTTTGCGATCCTAGCCCAGAAAATCCATCCTCACGGAGATACGGCGACCTGCTTGTTCTGCTGGTAACGGTGTGAGCGAGCCGGGCCCTGTGAACCCCCGGCTTCCATAGCGGGAAAATGTTAATTTTAGCGTCGGGCTGAATTTAGGCAGCTTCGGAGAGGCACTGCCTGTGTTCAGCATCCGAATTTAAAGTGGGTCATTCATTGCTGAGGTGCAGCGTTTTTGATCTGTGTTGAGGTTGTCGCCGGTACGTCTGCAGGGAGAGCTGGTTAAACCCTCAGCATTTGGTCTCCAGCAGCAGTTCAAGTTACTCATTGATGGAGTGCTAACACTCAGCAGTTCCCAATTCGCTGTAGTCAGGTGTAAGTAGACACAGTTGTCAACTTTAACCTGGAAAATATTCACCACAAATACTAAACTTGCTTAAAGTTTCTTTCTTTGTTTGTTTGTTTTTAAATTGTGTTAGTATGCTTAAAGGCATAAGACCGTCACTGTATTTTGCACAAAGTTGTCAATGCTTTTTACTGTGCACATTTGTCATTCTGGTTTACATAATATCTACATATTATTTCTATTGTGTTGAATATTAATTGCTGTGAAAGTTGTCATTTTGTGCTGGAAATCGTAGTGTTTTGGGGCATTATTAGTGAATCCAACATTTTGAGAAGGCTCATTTCTATTTATAAGTCCATAGTGGTGCTACTATTTTTAGTAGATGTTTTTCATCAGCTTTGCAGTTTTAAGTAGGCCAGATGCAAAGTGATTTAAGGCTTGTTTATTTGTTTGTTGATGGTGTTCAGGGACAGATACTTTTCATAAAATGCACCACTGATCCTCTTGTTGTGGCACAAATCCATAATTTTAAGTATTTTTTTGTTTGTTTTTCATGTGTTATTCATCATTTTTCAGGATGAATGTTGCTTTCTATAGACTTGGTATGTTGAGAAAGACATATATGACCTTTTAACCACACTGGAATTTGTGAAATACTAAACTTGGGTCAGATGGATTAGGCATTCTTTTGGGTGCATTTGGGCCTGAGTGTAGTTGTCTTGATGCAATGTGGTCTAATTTTCACAAATTCTCAAGTGTTTAGCCATTATTTTTTCAAAGTGAGTTTAGCGCAATTGTTCTAGGCCTTTATTCATGAGAAAGAACGGATTTAGACTTTAACATACTAATCTTTATCAGAGCATCAGAGCTTAATGTGCAGTTATTAAAACATCTTTGTTAAAATGTTTTACTGGGCCAAACAATTTCTAGTAAGCACAACTAATGTATTTCTCTCAGTGAATTAAGTCAGCATGAGCAATATTAACAGCGATTTTGCAGAAGGTATTGATGACATGGTAATGGTAAATCACACTTGTGATAACATGGACTCTGATTTCTCATGGTTAGGCAACAGCATCCAGGAACTCAGATGAGTCATTTTGAAGGATCACAGATTTGTTGCTTGTTAAACATTCTCTAATTTAACTGTATGTGCTAAATATCTGTTCTTAATTTGGAATCGTTAGCAACATTGTTAAAAGACAATTTGTACATTACCTCTCTGCCTTGCTGTCTTAAATTCAGCTAGGAGTAGAATTAAAAATGAAAAGTTGAAAAAAATAATCTTAGAATGAAAAAGAACCAGCTGGATATCTTCTAATGACATTATGCTTTTCATATTAAGTTCAGCTACTCAGTTATCAGCTGAAGCCCTAAAATAGCATTGCTTCAGACCTCAGGAGTTAATTTCTATCTTGCACTGACAGAAAAATTAGATAAATCATGTGAAGGTGTGTTAAAATTAGTATTTTCTTCTGAAGGTTCAGCTGTAAGTCTTTCTAGAACTTGTTGCTGCTTGGACTAGGTAATTGTTTTCTTACAATGTCCTCTAAGAAGAAAAATAGAGAGAATGCAAAACTTGAAACTTCCTTTTGTTTTGAAGCACCTTCAAGAGCTGTAAAAAAGGAGTTAAGAGTGAAAAAAAAAATCTTACAAAAGTTTATCCTGTTCTGAAATGGATGTCAGTTTCTTGAAATGCTCTTTTCTTTAAGAACTCTGAAGAATTTTCAGGGGTTGTTCACCTGGAATAAATTTCTGCACCATTTTGTGGAATAGTTTTTGAGGGAGTGACAGAATCTTAAGTGTTTCTCACTAATACATTAAATGCCTGAGCTATTTCAGGGAGAGTCCCACAATTCTGTGCTAGCAAAGGAATAGCTTTTCTTGTCCAAGTAGTATCTGGCTAGCAGCCTTGGGACATGTTTTTGTTGTTGATTTGGGAAAAAAACCAAATAAACTTGTAGGAATAGTCAGTATTATAAACCAGTATCATGCTTGATGTTTGAGGCAATCATTGAGCTGTTTGGCATCTTTAAAAAATTGTGTTTTATACTTAGAGAAATGCAGATGTGATAAAACAGATAAAACAGCTTTTGATATCTAAATGTGTTTTTTTACCCAGAATTAACTCTGAGAAACTGAATGAGTTAAGCCCTTATTGCTTATTTGGTATTTAATGGAGAAAGTTTGCTATGAAATCTTGATTCTGTGATGTAGGGTGGGCTACAAAGTCAGCTTCAGAGAGCAGGTAACAGATGTGAAGAAGAGTTTGTACCAGATTCGTTGGAGGTTTTTTAACTGTCTTTCCCTTATTTTTGTATCACTTCCCTTTTATGCTGACCTTTCCCTCCCTGCTTTTGCAAGAAATCATTAGCATCTTATTTTTTCTTTATATCTTTTATTGCATACAGGTATTGCTTGTGACTGTATGTGTATGTATACATAAAACATACAAAAATACTACATACATGCATTATAGCTGTGACGAGCTGACTGTATTAAACCTTAAAATCTTGATGTAGTTTCAGGTCTTTGGCAAGATTAGTCCAGAATGTTTAAACCAAAAGAAAGGGTTAATTTATTTTTAAGAAAACTTTAGTTTTGATAATTAATTAAATAAGAGTTAGGATTGAATGATCTTCCATGTCCATTCCAATCCACAGCATTTTCTGATTCTATGAAGTGTCTACTATCAGTTGGAATGTATAGGTTGTAAATAGGATGATACATTGCCAGTTCTATAACTCTCTCTGTGTTCGAAGGACCTGATAGTGATAACATGCACAGAATTCAGTTTTGTAGTTGCAATGCTTAAGTATGTTGACTGCCCCTGAAATCTGAGGCAGACCTTTGGAACATGTTATGATGCTTCCTTTTTGTTAGCTTTTAGTATTTTCTTAAAATAGAATAGAGTTGCATGTTAGCTCAGTTGTTCAAAGCATGGTTCTAATAATGCCAGGGCACAGGTTTGATCCCTGTACGGGCCATTCATTCTGGTTTGAGCTAATTTTGAATGTAAAAGTCTGAGATATGCTGTTAAGAAGGAGTCCAGAGGGGAGGAGATGATGGAGTTGAAAGGAAGGATTCTGATTTATGATTATGATAATTCTGATGCCAAATTTACAATCTGTTTACTCTGCCATTTTTCTCAGCTCTTGTAGAATAAGAAATGAAGTGTTTGGAAAAGGACAATAGTGTTTTGCAGGACATGGCTCAGTAGCAGGGATTCTTCAGCTTCAGGCAAAACTAGTCCAAGGTTGGAACATTTCAATTTGACTTTCTGAATCTATGAGCCTCACTCTTGGGATGGAGAAAGGTGACACTGCTGTTTCCTCAGATATTCTACTAACCTAAAAACTGTATTTACTTTTTTTTTTTTTTCTCCTTTTGACCTCCTTACAATGGTCTGAGAGAAATATTATTCAGTATAAATGTGTGCAATTGTCCTGTTACTTTTGCTAGGTCACCGTTGGAGCATAGGAAATTGGGGAAACATTTTTCTCAAGGAAACTGAGGGTTTGTTGTTTTGGTTTTGTTTTTACATGGACAAGTTACCCATGGTAGGAACTGCTACTTCAGGGTGAAGCAGAGCTAGTCTAGTTCTGAACACTCAGATAAAGCCAAATTCTTTGTAAGGAGCTCTCTTCTGTATGCTGGTAATCGTGCCCTGCCCCTCCAGTGGGAAACTTTCCCAGTCTTTAAATGTGTTACATATTTGTAACTTGTAATTCCTGCTGTGTTGCCTAATTGAAAAGCTAGGATATTGCCAAGCACTCTGCAGTATCTTCTGCTTATGTTCGGGGAATTTTGTGGGTGTGCATCAGTTTGAATTTTTCAGTCTTACTTTGATTAAAGTATCTGGCCCAGGTTTGGGGTTCTTTTGGTGGTGGTGCTTTGGTTTGTTGGTTTGGTGTTTTTTAAATATCCCTTCGTATTTACTCGGGAACATTTGTTTTGAACAGAACAGTACTTCAGACCATGTTTTTAAAGGCTTTAAAACATTAAAATGTTTCTGAGGCAATGATGTGTTACAGCTAGAGACAGAATGGGTGCAGCTTGGAAGAGATTTAAGTGCCCTACAGGAGCAGTGACTATCAGGAGGTCACTAGTAATGTATCCACTACAAGCGGATTTCAGGAAAATTAGTTCTTGCAGTTATATAAACAGAAGAGGAGCAGAGTGTGTCAGCAGAGTGGGTTTCTTCATTTATAGTGGAAAATTGTAAAAAATGTGTGCAGGTAAGCTTTGGAGGCAGTTTCCAGCTCTTTGGGATTTTTTTCCCTCCGATTTATAATCAGCATTACTTTATCTTCATAGGAATTAGTTTTATCTGTGTTGGCTCTTAATCGGGGTGTGTGCTGGTACTGTCAGAAAACACACTGAGAGAATTCTGCTAACACTCCTGAAGGTTAATACAGCTTCATAGAGAAATTGTCAGTTTCTTGGGCTTCCAGTATGGAGTCTTTACAGATAATTGTATATTCTGTCCACATGTTGGCTAGGGCAATTTGTGTCTATGCCTAGATAAAGCGTGAAGTTGGGCTTCATGATGGTGACAGAGAAAACAGAGGTTCAAGACCGTTTTTCTTTAGGTATGTTAAAATTGTCTGAAACTGTCTTTAAGTATAACTTCAAAATTTGAATGTTATATAGTGTATGTATGAACTGTTCTTATGAGAAATTTGTGCCATGTAGTGTGTTGCTACAGAATAACGGGTAATGTAAGCAGCAATGTCAGCCCTTTAATCAGAAAATAACTCCTTTGGTGAGGAACTGTCATGTTTTATTTGTCTCCCTATGAGGAAAGGTTTTAGCAAGGAAATGTTGGGGGTTTTTTGTCTTGTTTTGTTTTGTTTTGTTGGGTTTTTTTTCTTTTTGCTATGAGTGAAAATAGCTGTTTTTTCAGTGTCAGGTTTTCTACTACCCATAGTTTTCACAGTACTTGACCACTATATTGGCCATGTCAGCCTATTTTACTCATTGGGAGAAGAAGAAATATTTTCATGTTATTTTTTTAACATTCACAGAAAAGCTGTTTATGTTAGGAATTTTTGGACCCTATTTGGCGTTGTCAGGGCACATAAAATAAGTATCCTAGGTGTTCAGTATGTTGCAACAGCAGCTGTGACACAATGTTACATTATGTGCCTAGTTACTTTATGCAAACTTCTCTGATACTTTAGCCTAAATTGGCATTGCCTTTTCCAAATTGCCTCCATGTGACACTTTAAGTTTTGATTTTGCTGAGCTGCTGATAGCTTTTGAGTAAGCCTTTTTTTTTAATCACATCTGTTATCTCTTCTCAGTTAAATTCTGCTCTGTGGTTTGGTTTTTTTATTGGTAAGAAAAACGTATCATATATAGTGCTGCTGCCCATTTATGATACAGAAATTTAGTAAACAAAAATAGTTTAAACCAGGGACAATAAACTGGAAGAATATGGGTAGAATAATGGTAGAAAAGAGAAGTAGCATTCTCATGTTGTGTGTCTAAGATATGTGTAAAATTGACACACACAGTGTGTGCCATCTGCTTCTGTCAGTATGAATGAAAATTATATTAATTGTAAATGTAGCTTGAAATCATGGGCAAGCTCTCACTATGTATTGCTTAAGTCCTTATTAGAGTTTGAGGGAAGGACTGCAGTCCTAATCTTGATAATTTTAATTCCTTTGCTTTTCGCTTATTATACTAGCTAATACTATTAATAAGTGTAAAATCTGCATTTCACCAGAAATTTTGAGAATTTAATTCTCTGGAAGTTTGAGTTATAGCCATAATAATTAAGTGGTTAATAAAAAAGGCAAAAAAAGCAAACCACGCCTTTCATTTAAATAGATACAAACTCTGGGGGCTTTCTTTCCAGGAAAAATATGCCACTGTTGTCTATGACTTTGAATAGGTCAGCATAACAAACTTACTTAGCTAAATATTTTAGTGATAGATGAGTGAATATGTGCAGTTATGAAGAAAACAAAAAAACAAAACAAAAATCTTACATCTTTTGAAATCAGGGGAGGCAAGAAGAAAGTATATCACAAATAGACTAATATGGATTCTTATTTCAGAACTTTTATTTCCCTCTTAAATGTTTTGACACTTCAATAAGCTTGTGGATTCTGCCATTTCACCTGCCTAGGAGATGAAGGGAAAGTGGTGAATATCGTTTTCCTGGATTTTATTAAGGCATTTGATACTGTACCTCCCACATCCTTCTGAAGATGTCTGACTGTGAAGTGAGCAGGCAGATGGTGTGCTGGAAGAACTGGCTGAAGGGCAGGGCTCAAAGGGCTATAGGGAATGGGGCTACAGCTGGCTGGAGACCAGTCACCAGTGGTGTTCCTCAGGGCTCAATCCCGAGGCTAGTTCTGTTCAAAGTTTTTCTCAGTGATCTGGAGGCAGGAGTCAAATTCACTGTTAGCAAGTTTGCTGATGGTGCTAAAGTGGGAGGTGCTGTTGCCTGTCAAGGGACAAGAGGCCTTGCAGAGGGGAATGGATGGATTGGAGTGCTGATAGTGTGAAACTGAACAAGAACAAATGCCAGACTCTGCACCTGGGATTGATCAATACCTTCCACAAGTACAAATTTGAAGAGGAGTGGCTAGGGAGCAGCACCACAGAAATGAGTCTGGGGATGCTGTCTGACAGCAGGCTCAAAGTCAGCAGTGGCAAACCTTCAAATACAGCACAACCAGCTGGTCAAAAGGAGTGATCATCCCACTCTATTTAGCACTGCTGCCTTTCTCTGTGCCTTTCTGGGCCCCAAATTTAAAAGGGATGTGAAGGTCCTTAAATGTGTGCAAGAGGAGGGCACTGAAGCTGAAGAGCTAGAAGTAATGCACTGTGAGAAGCAGCTGACGAAAGAAGGCTGAGGGGTGACCACACTGTTGTCTGCAGCTTCCTGAGAAGGCAAAGTGGAGAGGGAGGTTGCTGATCTCTTCTCAGTAGCACCCAGTACAAAGGCATGTGGGAATGGCTGAAAGCTGCTTCAATAAGGGCAGGTTCAGACTTCACATGAGGAAGCATTTCTTTATCAAAAGTGTTGTCAAACCATGGAAGAGTTTTCTTTGAGAAGGGGTTGATGCCTCAAGCCTGTCAGCATTTAAGAGGCATTTGGGCATTGGCCCTAATGCCATACTTAAATCTTTGGTCAGCCCTGAAGCGGTGAGGCAGTTGGATAAGGTGACTGTTTTCTGTCCTTTTCAGCTGAATACTCTATTCTATTCTGCACTCATGATGAGTCAAATAACAATAAGACTGTTATTTGCTGAAATGCCAGGGATTTTTTTAGCTTTGAAAACACTTTCAAAAACAAGTAACACAAGAGATATAGTGGAAACAGGATTTTATTTTTCTGACTCTTTCAGAACAGATGTTCACAAGCATTATCACAATGTCAGGTGTAGCCAAGAGCAGGCTTGTTGCTGCTGAAGATGAATACATCACACGGACACAGGTCGAGGTGTGGTGAAAAGAAGAGAAAGTTTATTTTTCCTCCCAGGATTTATGGGCTTCTGACCACGGCCAGGGATTGGATGGTCAGGATAACACTTTCCCACTGCATTGGCCATAAGAAATGCCCATCAGAAGACATGTAACAGAAAGAATG
Source organism: Parus major (assembly GCF_001522545.3). Taxonomy (NCBI): domain Eukaryota; kingdom Metazoa; phylum Chordata; class Aves; order Passeriformes; family Paridae; genus Parus; species Parus major. The sequence continues at coordinate 47,339,977 of NC_031769.1, forward strand.
TACACATATCTATGTTTGCAGTTACTGTCCTGGGAAAATCTTTAGAAAACCATGTCAGCAAGCTCAGAAGCTGAGTTTTCAGGGTGACACAGGCTAATTCAATCCTCAGTTTAGCTTGAAAAACCATCACTTGAAGTCTGGCAAAAGAAAGAGAGCTACAGAACATTTGCAAATCCCCTACATCTTGTGGAGAGCCATTTGCTAGTGGGACTGCATGAGGAAAGCAGATTTCTGTCTCACTCATGTGTCTCTTGTGACAAGGAGTTAATGGCACAATTTGTGTCCCACACATTTGCTATGAGCTCCACCTCTCCAGGCAAGTTTGCCCATAGAGTTTCTTGGAATATTCTGAATTACGGGCTGTTTATCTTCCTGATGAGTGTCCTTCACCCAGGCTCTACAGAAAATGAACATGCTGATCTCTAAACATCACTTCTTCATAGGACATATTTGTTTTGACCACACATCCTTCCTGAACCCTGCCATATAGAATAGCCCAAACAATGGAACTGCCTGGAGCCAAAAGAAGTTGTGCCAGGTGAACCCAGCCTCCTTCAAATCAGAGGCAGACACTGGGTCAAGCCACAGCAGTCTTGAAAATATGTTAGTGATATTGTAAAAGCACCCTGAAAATTATCTAAAATATTAACCTTTACCAGAAACAGAAAAGTTGATAACTGACTGGTGCACAAAGAAGGCTCTTTTTAGGAAAAAAAAAACCCTCGAAGTTGTAGGAATGACTTTCTCTTTTTATTTGATAATGAATTTTTTTCAGGCTGAATTAGCATTTGGCTTTCAAACACCCAAACCCCAAACATTCTCACACCTGGTTTATATTTTTTTTTTCTCTAATTCTCAATGACTTTGGTTTTTATAAAGAACAATAGCCAACATCATGTATCACTTTGTATGCAAAAACACAAATAATGTGGCAGCATGAATTGAAGCCAAGCAGTTCCTGCTTCCTGAAGAGCAAGAATAAGGATCAGTATCAGTCACATGCAAAGGAATTGTGTGGTATTTTCAAAAGTATGACACATCTTAATGACACGCCTCTTTTGCCCTCCTAAGCTTGTTCCTCCACATGGCCAGGGATGCATGAAAAGCACTCCTGTGCCTGCCTGGTGCTTGTATTGCCCACATGGAGTGCTGAAAAGTGGCAGCTCCTCATGGGGCTGCAAGCCTGGAACCTTTCCAAGCACAGGCTGTTTTGCACAAGCAAGAACCCCGGAGAAATGGAGCCATGGGGAGAGCAGAGCTCACTCCCACTGCAAACTTGCCATAGACAAGAGAGCCAGGGCATGATTGGTGCTTTGGAAGTGCAAGGGAGGAGAAATATTGCTGCTGGTAATGTTGAGATGGGTATGAAAGTGTCTGGCCTTTCCAGTCACTGTACAACACTAAAAGGGAAGTGTTGTATTTTAATAGTCCCCACATGCCTATAAGACAGCTGCCAAAAAGGATTTAAGATTTTTTTTTTGTGCACCCACCTGAAACCATCTGAGAATGTTGCTGTGATGAAATGACTGATTATGTAGTTCAGGTATAAAGGAACTTTTTATTTTAATTAATGAAAGAAACTTTGGGAAACAATCCTCTAGCACACAGTGATTAATTCAGTTTTCAGAGCTCTTGCAGAAAGCAACTATGTCTGTTCAGTTAAAGAATCACAACATTTTGATGCTAGTTTAGTTTGACAAGAGAGGCCCTGCCACGTACCAAACATGGATCTCACAGTCAGCAGGAAGAACAAGACTAGGGACAAATTCCTTTGCTGTGAGTATCCAGTCTAGAGGTCTTTGAGGCAAAAAACAGTCTGTCAGTAGCAAGGATTTCAGAGTACACGGAATTTATAAGCTGAATCTGACATTTTGAGTCATGCTTGAACACAAACTGGTAGCCAGTGCATTTAAGACCATGCTTTTCTCTTTGCAGAGGGCCCCACAAATGGATGCTGAACTAGCACATTCTGAAACAGTTCACTCTGGCTGTACTAATTGCATTCCCATACTGTACTCTATTTAGTAGTAATCCAGACTGGAAGTAACAGCTTCCTATATAATTGGCACTGAGAGCCACATCAAAATAAATATTTTTGCCAATGTAGATGGAAATTTCTTTGGAGGTTCAGGTGTTACTTGTAATATTTTTTTTTGTTTTTATTTTTAAGTATGGCCACTGATGGCCTTGAGGTTTGTGTCTCGTCCCAGATGTTTTAATATGGGCTGCTGTTACGTAGCAGAACACTTTAGTGTGAGGGTTTTCAGTACAAAGCAAGTGCTGTTTACAGCACTGGAGTGCAGCGATTGTGCTCACACCCTCGGGTTCAGGTGGCCCAAAGTTCACTGTGGTGCTCAAGGCACCTGACCAAACACACACCCATACATCTTCCTCCTCTACAGCCCTTTGCCAGCCATGTTTTAGGCAGCTGCTGTGGAAACAAAGAAGGAAGATTTAAAAGTGCATTGTGCTTGTCCACCCTTGCCTGGTGCTTTGAGTTCCCTAAAGGCTGTTCTGTGTGACTTGACCTTAGGCACTGATCATCCCTGACTGGCCTGTGTCTTCCTCAGCTGGGGGATGTGTGTTCTGGCAGCTCCCAGCACCACCTTTACTTTTCCTCTGTGTCCTTGTATCCTCCCTTGTGTTTGCTTAGTGGTATGTTACAGGGCCCCTGTAACACAAAGCCTGTTGGGCTTTGACTGATGGTGTTCTTGCATCCTTGGAGTTGAAACGCTGTTGAAAGACAGGAGTGGGAAGAATTTCTCTATCTCTTGCCATTTACGGAAACACAATCCACCCAGGAGGAGGCAGACTTTTGTTCTTGAATTTGAAAAAGCTCTTCCCCTCGGTGTTACAAAAACTTGTCTGATGTGGTTTGTACTGCAGGATATATAGCTTAATCATCTGAGCATTTTGAATAAAATTAAATTTTCTATGTGTTTCCATTAAACTTTTGTGACCTTCTGAGTCCACCCTTTCTAGAAGCTTTAATTGGAAAAATATTCTCATGGAGGATTTGGGTGAATCATGCATCAAACTGCTCCAGTTTTATAGGAAATTCAGCCTGAAAAATCTTTTAAAAGCCTTGTAGTCAGAAGAGACTTAGGGTAATTGCATTACCTTTAACCATTAGTTACACAAACTTTTTTCACGGAGAAACTGTCTGGAAATGTAAGTTGCTATAGCAGCTGAATCTACAGAGCAAATATCAGTGTATATCTTTTATAGAATGATTACTACACTGTTCAGGGATTTTAATGGACTTTTAATCTTTTGTTACTGTCAGCTCTGGATGAGCTATTAGCTAACACTACCATTTTTCAGGAAGTGTATGTGGAAGGTCCTTTAAGTTGTCTTCCTATTTATTGGGAGCATTTAAATCAGTATTGAAAATCTTAAGGGATGCATAACATCATTCTTTTTGTTCATTCTATTCAATGATCTCACTCTAACAGCATGGAGAAACAATCCTTCTAAATCTAGACAGTGCTCTCTTATTTCAAATGGCCTTATTGAACATTAATTCTCTTGCTTCACAAATCCTCTGAGATGAAGAGGAACTCGAGTCTGTGTCAGAAACAATTTTGGGGGCCTACTTGCCTAATTCTCTTAGTCATCAGTTTAGCAAAAAGAGAACTGACCTTGTAAGGTGAAAGTATCTCTCGGAATTATGGAGGTTTGGTGACTAATTTTTTGTTTGTTTGTTTAGAAATTCTTCCTGTATGGATCAGCTTTCTAGTGATGGTGAAACTGGGAGAAGACCACTCTAAGCAAACGCAGGATGAATCGGGTCCCAGCTGATACAGAAAATGCTCACAGTAGCAGTGTGGAATCTTGTCCTTCCTTGCGGGATGTCCACTCCATCAACCCAACGCAGCTGATGGCAAGGATTGAGTCATATGAAGGCAGGGAGAAGAAAGGCATATCAGATGTCAGAAGGACTTTCTGTTTGTTTGTTACATTTGATCTTTTATTCATAACCTTACTGTGGATAATAGAATTAAATGTGAGTGTCATTTCAGTACCTACCCTTAGACACTATATTAAGTACTTATTCACTTCAGAGATGGTTAAAAAGTTGCTCCTTTCTATCCAAAATTATGTTATTTGTATCTGTTTAAGTTTTAGCAGCTTATTACTTTAAGCTTCCATGAATACAGTACCTACTCAACTGCATCTACTTTTATTCATTAGCATACATGTTTATCTTATTATGAAACCTTTAGATATTCCTGTAGTCTGTGAACCATGCTGAAAAAAACATTGGAAATCCAGTACAGTCATCAGGCATCAAATAAACAAAAATGTTAGTGTATGTCTTTGAATTTAGTAAGAAGTGTGAATTCTAACAGGATTGAAGGCTCTGCCTTCTGAGTAACTTTAAGTCAGTGATATTTCACTGAGTTGTTAGTCCCTTTTTATGGCCAAAATTTTCTTTTGTTCTGATGTATTTTCTTTGATGTAAACTTGGTGTGTTATACATTATGGATGTCAGGGTATATTTAAACAACAGAAACTCCCACAGTTGCCACCTTTTAACTCCAGCATTTGTAATCTGGAAAATGAGGCTGTTCTCCTAAAATTTCCAGAATGCAACAGGATAGATCATTTGTTATTTCATAAGTAGCATCCTAGTTCTTGAGCTGAGTTTTAAGCTATAATCTAGTTTGCATTTAAGAAAGGACATACTAAGGAGGAATTCCTTTTTGAGAAAGAAAGTTCTTGAGTAAATGTTTTTTATCAGCATTTCTTTACGATATGAATAACCTTGGTTATTAATTTACATTATGACACTTCAGGAGCTGTCTGTTTAATAGTGTACCGATACAATGAAAAATACTCATTCTGATTTAATTTGAGAAAGCAGATTTTGCTTGCCTGAATGATGTAATTTTGGGACTAGATTTTCTGTTTTCTCTCTAGGTGGAAATATGGTTGTAGCTTAGTGTTCTGATGCAGTTCTTTTTTAGGCCAGTTTCTCAACAGCTTGCACTACCAAGAGGAGTAGAGTGGGTTTATCTCTCTTGTTGAAGTTTCAGAGTACAGATTTTCACTTGAGTGCTCTTAGAATATTGAAGACTGAATAGAAAATGCTACCAATTCATGATACCATGTTGTTTAATTTTGAATGCTGCAGTATTAAGGGACCTCAAGATCACAGCAATTGTAAAGAGCTCTATTTTCAGGACAACGTATTATGAACTGGTGTCCTATACTGCTACATGTCAGCAAGAATAAAAACAAGGATTTTGTCATTGAAAGCCAATGATATTAGAAGCTAAAATTTGATATCTGGGATCTGACATGTGCTTAGGTTTTTTGTTCTGTTTTTCTTTTAATTGCTTTGTTTGCTGGGAAGTTAAGTAGTATTGTGTTAGGACTGTAATTGGTACATAAATAAAGGGTCAGAATTGCTATGAGAGTTCCTGTAAACACTTTGTTTCCACTTTGTTGCCATTATCCAGTTTCCTTAGGTGTAGTGTAGTTTATCATTAAATGCTTCAGGGAATAGTTCCATGGCATTTTGAGGAAAAATCAAGGCTTTCATGGTTCTCTGTTTGTCCTTATGTTAACATGGTGCTCACACAGTCACACAGTGATGAACAGCTTGCAGTGGGAGAAGTTGATCTTCCTTATTTATGCTGGAAACAGATAATCACACTTGATGCAGCAGAGCAACCAAGGGAAAGCTGTATTTAGAAAGTGGTTTGTTAGGTAGCCATAGAAGGGAGGGAGAGGAGAAGAAATAGAAGAAATTCTGAGTTGGAGTTACTAGTCTAAGGAAAACTGTCCAGCCGTATAGTTGGAAAAGTATGGAAGTGTGTAGAATTGTATTGCTTTGAGATAGTGAGCATATGTTGTTGGTGTTCTTTGGTAGCTCCTTTCCTTAAAAAGATGAAAGTAGTCAAACTCAATATTAAAGCCTTCTGTTGGTGTTGTTATACATAACTATTTCAAGCAGTGCCTAATTATGGAATTTCATATTAAATACAATGGGAGATGGACACTGAGGTTTTTCATTATCGAATAAGATAGATACTCCTCTTGTTCTCTGAGCCAATACACCTTAAATTATTTTCTTACAAGGTCAGTTTGACAGTAGAATCCTTCTACTGGAAAGAAACATGGTGGCTAAGGAAGATGTAGTTTTAAATCTCATCAGGAAATGGAAGAATTAAACTTGAATATTAGTTATTTGTGTGAGATTAATAGTTGCAGCTTTTGCATTTTTTACTGTGGATCTTTTGGCTCAGCTTTCTTAACAAATCATGTGAGGGCTGATAAGGAAGAGATCTGAAGTATGAATTCAGTTTCTGTTCTGTTTCCCATTTGCTAACACATGACTAACTAGAGCTGGGTTATGGTTGGCTTTTTGATCAGCTGGTTTGATCCTCCTTATAAGAGGTAAACTGTTTTGTGAGTTTGTGTAACAGAACTTAACATTTAATCATTTATTCCTCCCTCAATAACTTGTTTGCTTTTATTTTGGGACAGCCTTAAATGTAGCTTGCCTAGATCAGATGATAATCCTAGATGTTTTCACTCAGAAAAGTCTATGTAAACTTGAAAAACAACAGTAGTTTTGACATTATCATTTTTGACAGACTTCTCTTCTGTATTTAGTTTAATTATCTTTTTGTATAGCAGCAGGGAATTATTAGTTTTACTCTTGGTATTTGTGCATATTTTGTTTTCTGAAGCTGTATGTATTGTTGTTCCTTTATAGGTAAAAGGAGGCATTGAGACTACCTTAGAGAAAGAAGTTCTACATTATGACTACTCTTCATCATATTTTGATATATTTGTAAGTGTTCTCAAAAAAAGAAAAAGGAGCAGCAAAAGTATAGTTTTCTCATTCCTCCTTTCACAGATGTTCCTAGTTTCAGTCTTGTGAAAGGGTTGATCTTTTGATTATTTAAACCAGGAGGGGAAAGTTTCACCCATCTAGGGGTTGCCCAGTCCTGCTCTGGCTCACGGAGCCTGTGGATAGAAATACTTATGGCTAATCAATTTGCATCTTTAGCTTTGGGGTGCATGGAAAAGCAGATGGAAAACCCAGTGAAGAATGTGACTTTGATGTGACATAAGGTCATCTCTAGCTCTAAAATAGTTTTGATTAAACTGAAGTTTTTGTCCTTCCTTGGGCAGAAGGTGGCTGCAGTGAGGAGAGACTTGTTCCCAGGGTGGCCTGCATAGGGCAGGTTTTTCAGAGTTCTGTGTTTTAACTCAAAAAGTAAAAAGAGCTGACATGAAGTATGATTCTCCTTTGCTATGTAAAAGTACCTTAAGCACATAAGAGGAACTCTATTGCATTAGAAAAGTTTTTCTTTAAGCAAAGCTGTAGCTCCGTAGTTGCAATGCATTTTGCACTGCACAGCCCAAGTAAAAGCTGTTTCTTTACAGTTCTTCTAAAGGGCAAGATTCTTGACCTACCAGATCTTCTTTGCCTTGCAGAGATGGTTTGGTATCAGCCATCTTATGCTGATGACCATATCCAGAATCCATCTTTGAAACTGGTATAAAACCCATCCTTCTGCATTGGACATCTGCTGTGTCAAATGAACTTATGCACTAGATTCAAAAATTTTATAAGCCAGCAAACTGTGCTCCTCCTCCCTTTCTCATTGTTTTGCTGGCAGGTTCTCTGTGATATACCATATTGCAGAAGGCAAAAAATGTTATCTGTAAATGTTTATGCTCTGGAAATTATTTTACCCTGTAGGTGAACCAAGGCTTAAGAACATGTAATGGAAAATAATGGACTTTAATGATATTATATTCCTTGGGAAGGGACTAGAACTTTAAATTTTGCAGAATTATTTGTGGGTTTTTATAGGATTTCCTCTGTTTATACAATATGTTTGCATAAGATTAAATGGGTTTATCATACTTCTGGCCATGGCTGTCTTTGATTTATCTTCATTTTTAAGCATTTGTTTCACACTTTTTCAGTTCTGAACACATCTTTTAAAACAAGTTGGAGACAATCTACTATCAAAAAATAAACAGGGAAATTGAAGCCTGATTTAGAGATCTTGTCTGTCTGCTATTGATTTAATTTTTTGGCCTACAAATACCATAACTTACTTTTCTCTACTGCCAGATCTGCTATTGTAGGCAGCTACATAAAGAATAATTGATGCAATGTTAATATTTCACAAAATACTGGAAGTATAGTATCACACCGCTAAGATCAATAAGATGCACAGTGATGCGCAAGGTATTTGCTGGATTAACTGCATCCAGATTTAACTATTTAGATTCCAGTCAGGTAAAATGATCATGAGCACACTTTGTGTATAGCTTTCTTATGTTTCTAACTTATTTGTGGAGTGGCACATGCTTGCATATTTGAGCCTGTGTAGGCATGTGGATGTTGCCATTTGCTTTACAAATGAGAAATTACCTTCTGTTTCTGTTTTGTAAGGACACATTCAAATTTGTTTCTTGGTAACTTATGCTGTCCTGTTTTTTTACAAGTAGTCAGTATTTTCAGTGAGCTGAGAATATTGTGGTTCTTCTGTGTTCTGAATTAACCAACCAATATTTTTTCCTCTCTCTATAGCTACTGGCAGTCTTTCGGTTTAAGGTGTTAATACTTGCATATGCAATGTGCAGACTGCGCCATTGGTGGGCAATAGCTGTGAGTAGTAGCCAAGCATAATGGAGTTTTTCCTAGAATGGATCAAGCAGACAAAAGTTTAGATGCCTCTTAACACTTGTATGTTAAGAATCATCTTGATGGTGTATATATAAAAATTTGTTGTACAGTAACAAATTAAAAAATTGTTTTCTGGAAGATTTTCAGCCTAAAGGCAAGATTTTAATAGCACAGTGGGTGTGGTTCTTATTAGGTATCATGTTAATACAAATTGAAGATTTATTTTTCCAGTATGTATGACTAGTCATAACTGCTTGTTACCTCTGAGACTTGTTAATTAATGTTGGAAATATATTTGCATTTGTAATAGTGAACCTTCTTCAAAAACAAGAATTAGCATTATTGTGCCAGAGATCCAGGTGTCCATTAAGTCCCACATTCTTTAGAAAGTTTTAGGTGCCACCCATTGAACACTAGCACCTGCATTGCTTCATGCTCCAATAAGAAATGCTGAATATGCATCCCTTCTTAAAAAGGAAGGTCTCAAGAACTGTAGGCAACCACAGCAGGTTTTGGAGCCAGTATCTTTAATGCAGCTGTACAGTGTGGATGACAAAGAATGCAAAATTTGGTGAAAAATGTATGCTTCATCAATACTATAGGTTGTAATACAATAGGTTTATTCCTGGCTTAGTGCTTTGTAAATCAGACTTTTTTTTTTCTCCTTACACTGTAGTAGGTGCATTTAGAACATGTTCATGTGTAACTTTCTTCAAGTGAGTAGCATGCAGTTTGCTTAATTCTCTGAGACTACATCCCAAGATTTTTGTAGAATGTGTTACTAGCATGGCACAAACACATTTATAATGGTAGCCGCCGCTCTGATTGTGCTTATATTTAAATGCATGCCTCTTAAAAGTCCTTGCTCTTAGTTGTGTAGTTCTAGAGTATTTCTTAATCCTCCACCTTGATGTCTTTGTTTGTGAGGTGGTGAGAGTGAGCCCATCATGGTAGCAAGTATTTAGATACATAAAGCTTCACTGAGGGTTTTGCCAAAGCCTTGAATCTTAACATCCTACCTGTGATTGACAGAAGTTGGTTCTGCGGTTTTTCTAAGAATTGCTGGACCCAAATGCACTACAAGATATAGAGGCCTTGCTTATATGAACAGTACTTGTTCACTGCTTTTTCAGATTTTGGGGATTTTTAGGTATTTTATCCAGCATGATAATTCTTTAAAATATATCAGGGAGTATCAAGTCTTCAAAAAAAATACATTTTTCAAAATACCACTTCATGAATTAAAATATTTATTCCAATTTACTCCCACAAGGATGTTTTGTTGTTTAAAATGGATATTTTGATTTGGATGGTAGTGAAAAGCATTTGGAACAAGTGCTGTTTGCTTTTTTCCCAAAATACAGAAATAGTTGGGGTTTTTTTAAGGGACTTGATGAATAAAGTACACTATCTTCATTATACAGTAAGATCACAATTTACATAACTCAGGCAGTTTAGTTTCTACACAAACTTTATCTGCTATGTGGAAATCAATGGAGGTGTTTGTAATAAAAGTTATCTTTTATAAGGTTATTTTAATAGCACTTTAAGTTGATTGTATCATGTTTGTTACATTTTATTAATCTGTGTGATCTTGCTGTTGCCAGTAAATATTTAAAGTTGCAACTAATAGATAATGGCAGAAATAAAAAACTAAATCCATTTATTGGTTTTTCTGTCTGTCTTTTTCAGTTTACAACAGCAGTGACCAGTGCCTTTTTATTAGCAAAAGTAATTATTTCACAGGTATATATTCTAATCAAATATCTGTTTTACTTTTTTTTTTTTTTCTTAAAAGCAAGATTCTTCAGAGTAATTTTTGTAATGTTTTCTTTTTTTCTAGCTGTTCTCACAGGGTGCTTTTGGCTATGTGCTGCCCATCATATCCTTCATACTTGCCTGGATTGAAACTTGGTTCCTGGACTTTAAAGTGTTACCACAAGAAGCTGAAGAAGAAAATAGTAAGCTTGTGATATTTCCCATCAATCACTGCAGTTGGCAACATTTGATCCCGTTTTAACTGGCATAAGAATGCTTTAAGCTTCTCAAATTATATCAAATAACATGATTTTTTCCTCTTTGGGAAAGGAACATATGCCTTCAAAGAAGTCAGGTTTTAATTAATTCAGGGGAGCAAAGTTAAAAGTTAGAAGGGCCAGATCAGCAATTTATGAAGCACTTGGGAATGTGTTTAACTTTGTATGCTTGAGATATGAAAATTTAACTGGCTTGGGCTTGTAAAACTTTATTTTTTGGGTCTATAAGTATCTGGCTTCTCTTTTAGGAAGAGTAGGCACAAAAACTAATTCAATGTCACTAACTCTTCTTTTGAGGTGGAAAGGGAAAAGCAAAGAAGTGTTGTGGACAGTCTGTTTCATGCCTAGGCAGAATGAGACCAGAACAAGTATGAATTTCAACCTTTGAGATGAGGCACCAGGTCATCTGACACTCAATATATTCAGCTAAATGGAAGAAATCCACTGTTTCGGTTGAAAGAGTACTTACAGATGTTTGTGAGTTTCAACAGCAGGAGAGTAATTATACAGCCAACCTGTTATTTATGCATCATTACCTGAAATACAGTCTGAAACTCTTGGAAAGGCATGTTTATCTGTTAAGTAAATCAAAAAACTTTACATGGGCATGGATGCCTCCACTTTTTGTGCTCTGAATTCAGTCTTTCTACTTTGATCCCTTCCCTCTTCTTTTTAATTGGTCTGAGCAAGAAGTTGGTTAAATGAGAACAGTGGATTTTGCCTGGAGAAAAAGAAATCTGGAGTAACGTTTTTTGTCTTATGAGGGGATGAGAAAATGCAGCTGCATCACAGAGTTATCACAATAGATAAGAAATATAACCAGTTCAGAGACTTGAATTTTCTCATATTGAATATTCATAGACAAAATATTCCATACATACACATGCAAATAGTTCATGAAGGTTGCAGAAGGTGAGTATGGTGAGACAGACAGGTGAAAGTAAAAAAAGCAGGCCATTAGTGAAGGGTCATAGTAGCAAAGAGAGAAAATAATTCATTTGGTTATGCATGGCATCTCACTGATCATTAAAAATATATTTCAGAAGTCTTAGGCAGTGAATATTGATGAATATGACAACCTAACCATGTAAGTGCACATAGTAGAAGGAAAGATTCCTTAATTCATGTGTGCAATATCTCTGTTTTGCTGGAATATGTCACCTTAGTTGCCAGCATTTAAATAGAAGATATAAATTGATTGTTGATGATCTTTTAAAATATATTTATTTAAAGAAGTAACTGGTTAGGAATGCTAATATAATACATCAGTCTTAAAGATTCTTCATCAGTATTTGATCTTTAAGATTTTATATGCCAGCATCGAGGAATTATTTTTGGTTTTCTTGTTTGTTTGTTTGTTTTTTAGGATTTTTGATAGCACAGGATGCTTCAGAACGAGCAGCTCTTCTTCACCCAGGAGTCCTCTCTGATGGGCAGTTCTATTCTCCTCCTGAGTCTGTAGCAGGTAGTTACATTTGCTTAGAAAAAGATTTTCATATTCACTTTACACTCCTGCGTATTTCACACCCTTCAAGAGGGGAAGGGAAAAAATACATTTTTGTTTTTAAATAAAAATTGTGTTTATCATCCTAAAATGCAAGATTCTTTTTTGCTGAGTAATTCAGTTTCATTACTACCTCTCAGATGAGTTACAATACACATGATTAGTATATATTCTGACTAAAATCAAGGTAAACCTGAAATAACCACAACTGAAAGGAGACAGTTATGGTTTGCTTCTGCTATTGATGATCCTTATGGGTCCCTTTCAGCTTGAAATGTTCTGTGATCTCTTACTTCCCTGCAATAGCACTATTGAATCTAGCCTAAACATGGAGCTTTATACTGTCTTAGGATAGACAATGAATCTGAAACTTCTATAAGTCAAACTGAAATTTCAATCAGAGCTTTTTTTCTTTCCTCTTAACCAAAAGAAAAAGCCTTCTATCTATAAAAAGGCTCACCTATCTGGTTAAATCAAATCAGTGGGTAATGTAAAGTGCATCTTAACTCTGCATATCATGTGCTTTGTCTAGTTGAGATATGAGCTGCTTAAATCAAAAATAAATGTAAATACTGCAAGATTCAAGAATATGTCTCCAGCATTTCAAGGAAATAAGTAGTTTCTTAATGGATTGAATCAATTTGAGTCACCTGAGAATGCACTGGGAACCCTGAAATCCTGTATCAGTGTTTCTGCCCTAAAATGTAAACCTCCTTTGCAAAGCTATGCTGTATATTGCCATATAATTAAAATAATACTTTCTAGTTGCTACAGGTAAGTTTGTCTATCTTGCATTATAGTTACACATGTTGGTGATACTTTACATTTTAATATCTGCCTCTGGTTTCTAAACTGTGCCGAGTATCTTGGTTCAGTGAATGACTTCGAGCTCCATCTAGGGGTCACAGAGCATTAGTGTCGAGTATAGCCAATGATTCAGAGTGAAAATGAATTTTAGCTAAAACTATGGGTCTGCTTTAAGGAATAATGGAAGTATTGTACTGGGCTCAGCTGTTCAGCCTGGGTTTTGTGAGGTTTTTTATCAACAGAATACAGAGTGTGAGAGGAAGTGTAAGTGGAGCTACCATGTTTTTCTAGACATTGTGGCTGGGTCAGTGTTGTTTGTGCAGTGAGGTGTTGTGTGTCAGCATGCACGTGTTGACTGTAGGTGTGCCATTAGTTTCAGCTTTCTCCAGGTCTGCCCTGACTGCCAAGTATATTTTAAGCACCCTTTATGGGTATGAGACGCAAAAGAAGCAATCAGATTAATATATTTGGGCTAAGACACACTGGTAGTCACCAAGTGAACCAAGTGAAATATAGATATTGGATAATGTAGAGTAAAAATATCTAATAATTAAAATTTTTCTTCAAAAATCTGCATTTCTTTCTGAGAAGACAAACTGTAAATTGTTCTAAGAGAGCAATTTTTGGTCACTTTGCCCATACATATTGATTTGACAAATATTTAGAGATAAACTATCCCCTGTGATCATGCAGCAGGGAATAAACCTCTCTGCTGACATGGCAACATTTCTAAAATCTTTGCTTTTAGGAGGTGATGTTTAAAATCAGCTCTGTTGGAATTTTCGGTGTATTTATCTCTTTCTTTAATTTCTTGAAGCTATAGGTATCTGGGGATATACCCTGGAGCCATTTCTTTATATGGGGTGACCCTTCATCTTTGACGTTGGTTACTTGGTAACCAAGTAACCAAGTCAATTCTGGACAAATTGAGGTAACCAAGTCAATTCTGGAGGTAGCAAGTGAAAAATCAGGCTGGAAAGAGTAAATTTATTCAGTTTCTGTATAATTTGAGCTTCAAAATGTGGCAGATACGCTATTCCAAGAAATGAAAGGCATTAAGATTAATTTTTCCAAAAAAAAATAAACACTTTTGTATCTTTTAACTCTCCTCAACTAATCTACAGCGTTCTTGTCTTCCTTTTCAGGTTCTGATGAAGATTCTGAAGAAAAGCAAGACAGTGAAAAGCCAATTGTATAGCAAATAAGAAAAAGCAGGTAAGTTCCTTTGTGTAAAACCTGAATATTGCTAAAGATAGGGTTTTTTCTTCCTGGTTCCTTTCCAAACAAATTAAATGGTGTGTTAACTCTTAAGAGTTCATAATTTTTGAACTCAGTCTGTCTCTCATAACAGCGTTCAAGAAGGAATCCTGCCAAGCTCTTGAGAGTCTGGAGTTGGGCTCTACATTTATTTTCTGGTTGTCCTGGAAAGAACATTGGTGGACCAAATGTGTAAAAGCTCCTTTTCTTGGCAGCAGAGAGATATACTTCTTTGGAGATGAAAGCACATAATCCTAGGAAGAGGTTTTCTTTGGTTTAAATCTAGGACAAGTATGCCTGAAGATTTAATAGGCAAGCGTGCTTAGATATTCTCAGTCTGTTTAATACTACAAATGGGTTACACTGCAGCAGCCTCATAAGATTTTTGTAGTGTACTTTGTTTAAATATGAGATTATTTCCTTATTTTGGAAATCACTTAATTTACTTCTGGAATTAAAATGAAAGCCCCATGCTTTCACTTCACTACTCACAGCAAAGCTCAAGCTAGGGGAGGTATTAAATGTTCTTGAGAAGCTGAAATTTCTGATTTGAAGCCTTCTAGTGCTCACCTGGAAGAGTGAGAACACCTTTTCTTTTCAGCCTCCCTGTTTATAGTATCTGTTTTCTTTACTCCCATCTTCATTCATCCTAATTTATGTGATCTGTTGCAGAAAGAAAATCTGCAGAAAGTTGCAGTGTGGAAACTGGCAACAGAGTCTGTGGCTGACTTGCTGGTAGAGCTGCTGACAGGAGTATATACTTGTTAGAAAGTAAAGGGAATGGTTCCCATGTACTGTAATACCTCATGAAGATGTACCTTGTTGACATATGTATATTAGGTTGCCTCCCAGGTGGTATGAAAGTATTTGTCCACAATGTATTTTATTATTCAGTGATTCCTGAAGTTGATCTTCTAATGACTAGGTAATTACTGCAAAGTGTTGTCTTGTGTACCTAATCAAGAGACTGGTAATATAATGAAGTAAAACTTCTCTGTGGTGGAAGTATATTTAATAATTGTTGGGTCTCACTAGATAAAATTATTTTATGTTATTGCAATTTGCCATTAGTTTATGTTTACTTTTTTTAACTCCATGCATTTTTTTTTAATGGATATGTTCACTTTCTAAAATAAAAATGTTAAAACATGAGAAATGCATTATGATATTTCATCGCTTTGTCATTGGAAAAATCTGCATTTACCACTCCTGTATATGTGGGGCAATAAGGACTCCGGTTTGCATAGATTTTGTGCAAAATGTGTTACAGTATAGTTTGCCTGTAGGGAGGTTATGTTAGTGATAATGGCACATCACTTCTTTCTTGCATTGGCTTCAGCATACTCTTCCTAAAGTTCTCTTCTCTAATTGCTGAATGAAAATATAAGCCAGGACCAAGTTTATCCCTTACATCACTTCAGACTAGGCAAGACCTGTTTCAGGGGATGCAGGTAAGAATAAACTATCAGAAGAAAGAGAAATTCAAGCTGTCATTGTCAGTGTTGGAACATTCCTAACCAAGGATGTGGAGCATCTCTTATGAGGAGTGACTGCAGGCACTGGGCCTGTTTAGTCTAGGGAAGAGAAGACTGAGAGGGGATCTCGTTAAAGCAGATAAAATATCTCCAAGGCAGGTGCTAAGAGGATGGTGCCACTCTTTTTGGTTGTGCCCAGAGATCAGACAAGGAGCAGTGACTATATTAAAACACCAGAAGTTTCAGCTCACCATGAGGAAGAATTTCTTTCCATTGAGGGTGGCAGAGCACTGGATCAGGCTGCCCAGGGAGTTCACGGAGTCTCCCTCTCTGGAAACATTCCAATCCCACCTGGATGTGCTCCTGAGTAACCTGCTCTAGGTGACCCTACCTTGGCAGGGGTGTTGGACCAGAACATCTCCAGATGCCCAATCCAACCCTAATGATTCTGTGATTAAATTCAGTGAGAAAAAAACATCTGAGATAGGAGGTCAAAGTTCCATTAAACCTATGAACTTTGTGTAGGTGCATAACTCATGACTTTACTTGAACGTCTTCTTCAATCTGCAATATGAAATTCCTCTACATATCTAAGAAATTCAACCTATTCTCAGTGCCTGCTTCCTCCTGCAGTTCAGTACTTAGGAAAAAGGGAATACAAAAACTGCAAAGCTGAACAAGCCTTATGCATTGGTGACAGGAAATCCTTGGGGTGGTGGGTATTTTGGTACTACACATGAAGTTATATTTGGTAGATGTCAGGTAAGAATTTTGCAAGCCTCTCCTAAACAAACATGTTTCTTCCTGTGGTGTATAGCTTGGATGCTCTGCGCAGTGAGTTAACTGAGATGCCATGTTTTCATACATGGATAGTTTGCCAAGGAAGTTGGAATCCTGCTTGTTATGTATCTGTGACAGGAATGTTTTGATTGATGATTTATTGCAATCTTGACTTCAAAGTATACTTTGCAAAAAAAGACTTCCTGGATTTTTTTATGCAAAGGAAATCAGTTAAGCTGTATCAGATTGCTTAATGCTCTGGAATTATATACAGATTAGAAGAAAAAAAAACCTATTTGAGCTTTATTATGAGAATTTTTCATATTGTGACTGAAATTTTGCACTATGTAATCAAGGTTTCTATTAAACACCAAAAACAAGAAATGAGCGTAACTCAGAATATAGTTAGAGTTTTGGGAGTTGTTAGTTTTGTGGGGGTTCAGGAACACACACAGCATTGTGATGAGGAGCTGACATTTGTTACATGGCATAAGAGCAGACTGCTGCCACACTTAACATGTAAAGTAAGCACGCCTGTGGTGATCTAGAGACGTTTCTCACGTATACATATCAGAGTCCAGGTTCTTTTGAATGTTCCAGAGAGGGAGCTTTTAATGTTAAATATCAAATTTACTTACTTATTAGGCATTACATGTGAAGAGTGATACAGTGGTATGCTGAAATCACAAGACTAGACTCATATCAAACTGCTGCCCTTCATGAGTATTTCTCAGAGGCAGGGTTTGTGACCTCAGCAGTCCAAGAGGATTAATGCTTCTGCTTGTACCAGCTGCTTTCAAACGAAACAGAAATCTTTACAGTGCAAAAATGAAGCTTGCTTTCTCTTTTGGTTTGGATGTTAGATGCCTCTTGGACTTAGAAAAACACTTTCCCTGTGGGGACACAACCTTGAAAGTACATTTCCCAAGCCCTACTCATTAAATTCAAGACAATGAATATTATTGTCTGCATGCTCATTTACTATCTGCCAGCACATTCCTGTTTTTATTCTCTTGACTCCTTGATTAAAAAGGACAGGATTGGCTTTATTTCAGCAAGGGCTCTGAAATATTGCAAGACTAACACTTGCAGTAACATGATTTTAAGTGCTTTGCAGGTACACTCACATTGCAGGTACTGTCAGACAGCTGTCATGCTTAAAACAAGAGAATGCAGGTAACCTAGCTAGATTTCTATAGGCAACTGAAGTTAAAGCATTCACATTTCAACTAAATTAAGCTCCATCTTCTTCCACAATCACTTCACAATCACAAACCCAGTATATTTTCTTCAGCAGCAGTGTATTCTGTTAGCAGATTGGTTAATAGGGAAACTCAGAGTCTAAGTGGAGATTTTATTTTAGGGATTTTCATTGGGTTTAGACACAGCAAAAAGGATTTTTTTTATACTTTGATCAAGAGAAGGAAAATAGACAATTTACTGTGGTGTTAGCAGTTTAGTAGGGTACTAAATCCCCTCTTTCTTTCCTCCATCAAGATTCCAGTTTTACCTTCAACTAAGTAAAACTCAAGGTAACATGAATGAAAACGGAAGGTGCCCATCTAAAAAAAAAAACAGTCTTTAATAACTACTTGCTCAACATCTTTCAAAAACTTTATACAGGTCAGGCAGGTTAGCAAGCTGCAAAATGTTGCCATCTTCTGCAAAGTGTTTAGGAGGTAAAAGATGAGTCCTAAAAGCTTTGTAAAGCACATGTTCCACAGTCCACTTCCATGTTATTGACCCAGAGTCAGAATCTTCATTCTGAAATACAGGAAAACAAGAACAAACAAACTGAGGTTCTGTTTAACTAGAGGAGAGTGTGCCTTAAAAACTTTACTATGTAAGACTACAGCAATTGTAAAATTCTGCTAGTATTAAAAGAGTTCATTCTATACAGTCAGTTCTAAGCTCTGTAAAGTCACTTGCAGAATGGGTGAGCTTAGCTGATCAATTAGGCAGATATTTAGACACAATCAGGTTGTACTTTTAATTTATATGCATCCTTATTCTTCTATAAAAATATAGCATAAAAAATACATTCCTAACTCAGAGGCCAAGGAGGCTTGTAATAATATTAAGTACACTGCAATGCCCAAGGTTAAAAGGTTCCCTCAATACCTATAATACTTCAGAAAATTTAAGCCACACACTTTCAGAATCTTGCCACACTGCTACTTGATTCAGTTCACTGAAAGAGCTGGGATTAGAAGTCCATATGTGAAAGAGCAGAAGTTTCCTGTATGTTGTTACTTATCTGGTCACAGGACTAGTTACAGTATTCTCATACCTGAGAGTTTGTTGGGTTAGATTCCTCTATTATATACTGCTTTCTGATGGAGTAGAACATGGCTAGTTCTTTACTCAAGCTTTCAAAACACTCCTTTTCTTCATCCCAGTTTACCTGTTTAAAAAAAAAAAAAAAGTAATTTTATAGAATCTGGGTAGCAGAGAGACTCCATAGAGATTCTTAATATGGAAAATTTATATTAATGTATTGGCCATTTTTGTCCTGGTAAAGTAAAGGTACAGAATGAAAAACAGGGTAGGAATGCAGGCTTTTAAGTCAAAATAGATGCTCAGACCATCAGTAGTTATGAATACAAAACCAAAGAATAACTAATCAGTAATCACAGAACAGCATCTGGAACACATAACAGCACATTTAAGCTGCACCAGAAACTGCAAAAGCAGACTGGAATTACTTAAAGTAAAAAAAAAGTAATTATGCATCAATACAAAATAAATTTGAGAGACTATACCTCTGTGGCCAAGCGCAGGATAAACATAGGCAGTCCTTCCAATGGTGGGACATAGTTGTCTATCAGAAGTGGTAACCCAGTTAGATTTCCTTCCTGCAAGGCAACACTGCTGCTTCAGTAAAAAAAAAATTTCTTTCTTGCAGTAAATGCACCAAAACTCTTACATATTTTAAGACTGATTCTTACCAAACTCAGTGAGCCTTACAAGTTTTTAAAGCCCAATGCCAGACAGACATTGCATGAAGTGATTTATTGGTGTTTGCTTTCACAAGGTGTGTATTAAGCCACTTAGCTCAGGGAGTGGCTGAATTCAACCTTCTCCTCTAGCTCCAGGTTATATAGATACCAATTCCCAGGCAAATATCCAAATGAAGTGCTTGAGCTTGATATAGCTGTTCACTTTTGTATAAAGAAAGGGTTGCCTTAAGACACATTGAGAGCCACAGTGGTGCTGCAGCCCTGTCTGACTTAAGACTTGGTTAAGATGCACACCTTGCTGGTTAAGAGATCTGCATTCTAGTTATAGAAGCAATGACTTAATTATGGATTGCCCAGAGAGGCAGGGGGTTCTTGAATATCTCCCTCACTGGAGACAATCAAGAACCATCTGCACATGATCCGATGCTATGTGCTCCAGGACGACCCTGCCTGAGCAAGGAGATTGGAACAGATGACCCACTGTGGTCCCTGCCAACCCAACCCAACCCATCCTGTGACTGTAGCACCCTTCTTAAAGGCAGCCTAAGTCCTGAGAGTTTTAAATGAAAGGGTTATGCTACCTAAAATCTTACTGGAATTAGTTCTTAGTGAGAGTAAGCACTGCAAGCAAGGTGCTGCAGTTATCTGTCACCAAAATATACATAACGTATATATTACGGAATCATTTAGAGGAAAAGACCTTTAAGATCTAATCCAACCATAAACCTAACATTGCCAAGTCCACCATTCATTTACTGTCAGAAGTAATAGCTGCAGTCACCTCATCAATTTCAAGAGAGAAATAATCTTTCAACATTTCAGTCTTCTTTTTCAAAAACTCTACAATGTATTCAGCAAGCCCTTCTTTTGGGCCATCTTCTTCTGTCCAGCCACTTTCAGGATCCTCTAAAGCAAGCATTGAAAGCTCATATAAAGGAGCCGGCTCCTAAAAATGAAGAAGGCAAAACTTTGGTTAATGATCAGCACACTCTATAGGAAATCTGTAACTTCTTCCTTCACATACTAATTAATTCTAATACACTATTTCTGGCCTGCAGAACTAACAGTTCTGTTTATCAAAACCAAGCTCAAAAGGTATGAATTTCTTTCTTCCTTCTCTGCAGCCCACAATCCCACTGAGCACTGTGATACTTTACAGGATAGACACTGGCAATCAACACCGTATTTCTGCAGACTGTATATTCCAAGTAATTATTTGTCCCAATGAGCAACAGCAAAACTTGGTAAATAACTACAACTGACACTAATAACAAGCAGCCAGGATGACAATTTAACAGTAGCAGCTACAAAAGTACTAAGTTTGCTTGTTTACTGTTCTTACTGAAAAACACAACAACATTCCTATAGTGGACAAAAGACAACCTGAACGTGCAACCAAAACTATGCATATATCTGAAAGGGCAGACCTACTGTAAATACATTTTCTAAAAAAATCTTTTTCTATAGGATATAATGTAAAATTATACTTACAGACAACCTTAAGACTCCAAAGTTTGCAAAGTCATAAATAAGTATCTGGTAGAAGAGTTCTTGGCTAAATTGAAGCACAAAAATTAATTATATGGACAGGATTGCATATCTACAAATTACCATAATTAAGAGGGGAAAGTAAGGAACATCAGACATATATATCCAGTCCTATTACTAAGGATCTTACTTTAACTCAAGAGTTCAAGGGTTCACCTGCATTATCTAGATATTTACAATTAAAGGTATTTCTTGGTTTCTGACATCATCAGCCACACTGGTGCAGAAATGTTACATACTCAAGTATCCAACTGCTATCAATTTAATCCTTGATAATTTATATTTCAACTTCTTTATTCCTTTACTGCACTGTAAGAAATGCAAAGAAACTGGGAAATTAATAGATGTCTATCTTAAGTCTAATCTCTGAATTCTTAGAAAAATTTAAGTAGCTGGCCCTGTAAATCTGCACAGGTAAAATTACAAATTTAATGTTACAATCATGTCCTGCAGATACACTTAACCCAAGTGGATACAATGTTTTCCAGAACTTTTCTGAAGCCTCTGCTTTATACCATCATCCTGAAGTGAATCATAATGATGATCATAGATCATCTAGATCATCATGAAGCAAGAGAAAGTCTTTCCCTTTCCACAGAGTGTGAGTACACAATACAGTAGTTGGTATTTTAATTACACTGATTTCCAGCAACTTTTCCCAAGTGTGCCAGACTTGTTTCCACTGTTCTGAATGAAGTGCTTAATCTTTAGCCCCATGACTTTTCAGACAGACAACAAGAGAACAATGTTGTTTTCCATGTCATTTCCTTCCTTCTTCTAATTAGCTTCACAATTGGTACTTATTTCAGCTGCCAACAGGTCTAACAACTCCTTTACCTGAGTTTTGTTGTATTGAGAAGGTACAGCTTTGTCTGGTACTGGGCCAGAGCCCACTGAGGACTGACACAACCAACAAATGAGTGCTCATGTAGCATCTCCTGAAGTTCTGAAACAACAGAGAGGTGGGGAAGAAACAAAAGAATGTCATTTCATAGTTGCAACCCTGCCCTCATTTATTTAGTTGAGTGGTTTGTGTATTTTTAGCATGAAAGTCTCAGGTTACTGTTCAGTCACTCCTACACCCCTGCTTGATCTTATATCCTTGTATGACCAATTATTCACAAGTTTTGAAATATTAATAACCTTTCTGCATACTCATACTATTAAAGCATAAAGGAGAATAGTTATTTAACATTTAAACTACAAGTGCAAATTAGAAAAAAATAAAAGTAAAGTCCCTGTGTATGAATAGCCTTTCAAAATTAATTTCCAGCCACAGGAGATTGGTGAGGAGTGCATACATACTTCAAAAACTGCAGGTGTAAACCAGCTTTGCAACACAATCTGGGTATTATCAAACTGAATTCCAGAGGTGTGATAGAACAGGTCCATAATTATGTTTTTCATAATTTCTTTACTTTTCTCTCACAAAGTAACCTTTATTTAAAATATCTATTTATATGAGTGAGAAGGCTGGGAAAGGTATGAGAAGTCAGATTTCATAAAAGAGTTCATTTTAGGCATTCCACAAAAAAAATTCACTAGTTGCCATACATGGGAGCAGCTTTGTTACTGATGTTTGGCACTTCAGTCACGGCATGAACAAAGCACTAAGCTACTCTAATTCCACTGTTATGCTTTCTAAAGGAATATAACAGACTGAGAAAAGATTTCTCTCTTTCCAAAGTCTCTTTTAGGCACTTCTTACAGAGGTGATGATGAGACACAACCTGAGGCAGCTTCACAAGTATTATCATGCATTTTGAGAGATTCAGGGACAACCCTTTGATTTCAGTATTTAATCACTGACAGACAGATATGGAATTATTGGGTCAGAATTACCAGTCTTCTGCAAAACATTTATTGGAGCACAAGTAAAGTAAAAGTTCATGCTTTCTAAAGTTTAAGATTCTTATCAATTTATAGAAAAGTTATTTATTACAGATGTCTGTGTGGAGCGTCCCAAATTCTTACAACCAGAAAAATCAAAATAAATCCAACAAAACCTCCAGGATGTGAGATTCCTAGCATTTAGACATGTGAATAATAAGGGTATGAGTCAGTGTAAGTTGCATTCAGACACTGAGTTAAGAGGGAAACACCCTAGAAAGAATCACAAACCTTTTATCTTTGTCTAGAACAACTCTTAAAAAAGAGAGTATTTTACAAGTCTCACCATTTCATGTAAGTGGGACAGATACAAATAAAAATTAAAAGCAAAAGCTTTTGTTAAAAACTTGCTTAGCAGCACAGTAAGTTCACTGGGCCTCCTTTTAAATACCTTTTCCCATTTCAAACAGTCATATTTAGCTGGTAGAATAATGGTAATTTTGAGAAACAGGTCTTGCTTACTTGCATGTGCCTGGTTACTAATTTCCTCCTGGAGAGTCAACACACTGGTCAAGTTGATAATTCTTCTTCTAGGGGTGCAGGCAGCAGTCATATCCTTTCTGGTATCATCTTTCTCCAATTCCACGTCCATGTGTTCCCGTGGTCTCTTCCTGCAATACCAAAACAAAAGGAATTATGTTCAATTCTCCTATCACTTAGACCAAACACAGCAACAGATGAGATGCTCAATTCACATGCTGTATGTTAACACAGGAAATGCAGTTTCCCAGAAAGACAGTTTTATTTTTGCTTCTGAGGAATAATCTGTTAGGAAAGGGTAATTCAGAATTTTAAGAGAGATTGTGACACTCTAATACAAATCACATCAGGCAGCTGTTGCTTAAGCACCAAGCAGATTGGGCTCTAAAGGACACATCAAAAATGTTTGTATTTCTAACTATTTTCTTTTTCATGCCCATTTTTCTGTAATACTGGGGAAAGGGAGTCAGATTCCCTCAGAACAGCTTCTGCAAGAGCTATAAAGTTTATAGCACTTTAGCCTTTACTAGGATAACACCTGTCAAATTCAGTGATGTAGTTTCTACACCTCACAAAAGGAGGGCTTCCAGGAAGAGACAGACCAGTATGATCTCCGTAAATTAATGCCATTATTTATGCTGCTTCCTGCCTTTCAGTAAGCACAGAAACCATATTCCAGTCACAAAATTTATCACAAGTTACATAATTTACAGATCACAGATTAGGTTTAATTTCTCAATAAAATGTCATGAAAAGTTAATCTAGAGAATTTTTCCCTTCTGGAAAAGAAGAAGTCCAAAGAGATCAGAAAACTATAGTTTCAGGACTATGCCATGAAATAAATAGTTAGCCTTGCACCAGTTTAGGAAAGGTGGGACTAACCGAGAAAGCACAGTCTCAGGAGACAAGCATCCACTCTTGCTCGGCCCCCCTGTATCCTCCTGAACATCAGCCATTTCAACCAGGTCACTGACTTCTTCCATTTCAGCATCCTGGGGCCTGTCTGCACCTTCTGGAGGTCCTGCATTAACCTCTGTTGTCACTTCAGTTGGGCCTGCACTTAGGGGGTTGTTCACTGGCTGAAGAAAAGCATCCAATTTCTGCTCTCGGGAATCAGTGCGGACCATCTGATGCGCATAAACTTTATCGCTGGTTCCCTTGGTAACCACAGAAGAGTTTGCTGCTACAACCTCACTGGAAGAGCAGTCAGCCCCTGGAAGCAATGTCTTCGTTCAGACATGAGGAAGCAAAGAGAAGAGATTGAACAAGAAAAAAAGGAGCAGAAACATTAGTCACACTTCTCACAGTATCTTACTGCTCAGAGGCAAATTTGAAACCCCTAGCAACAGAGTGTCAGCTGCTTAAAAGGCCACCAGCTTTGCACTTGCTTTCCACATAGAGTGAATGTCATCATCTTGGCAGTTGAAATCAAAAGAAAAAATCTTTAAGGTAGAAAAATGACAGGAAAATTAGTTTGTATAAAAATCCTAGTAATTCTTATGCTATGCTTTACATAAAGAGAGAGTAGAGTATCTTCTGACTATTTTTCTAGTAAGATTAAATCCGAAGTGTTATCAAATACACAGAACAGTTTCCTCAATCGCATCATCTTCACATAAATCAGGGCAGAATAAAAAAACAATGTACCACATGTGAAGGCTAACATACTTATAAAATCAAGACAACTAATCAGGTACTTGACAGAAATGTACTTAAAATCTTATCATACTTCTTTTTCTCTCTTTTGCCATACTGTTAATACTGATATATTAAAGTGACTTGAAACAGAGCAAAGTTCTAAAGATACCAGTACACTTGTAAGTGTCATATCTGCAAAGATTTTACTATTGAACAGAATAAATTATCCCTGATCATTAAAATAATGCAGAACTGCCATCACTCCATAGATGTTCTCACCTGAGTGAAGTACATCCTTGAGGAATTAGAGCCCAATAACTTGCTCTCTACATGCTGTTGCACACGCTCCAGAATACTGTCTTCATGAAGAAAATGGACCTCGTGTTTTGTAGGATGCACATTCACATCTACATTCTGGGGGGCTATTTCCAGGCTGGAAAACATTTTAAAAGTTAACCTAAAATAACCCATGGATAGCAAAGGAAGCAAAAATTGGTTCAAATCTGACAAAATTTGTCAGGCTTGGTGACATTATTCCATGCAAAGAAGTCAAAAAGATCCTGAAACCTGCTGAAGTTATATTACAGTCAGACTTGTTTAGATAATTAAAAAATAATACAAAATCACTCACCAAAATGAGTTTATATAGATAAGCTTAAACCAACCTCTTCCACTGTCCAACTACAAAAACCCACTTTTAGAAGTATCGTTTACTTGCAGTGTCTCATGAATTAATAGGAAAGGACTTCAGCTGAAATTATAGATACTACCTACTTCTAAAACTAAGGTCTGTCTTCTTAAGATTTCCTTAATGTTATTTAATTATCTCCTGCCTGGTGATGAACTACCTCAGTGCAATGCTTAACACTGTCATGAGGAACCGAAATGTCCTTCTAAACCTACTCACCCTAGTTCTAACCTACAAGAAAGTATTAAAAGGCTACTTCTTCCTATTACTTTACCTTAAGTATAGGAATGGGTGCGTGCTTTTTGGCAAATAAGCAGCGTACACAGTTTCTATGGCTTTGCGCATAGCAGCTGACTCTACCAACCGATCTGAAACACAGAACACAGCGCTGTTTCCAAAGAGCCCAGCTAAAACACACTGCACAGTGCCCAGCTACTCCTTCAGACAAACATCTTCACGCTTTGTGTCTTCAAAGGGAACCAGTTTTACCCATTTTCTTCCAAGACATATTTATTCTTCATATACAACCAGGAATAGACAGAATTTTCTCAGCATGTTTTACATTTAAAAGTATTTTTTTCCACAAATACTGAAATAACCAGACTACCTTTTCATTATTTCATAGTCAGGGTTTGTTGCAACCCGTGCCAGTTTTGCTGGAGAATGGAGAGACCAATCTGTGCAAGCTGGCAGGACACAGCCATAACCTCGATACTCTGAAGTTTCTTTAAGTCCAGTCTTAGCTGTTTTCCACTAAATACAGTGCCAAGTGTGATGCACATTGCAAATATAAAAACACTTTAAGATTTACAATTAACTGTAATATTTATTCTTAGAAGTGTTTTTAAGAATGCTCATGCACTTTGTAGATCTTCAGAAAGTTTTGTTCTTCTGATTATGTAAGCAACATATGAATGTACAAAATGCTGCCTTTTTTTTAAACTTACGGTTTATGAAGAGTAAAAATATACATTTCTTCACAGAGTAGTTTGCATTTGTGATGTAACCTTTCATTTTAAAGGCCAGATTTGCATCTTCACAGTCCACTTCTATGAGTTCCCTATTAAGTTTGACAGAAACACAAACAAAAAATTAGTTCTGTTGATGTAAATTTTGAACAGTACTAACAAGCAGTGATATTCTGTTTTTCCAGTTGGCAGGGTCAGCACAAAAGACAGACACCAGCTTTATGGAATTAATGTAATTAACTTTAGTTCAAAAGAGCAAAGAATGCCTACAATGATTAAGAAGATACATTATCAGTGACCCTAACACTTTACCATCACCCAGATTCAAACATTAGCTGGGGAGCCCCAGCCACAGTGAAGGACTGGACAGCCACTCCTGGTAAGTGGGAAATCCCACACAGTGTGTCCACATGTAGGTGAAGACTCCACCTTCACTGGGAGAGTGTCCAGCTTTTATTTTGTTTAATAAAAAAGCTCACATAACTCTAATGTGGAAACATCTGGTTTCATTCTCCTCTTGGGTTCCAGCCAAAGCCTGGCCGGGGTTAAAGGAGGAGCCAAGGGAGTTGGCTTTGACCATATACCTCCAAACAAGCTCAGAAATCTGACTTCATGGCCTTGTCCATCCTCTAAATTTGGGAAGATAAATATGTTCTTATCACACTACATATTTTGCTAATGATCATGTGTATTTTGCTAATGAGTAGATACAAATATCATAAAACATATGGTTGGAAGGTTCATCTAAAGGTCAACTTTGGCTCAGGGCCTATTGTTCAAGTCTCACTACTTCATATAGTGATTTATTTTCTATCACAGTTAATGAAAATATTAGAATTATTTGAGAGCTCAAACACTGACTGCTGGGTCACAGTAATTATTTAACCTGAATTGCATAATTTCCTTTTCTTAAGTGTAAACTGGTAATATTGTTGGAATCTGTAAAATTACCCCCATTATCTTTTTAGTACTGTAACACATCACAGTATCCACAGCATTATAATCTGCTGGTAATTCTAATATGAATTTCATTGTTTAAGTCATTGACAGTGATTAACAAGAACACTTCAAAATTTTCTGCAGCCAGGGAAGAACAAACAAATTTTTTCTTGGACTACTTTGTCTACTTTTACCAGTCTAATATGTCTTGGTAGTCTGTTAAGAAGTCATTAAAATGTAAAAACCTCTCTTGCTCATGCACATAGATCCTAACATTAACTATTTTCGTAACAGTTTTAGTAATTTTCATAATGCATTAGTCAAGGAAAATCCACTTTGGTAGTTTGTGAGCACAGCTCTCTAGGAAGCCATTATGCCAACTTTTAAAGTTAGCACAGAACAGACTTAAGGGCTACTTATTTCCAATTCAACCTCGATATATACCAAGTGCCATTTTTATTTGTGTTCAGTTTTTAACACCATCTTGAACTGGGTAAATTATTATTAGAAAAGAAATTATCAAAACATTCACTTTGAAATGGACAATTTATCCCGAACCATACAAAGGAAAAACTCTTCAAATGAGTATCCATAGCAGAAATAAACAAATGCACAGCAATGAAATACATAGAACACTGCAAACCTCATTACTTAGCAGTTTCTCTATTTTGCTGTGCTTCCTAAAGGTGTTTTCATGAATTAGAAGTTACATTCATTTAATGTTAAGCTTGACTTCAGTCAATAACAGAACAGAATCAAAGGGACACCCAGCTGTTCATGGGACAAATCCATACAATGAATTCTTCACAGCTGAAAGTCTTAAAAGTCTCATAAAGAGACTTTTTCCTAAAATGGCAGATACATCTTCAAAGGATGATCTTTTGTTTTTTTAACTTTTTCTATCTGATTTCCACAGTTTCAGCTAATGTAGCTGTTGTCAAAATAGGAAACCATAAGATTTCAGGAAGAAACAATATGAGTAGCTTCAAAATTTGTAAGGTAGCAGACAGTAAGAAGAATTTTCATGGTACAGGAAGAGGCTAGGAACTTGTAGAGAACACAGGTTCAGCTTGCTGTTTTTACATGAGGACACAGGAAGTTACAAGCAGGTGGTTCCTTTTCAGTGCATTAAAGGAACACCTTTGTAACTTTCCTCTCCCTTTTGGTGCACAAAAAAAAAAAAATCATACATTCTGAAAATAAGCGAGAGCTCTCTAATTGCAGTACTGCCTCTTCTCTGAAATTAACCATGAAGGAAACAAGAAAAGTTATCATAGGCCACAGTCTTTAAAGAGAAAAGGGAGGGTGATTCAATGGAAAGCTTCCTATCAAAAGGAAACTTGATATCAATGTACCTGCTAACAGCATTTCCGAAGATGGCCCTAATGTTGTCCACTGTTGAGGCGTTGGATAAGGTTCTAACATCTGACACCGTGTCACCTTGCTAAAGAGAGTAGGATTGAGTATCAATCAATTCACTTCTCTAGAGGAACTTTTAAAAATACTTTAAACAGTAACATTTCTAAAAAAAAATGCAGGGAACAACATATCATTATATTTTTTGTATTCCTATTTACATATTTATGTTCAAAAGAGCAATGGATGGTAAATGGCACATGTTCACAAGATCAGCTAGAGCACATCAGAGGCGCTGAGGCTAGTAATTCCAAATTGGAAAGTGAGGAACACACTCAAGTTCAGTAAATACTTATCAAAAATGGCACAGAACAAAGATAATCTACCCCAGCCTCTTCCTTATCCCCTCTCTTACTTGGTAATCAGGGTCTTCAGAGAAGCTGAAACAATACATGAAGCTAAACCAAATACAGCACTGACCACACAGAATCCTCCAAACTCCTGACAAATATATTTTTGTCTTGTTTACTTCTAAATGATGTGCTTTCTATCCAAAGTGCACCAACATACCCTTCATTTCAGTATAAGGGAAGGGTCTCTGTGCTGTTCCTGTTACAAAAGATACAGTGCAAACTTTCTGGCATTTTCAGATATACACGTTATGTATATATACACAGACACACAGTGAAGTTACAAAGACTTTATCTACACACCTTTTTAACTGAAAAGCTGATGCCTGAGTTATGGATGGCATACCTGAAAAACAGATCAATGTAAGTCTGCAGTATGTGGAAGAAAAGGTAATTGCTTCCCCGATTGCTGAAAATCAGCTAGTAATGGGACAAGCAATTTCACTTCCTGTTAGGCAGCAATTTGAGCCAAGCTGCGCTTTTGAACACTGAACAGCTAAAAAAACCAAAACAGGTGTGTTCTATTTATAACTCAACTGTAACCATAAGAAATTCAAGGATTAGCTTAGCTTATTTCTCAAAAAAAAAAAATATCAGCTTCTACAGACCTGTTTTTTCAGTTTCACTGCACAGGTTTAACTAAAAAGCCCATGAAAACATCCTCAGTATAATAGAATCAACTCTCAACTACTATGGAAAAGCATCTGAATAATGGCTGGCCCACCCTTCTAACTTCCCCTACCCAGACAGTTCAGCTCCTACCCAGACAGTTCAGCTACCTGTGATCCCATGGCTGATATCTAATTCACTACAGCTGCATAATCTTGGCTCAAAATTTGAGGGAAATTACTGCATTGAGAGAAAAAACACACCATAGAACCTTGCAAGATGAGAAAGGTAAAAATGCAGACAAAGATTAGACTGCTGTGACTGAACTGAAAAATTTGAGACGAAAAAAAACCCAAAATCAAGTAATAGAAAAGTCCTACAGAAAAATAACAACCAATGAGCTGGAGGGCTGTAACTCAGCAAGATTTCAGATCATCCTGTTCAACAGAGCAGCAGGATCTGACCGTCTACCTCCTGGCTGAAGTCTGGCTAACCCAGTAAAGGTTCTTAAATAGTTTATTTGGGGAATAGACCAAACCTTGGTATACAGTCTTGCAACTCTTTGCTACTTTTTGTGTCTTCTGAAAGTGAAAAGCAATTATTTTGCTTAAATTGTGCAGATCCTGCTTGCAAAACCTCTGCACACTATGGGAGACTACAGCAGTGGCAAAAGATGCAACCAAATGGCCCAAGAAGGGAACATCCAGTAGCTAAAGAGATATTACTCCTTTTTGGGGATGTTAAACTTCCATTCAACTTTTCTGTACTCAGCCAAATCTCAATGTTCCTGGGAAGTTTTTACATGAATTCTATTCAGCCCAGGTACATTTAGAGTTCACTCATCCAAGTCCATCACCATTTCTTTGCTCAAGTTCTTACAAATAATTAATAGCCACAGACAGAATACACTGCTTCCTATTTGGATTTTTCACATCAAATTTGATGGACTGTTATCTGACACTGCACATCAACAAATAGTTTTAAAAAAAGGTAACAAACAAAATCACCACCAACAACAACAAAATGACACCAAACACAGAGTTGCCAGTCCCTCTGAAAAATCCTGGTACTCCCCATGGCAGTATATAAAATTAGGAGCCTCCCTTTTGAGTTTACCTGCTAACAACTTCTAGTATTTTTGCATATTCTTCATTTGGATTCTTTAGAGCCTTCCTCCTTGTATTTACATTGTAAAAGAGATCTTCAACCTACAGAGAAAAGGTTCACAATTAAAAATAATTTTTAAAATTCTCTCATATTGTAGAATTCATCTAAATCCATCGTGTTAATTTTTATTTTTTATATAAATTTTCTGAGAATATTTTGGTTTATGAAAAATCAACATTCAATTTATTCCTTAACTCCCTTGGTTCACCTAACAAACTGCAACTTCAGAGATGATGCTGTTATGTACCTTACAATGTAATTGGTGAAAGGGGAACAGAAAAGGAACAAGAGAGAACAGGCACAAAAACCCACCGTGATCTGAGTTCCTTGGTTTCCAGCACAGGGCTTTGGAGGGGCTTTGATTTTTCCATCACTGTAAGTAGCTCTAGGCAGAAAATAAGAAGTTGTAAGACATCCAGATTTACAGGAAGGCAGACATGGACAGGTGAAAACAAAGGATGAAAACAAAAGAAATCCCATCATTGTCACACTCCTCCCTCCAAAGAATTTGGGACACTGAGAATTAGTCTCCTGCACCTTTCTGCTGGAGTAAAACTGTCTTCATTGACTGTAAGAGCCAGAGGGGCAGTGGGGGAAAGAGAATAATAGCAGAGGAAAGGAGGCAGATCATGGCATATGCATTTTGAAATTGTATTACTGAGATTTTTTCCTCTAAAGGCAGGATTACTGCATTTTTTTCTTTCTTTAATAGCTAGACACAGCCTAGTATCAATTCTTCCACTAGACTTTACACTTCAGTTATGCTAACAAGAAATTCTTGACTTTACTCTAAGATCTATTTCCTTCAACACTAACAAGATTTTGAGTGTAAGAGATTTCTGACCCATGTAGGTCTTTCAGCAAGTTGTAGAGATGCATAAATTCCCTTTTTCTTTCCCTCTAACATACCCTGTGTATTTAATGCAAGAAAGACCATAGTCACACAGTCTTTTGAAAAACCAAGATCCAGAACACCTCCTTTCTCACACTCCCTTTTTTTAAAAGTATTTAAGAAATTAATGGAAAAGCCTGTAATTTAGATGAAGTTTTCAAAAGTATATTCAGAACTCTTTTTGGATAGGATAAAGCCCCTATTGTATCGTAAAGACACGATAACAAACTAAGCTGTAAGTTCCTGTGCTGAGACTTGTGAAATTTGCCAGATGTGATGCCCATAATATAAATATACAACTTTTTATCCTGAAATGGAGAAAAAGACAAATGTTTAACCTACATTAGCTACTGAAAAAGAAGTTCTTTCAAGATTTCTTGTCTCCCCACCCTACCTCCACCAATTTTAAAATACATTATTAAGCTAAAGCTTAGCTTTATAATTTGAAAAAATACATTTTCTCATATTCCAAGTCTTTTTGATTTCTGCCCTTACCACACCCTCCTCCGTAACAGGAGCTCTGAAATTGATACATCTGTTTGCTACTGCATGCAGCAGAAGTCATCTGGACAATAGGTAGCATACCTGAATGCACACTTTGCATCAGCTGTTTTAGTTGTTACTGTAACATGGGCAACATGACTGATGCTAGCCAAGGCCTAGGAAAAGAGAAAGCATGTTTGTAAACATTGCTCTGGAGAATGCTGAGGCATGTTCACACTTTAAACACCATCATTAAATTTCAATATACCTACCCCTTGCAAGTAATAAATAAAAATCCTTACAAGGAAATTGCAGGTCAGTAAAACTTAAACAAATTCTAGTATCTAAAATACTAAACTTCCAGTAATTTTATCCAGGAGATCCTTCTGGCTTCCCTAATATTTCTCTATCTCTGATGATGCAAGTGGTTAACTATATAGCATAATTAAAAGAAATTTGCAAAATTATTAAAGTTGTGCCTTTTTGTTTTTTGTGTTAACCAGAAACCAGCTGGAAGGTTTTAGCTGTTACTCTCAGACTCCTGCCCAAGTCTTTCTCTTGACTGTAAGTAATATTACAAAGTTAGGTCACAATGGTTTTCCTGGAAAACTCAAAGGACATTTCTACACAGACAAAACCAGCCTCAGGACCAGACTCCACTGTGAAGATGAATATGTTTAAAGTGTGTAAGGAGAGGACCCAAACAATCTCTGCTCTCAAGTATGTGAGGATCTATATATTTGAGCACAGGACACATACTCATATACCTTGTTCATCCAGAGGGGAAAGCTAAACTCATCCTTGACTGCACTTCCAGAGTTTATATGGAAACCACGAGAGTATGAAGAACCAGCATATCTGAAGGGTCAGCAAAACTAACTTTGTCTAACAGCAAAAACAAAGGAAGCCCACTGTACAATTTGCACATTTAGTTTTAAGTGTGGTATTTAGACAAATGTCTGACATCAAAGATTCACCTTCCACTGTCTTTTACCTGTACATTCCTGAACCATCATTTGAGAAGGCAGGCTTTGTTTCAATTTAAAAAAAAAATCTTATTCCAGAAAGCAAGAAGAATATAAACCTCCCTATAGGCATCCACCTAATCTTGAAAGACACAGAAATGTATTTTGAACTATATTCACACAGCAGACTCTCTCAGAAAACAGAAGCTTCTGCACAGAGTACTGGAATTGTGATACTATGTACAACTCAGTACAGCAGAATAACAACAATGAACAGTTTCAAAACCTTGATGAATAGCTTACCTCACCCCTAAAACCATATGTAGAAATACTAGCCAAGTCTTCAAATTTTTGCAGTTTACTCGTAGTAAATCTCTCACATACAATGTCCAGATCTTCTTTCTATGTGAAAGGGACAAGCAACAGTCACTTTCCAAGTTTTTTCAAGATCAGAAACACTTATAAATTAAAATATTTTTAAAAGGTAGTATTAAACAGCAGCATAAACCTGTCAACTTTGTTTACTTACTCTGATACCACAGCCGTTATCTTGAACCTGGATGAACTTCAGACCACCTTCTTTAACTACTACCTGGATACTCGTAGATTTAGCATCCAAACTACAGAAACCAAGAAACCAAGAAAGCAATTTCAATCACAGAGTTCTGTTTAATACCTTTATCCATGATCTGGATGAGGGGATTGAGTGCAGCCTTATTCAGTTTGCAAGTGACACCAAGCTGGGCAGGAGCATTGATTTGCTGGAGGGTAGGAAGGCTCTGCAGAGGGATCTGGACAGGCTAGATTGATGGGCTGAGGCCGATGGTATGAAGGTCAACAAGATGAAGTGCCAGGTTCTGCCCATGGGTGACAACAACCCCATGCAGCGCTACAGGCTGAGGGAAGAGTGTAAAGCTGCCATGTGGAAAAGGATCTGGAGGTGCTGCACCTCTAACAGCAGTTGAACATGAGCCAGTGTGTGCCCAGGTGTCCAAAAAGGCCAATGGCATCCTGTCCTGTATCAGCAATAGTGTGGCCAGCAGGAGCAGGGCAGTGATAGACCCCCTGTACTTGGCACTGGTGAGGCCACACCTCAAATCCCATGTTCAGTTTTGGGCCCCTCTCTACAGGAGAGACATTGAAGTGCTGGAGCCTGTCCAGAGAAGGGCAAAGGAGCTGATGAAGGGTCTGGAGCACAAGGCTGATGAGAAGAGACTGAGGGAACTGGGGAAGTTCAGCCTGGAGAAAAGGAGACTCAGGGGAGACCTTATTGCTCTCACTTCCCTGAAAGGAGGATGTACCAAGGTGGGGTTGGCCTCTTCCCCTAAGGAACAAGTGATGGGTCAAGAGGAAAAGGCCTCGACCTGCGCCAGGAGAGGTTTCAATTGGATACTAGGATGCATAATTTCACAGAAAGGGTGGTCAAGCAGAGAACAGGCTGACCAAGGAAGTGTTTGAGTCATTGACCCCGGAGGTATTTAAAATTCCTGAAGATGTGGTGCTTAGGGACATGGCTTAGCGGTGATTTGGAGTGGTGAGTTAGTGGCTGGACTTGACGGAAAGCAAGCAATTCATGAATTTCTCAAACTATAACAAAACAAGCCGGAACACAAACGCAAACAGGAACGGGGCTTTCCAAGCGGAGCTGCCTCCCATGCGTTCCGCACGGGCACATCTCGCCCCTCCTCGGTACCCGACCTCCCGCCGGCCCCTCGCTGCACGCCGGGGCCGGGACGCGGGGCCGGGACGCGGGGTCAGCAGCGGCAGAGCCCCCCACCCACCCCGCCCTACGCAGCGCGGCCGGGCTGCGGGAGGAGCGGGCCGCGCGTTACCAGTTCTCGATCATCTCCTTGATGGCGTTGGCCGGCCTCTGGATGACCTCGCCGGCGGCGATGCGGTTCACCACGGCTTCATCCAGCCGCCGGATGACGCCGGCCATGGGCGCCGCGCGGGACGGAGAGAGCCGCGCTCGCGCCGCGGCCGGGCGGGGAGCGGGGCGCGCGCGCGCCGCCGGGAAAGGGCGCGCCCCCTAGCGGCTGGGAGGCCGCGCCGCGGAGGCGCTGAGGGAGGGGAGGCCAGGCCAGGAACCGCCAGGGCCCGCAAGGGATCCCTGGGGATCCGACCCGGACGTCCCGGGACACAACAGGCTGGGCCTGAGCCAGCAGGGCTCTTGCGGCCTAGAAACCCAGTGAAATCCTGGGGTACACTGCCAGCAGGTCGAGGGAGGTGGTCCTACCGGTCTACTCAGCCCTGGTGAGGCCACATCGGGAGTGCTGTGTCCAGTTCCGGGCACATCAATACTTGAGATGAGATGACTGAGATTGGACTTCATTAATGTGTATAAATACCTAAAGGGTGGATGCCAAGGAGATGGAGCCAGGTTCTTCTTGGTGGAGCCAAGCAATAGGATGAGAATGGCAAAACTGATGGTCAGGAAATTCCACCTGAATACGAGGAAAAACTTCTTTACTGTGTGGGTGACTGAGCACCAGAACAGATTGCCTGAAGAGGTTGTGGAGTCTCCCTCACTGGAGATATTCAAGCACCCTCTGGATGCAGTCCTGTGCCATGTGCTCCAGGGTGGCCGTGCCTGAGCAGGGAGGTTGGATCAGATGACCCAGTGTGGTCCCTTCCAACCTGACCCACTCTGATTCTGTGAATTGCTGTGAGCACTGTGGCATCCATCAAGGCTGAGCTCTCCCTATGGCAGCAGGATTGCACTGGCTGTGTGTATGTCTCCAATCACAGGATCCTTTCCAGGGTGTCCCTGTATCCATTGTGATATATGTCTCTGCAAAATTGCAGTATACATTGTTACTCAGCAATTACTCAAAAATATAAAGCAGATCCTTAAGTGTGCAATGGCTAAAACTTGGCAGCTACTTCCAAGCTTTGGGGTCTCTTGAGGTTTGGAGACACTTGTTGAGCAGAGCTCTTGCTTTGTCTGCCAGTGCAAATAGGGTGGTTAAGTACTGGAATGGACTGCCCAGGGAGGTGATGGGGTCAACATCCCTGGTGGTGTTCAGGAAACTACTGGTTGTGGCACTTGGTGCCATGGCCTGGTTGACAAAGTGGTGATCAGTCAAAGGTTGAACTAGAAGATCTCAAAGGTCTTTTCAGCCCTGAATGATTCTATGATTCTGTACAACTCATGCATTGTTTGTTCTGGCACTCATGGAGCATGACCAGTGTACAGGAGACAGCAAGCTGTTCCCTTCCTTGCAGCAGAGGAAGAAACCATAGCCATTATGCAATGAAACCTGTTGGTCTCACAGTGGTCCTGAACAGAATGGTTGCACACAAAGGAGTCAGTGGAACACACATGAATTAAACATCCAGCATGGCTTCAGGCCCGTGTTGTGCTGCACAAACCCCTTATCCCCACAGAAGAACCTCAGCCCATTGTAAAGGAGAAAGTTGCCGGCTGTCCCACTCCATACCATGCAGCAAGGAGTTCTCATGTGCACATCCTTTCTGTTTGACAGCAGAAATGAATGGATTTTCTTTCATGCAAGAAAATCCTAGAACAGCTTGAATGACCAAAATGAGGTAACCCTTTCTGCAGACAGTGTCTGTATGATGCAGTGTACTTGCACTGGAGGCCCATTCAAGGCTTCACAACTTAAGGCCCCCAGTATCAATAGGGATGTAAGATTATCTCTCTTCCTTTTATTTTTATATATTGTTTTAGAAAAGATACTGTCTCTGCCTTCATTTTTCCATCTCGAATAAGAGATGGTACTGGGATGATAGCAGTCCAGCATCTCCTGGTGCAAAACAGCTTTTCACTGCATTTCCTTAACAGTAACCACTGCTGCTTTCAAGCAAGCTGTGAGTGGGGCTTCAGAGAAGCAAAAGCTTCTCCAGGATGGCAGTGTCTCTGCAGTGCCTTGTGAGCGTGATGTAGAAAGTGTATTGCTGTGTAAAACACCAGAGTATATTCAGGTTTTTTATTTCTTGCTTGTAGCTGCAGCACCAAGGAATGTACATCAACCACTTGAAGATGCTCTACAACTGGCATCTCCTAATCTAGTGTAATGTAACTTCATCTTCTTCTCATCCTCTTCATAAACATCTGTCTTCATTTTTGAAATTGTACATTAATTGTAAAATGCTGGAAGCAATAAACAAAGCAGTTTTCATTTTGCAGTAGGGGAAAGAAAAACTTACCCTGAGAAGTATCCTTCCACAGGTGTCACTTGAAACAGGACAATCCTGGCCAAGGGCAGGAAGAAGGTGCAGTCTCTCTGAGGAACATGTAGAGCAAGAAGCAAAGCCACTTCTGAGAGTGTTAAGGACTAAGTATGTGAGACCTGGACTGTTTTCACCTTGCTATAAGGTGCTTTGCCTTCCCAGGACATCTTTTCCTCAGCACTGTCTGGGATGGTTGCTACAAAGTTTCACTCTGTCTAATTCTGTAAGTACATACCTACATACATACAGGTGACATATGTACAGGGGGGCCTGCAGTGCCCCCCAGGCATGACAGATCTCCACAAAAGCCCCTTTTGAGGCTGACTTCAGGTTCCCCAATTTTTGACCTTGGCAAAAATATCTTGGTGGAAGACAGCAGTCCTGCCCCACCACCTCCCTTGTCTGTGGCTTCCTGAACCTCCAGGTTGCAGTGACAACTATCTTGGCCATGGTGCACTTTTGTTTTGACTTGCAGGAAAAGATTCAGGAGCTGTTGGGATGAGTGGAGCAGGGAGCAAAGGGTTAATAGGGATAAAGAGAGGATGACCTACTGTACAATCACCTTGACTGTGTACTGTCCTGGGAAGCACCAGGAACGTGGGGAGCACTGAACTTCAGACCTGATGAATCTGGCGCTGCTCCAGGATCTGAACTTAGAGGAGGAATCTGTTTTCAGTGGCCTTAGACAGCCACAAGTGTCACCCAGAGCAGCTGGAAATGGGAGGAGGAATCTACTGGATCTCAGCATTCGATCTGGGACAGAAGACATGTTCTCTGACTTTTCTTTGCCCATGCTCAGCATCTGCCCTGGACCAGCCAGGAGGAAAATCTTCACATTAGTTCCTTATATCTGTATTATAATTTGTATCACAGAGATGCAGCTCATTTTACTGGATGTCACTTGCATGAAGATTAAAATTTTTTGTTGTCTGTGCCAGAATCCTAATTTCTGTATAGAAGCTGGTGTGGAAAAGTCTATTTGTCTGGCTGCAAGCAGCCACCAAAAGACTTCATATTTGCATAGCATCTGCTCCAACTGGAGGTCAGCCCTGCCTGCTCATATCTTGCAAGCTTTGCTGTGACCCATTCCAGTTTGGAGTGTTTTCTCTGACAGTGTGTTAAAAATGAATTTGTTTTTATTAAAGCATATCAAAACCAAAGTAGATTCAATTTTAAATAATTTAGGAAGATATAATCAGTGTATTTTGGTGTCAGAGCTCAGAAGTAGTGTTAGGTCAAAAGAAGTGGTGACGAATTAATGGATAGAGCCTGTTGGGATCTTAATGCTTTTTAAGATGCCAGAGATGAAAGCTGATATATTTAGCAATGAATGCTATGAAATTTCAGAAGGCAAGAATTAGTTTCTTAGAAAGACATGAAACCGAAACAGTCCCACAGTCATCAAAAAAGTGTAGTGAGTTTTTTTTCCTTGAGACACAGAGGATCATTTAACAAAAAAAAAGAGTAGAAGAGTTGCAATCTTAACAAAATCTTTCTTGTGCTGGGAAGAGGTGGCCTAAGTGTCAGTAAACAATATGGATTTTTGGATGCTTTGTTTTTTATTAGAAAATCTATTTTCTTAAATGCAAATATCTATCTAGTTTTGGGTCTGATAATATTAATCTAATACATTATTTTAGACATAAGAAAGAAGTCTTTTATGATGAGGTTGGTAAAACACTGGAACAGTGCAGGGAGGTGGTGGAAGCCCCATCCCTATAAACATTCAAGATCAGGTTGAATGGGGCTCTGAGGAACCTGGCCTAGCTGAAGATGTCTCTGCTCATTGCTGGGGAGACTGGGCTAAATGATTTTTAAAGCTCCCTTCCAATCCAAACTGTTCCAGTTCTATGATACTTGATACCATTTTGAAGTCCTAGCCACTCATTACCTGCATCATGTACTTACTATTCCAACTCAAATATATCAGGAACCTCAGAAAATATATTTGAAACTTATTTGTAAGTTGTTATTGACCCCTTCAAAGTCCACATTGCTTTATTTGCCTTGAGCAGTTAAAAGAGAGTATTAAGAAATAGTAAATAAGGTTTAAGAAAGAATTGGAGCATGGGATTGATGGGATTGTAGCACAGGGGACGCAAATAAAGCCTGGCTGGCACAACACTGTCTACTGTGCAAAACTAGAATCCAAAAACTACGTCCTGTAACATGAGACATGGCTGAAAATAAGGCAGAGATCTGCTACACTGAAGGACTGAAGATTGATAAACTCAATTTGAAAGCTTAAGATTATTAGGGTTTTAGACTGCAGCTCAAGCAGAATAGGAGGTTAAAAGATAAGGATTGCTTGAACAAAAAAAGCTTGATTTTTTTGTTTGTTTTTAAAGAGAAGCAAGTTGAACAGCATTCCAGTACACTACTACTTTAATAGAATTCCTTGTAAAAAACAGCTGCATTTTTTTTAGGTGACATGCCTGTATCTGGAAATGTATTTTCATTTGTCCTTGAATAATTTCCCATGGTGCGCATGTTAGTGGAAAATGGCATCTTTCACCCTTCTTATAGTTTTTAATGCTGAACTTCAGCACAGTTTATGACAGTTTCTCAAAAAATGTTTCCAGTTGCCAAGGAAGAGATAACTGAAAGAATGCAAACAAATAACCTTGATTCACAGACCTCTGCTTCTTTTCAGCTTGTCTTGACAGGCACACAGAGTGTCCAGGCAGTTCTTTCAATCCTTATCATTGCAGAATGCAGACCCATGCCTCTTGCAGTGAATTTCTTGCTTCTTTAGGATGTAGAATAAAACATTAACATACATAATTTGTGCAACAAAAGTTGGCTGTATATCAACAGCAGTAGAAATAGTACTGGCAGAAAACCTATTTGCAGAGAAGGAGCTGCTTTGAGTTAATGCAGTGCCTACCTAAC
Organism: Parus major; assembly: GCF_001522545.3. Lineage (NCBI taxonomy): Eukaryota > Metazoa > Chordata > Aves > Passeriformes > Paridae > Parus > Parus major. The sequence goes on from NC_031769.1 coordinate 47,380,577, forward strand.
CCCCACACACAACCCCCCCATCCCGTGACAGAAAAAAAGGTCTCAGACTCATGTTCCACTGAATCAGATTATCCCATATATAATTCAGGACAGTACCTGACACAGGATCATTTGTTTAGCCACAGTAATTTTATTCATGATTTGGTCACTGATGGTCCAGGGTTTGGTGAAAACGTGCTTCTATGAGTAGAACAGCTGCTCAACACTACGTGTCACATACCATTATAGAAAGCCTCAGGCATTTGCATGAGGCAAGAGAAGTTTCTGCTGGACAATATTACCCCAATAAGGATTTTTTTTCACCCTAGTTTATAGTGCATTTTTATGAGTTCTGAAGGAGAAAGCATGTTCTGGAAGATCGTGATGAGAAAATAACTTTGAAGTATTTACCATCCCCTCATCACACCCTGTGTATGCAGTCCTCTCAGGTAAGGAGTTATTATTAAGTCCACTTGATATGGCCCTGGAGCACTCAGATGAACAGCATGATTTATGCAAGATCCTATAGGACATGCCTGATAGAATTTGGAATAATTATTTTTTGTCAGTATGTTAACCATAATATCACTTCTCTACCTAGAATATGGGCATTTATTTCTATGGACCATAAAACACTCATAGTTGCATTTCCTAGATAAAAAGAAATACTGTGCTGTACAAGCTGAAGTTTTGTTACCCTCCAGGTCTTACAGGTGAAAAAATGGTGAGCACTACATACGTGGAGTTCCCTTAATGCAATGTGTGTATGGGAACTTCCTCTCCATTGGTTTTCAACTATTCAAATTCCTCTTCTTCCTTTTATACCTGAACTGGTTTTACAAGATTCTCTTCCTGTAATGACCACTGTGGTTTGTTCTCAGCCTGGGACCATCCCATTTTTGGTTCTTTTACTTTCAATTTTGTTCTAGGATAGCAGATAACACAGTTAACGGCAAATAACTTCCTGTTGTCACAATCACCTAAAGGGAACCTAAACCAAACCTGACCACTGCTGCATGGTCACCACTAAAATCAACCAGAATCAGCTTGGGCTAACATAACCCAGACAAATGCTGAAACCTCCCCTGTCAAGCTGATGCAAATCCTTCAGGCTTTCATTTGTAAAAGCAAAAATGGTATTTACTTGACTGCACATGAAGCCCTGATTCTTAGAGAGGACATTGCTGCAGGCAAGACAGCTTGTATTTGTCTTTGCAGCTGTACCAGAACATTACTTGTTATCTCTTTGTCTGGCATTAAAAACTGTCACAAGTAGAATGTTTATGCAAATTAATCATGTCACCATGAAGGCAGCATTTTCCATGGTCCTAAAATGGTATAAAGATGGAATTTTCAAGACCAAATTTATGCCAACTTTTTCCCCCATTACAGTAAGAGCATCATTCCACAGTGTTTAGATTTTACCAAACTACTGTTCATGACGATGGTAATTTTTTTGATAGCCTACTTATATTTTCCTTTGAAACAAAATATCTTTTTGACCAATCAGGAAGTATGAAACAAAAGGACTGTTTTATTCCTTCATTTTTGTAACTTATTTCTTGTGTGACTGTGTATTCTTCAGCATGTAAGAGTTACTTTTGTGAGTATTGTGAGGTCTGGATGGTGTAATGCTTCTGCATAATGTTGTATGTACTCTGTTACTGTTTTTTCCTCAGGGATTTTGTACATTCCAAAATATCAGTTTTTTTGGCATAGTATTAGAGAAATCTTAAGATGAACTTAAAAGTACTATACTAACTATATAGAATTATCATATATTACTGGGAAAAAAGTTTAGAAAAAAAATTAAATTATATACAGGTGTCTTCATCTTGAGATATAAGAAAGGATTTTTTTACAGTTAGAACAACCAGTCAGTGGAAAAACCTCCTCAAGCTTGTGAAGACCACCCCATCACTGGGGGTTTCCAAGGTGCAACAGGACACAGTGCTAGATAATGTAATCAAGGCTCCATTTCCCACCAAAACTTGGACAAGGTGAACTTTGGAGGCCCCTTCCAACCTGAGCTCTTCTATGGTTCGATGTTTATTGCATTACTGACTATGAAAAAAAAAATAAATAAATTGTTTTCTAATATTTTCATTTCCAGTAAATACTGGCAGTGTTTTCACCAAATTTTTATTGACTGATTTTATTGATTGAATTTAGATTAATTTTGATTTTGCTCTTTAACTTCAATACATTACAAGAATGGACAAAACAGATGTGCCAGAGTTTCTATACTTTGGTCTTTCCTGTAGCAGGTGAAGTAACTCTTGAGGGACATCTGAGTCTTGAGCAAAGAAATCTCTAAATACCTCCATTTTACTGAAGTTCTGAGGTAAAATAAATAGAAAATGAAACAAAACAAAACAAAAATTTATTTCCAGAAAGAAGTGCAGTGGGGGATAAGCCATTCACAGCCAGTCAGTGATCTGCATGCTCTAAAACATACAAGTCACATTATATTTTAGGACATAGATGATTCAGCTACTGGGCAAGGTCTGGAAAAATTTTACCACCACTGTTTTCCTGGAATTTAATGTCTTTTAAATTGACATCAAGCATAACAAAAGCACCACGGACTTCAATCAGCTCTGCCAAATTTTCACTTTTGTGTTTAACTTGTGTGGAGACACCACACTCCAATAACAAAAAAGCCTAAAGCAAATAGCTACAAACCCAGACAGAGGGAGATCCCTTACTGCAATATGGACTCTATTTCATAACTGTAAGAACAGCATGACTTCCAGATTCACATAAAATCTGAGTCATATTCTGCAGAAATTTCTGGGCATTTCAGATAATATTATTTGCAGCATGTAACTCAGAATTGGTTTCCTGCTTGTGCCATAATGAAAAATATAATGAAACATTTCTAAGCCTGCAGGAGTTAAAAGAGCTGGGGAAATCTTTCTGTGACCTTTGAATAAGTAGTATTCAGATGCTAAATTAAAGAGATCCCTGCTATTTTTGAAGATAATCAGAGTATACCACAGCTATACTGTCTTCCTCTAGTGGTATGACAGTAACTGTGTAAAACAGATGTGCCTTTTTTCAGATAAGGCTCTTTTTTTTACAAATTGGAATGGACACATAAGCAATGTTTTACAGCACTTCCTTATGTGAGTGAGAGGGTTGGGTGTAGTGCTTGGTAACAAGTACTTAATTCAGGAAGAGTAAATTCTGTCAGCATCCCCAGAACAAGACAAAAGTCTAGACACAGACCAAATAAACATTCCTACAGCTGGAGGAAACATCCTGCACAGATGCTCAGTTATGCAGGAATGACCATGTCAGCCATGCTGTACCCCTAGGGTGGAGGGGATGACACTGGCTCCATTGGAAGGTCCTGGAGGTTGGGTGGCAGAAGGTGTCCTTTTTAGTAGTCTCTGTCATGTGTTAGTTGAGAGTTTGAATCACAAAAGGGGACAAGAGAAATTTGTAAAAACTGTTTGCACTTCTGAACCCATGATGGGTGCCCACTGTAGTCACTAAAAACAAATACCTCCTGCTTAAAACTTGGCATGGACTCATTACAAAAAAAAAAAGCACAGAAAATCCTGCCAATCTCTCCTGATGCATGGCCAGAAGTATGCTAGTGCTGAGATCTGGATTGGAACGTATTTGAATTAGTTGTCCTAGTAAACTTGCACAGATTCTCGACTAGTTTTCTGATACATAAACATCTCCTGAGCTTTGGGCATCTCTTCCTAGGAGTGATCATCTTCCTTTGTGTCAACAATGTTGCCTGATCCGAAGAAAACACAAACAACCGAAGTCGTTTATGCGGTGCTTTATTGAGGGCCCGGGAGCCTGTGGACTAGCGTCCAAAGACAGAGCCCCATTCCACAGAAAAATTACAGGGTTTTTATATGTTTATTACACGATTTCTTCATCATCACAATTTCTTACTTTCCTTTCACTACTTGGTACGATTATCTCTCTGACCTTTAAGTTTTGCCAAAAGGTACATTCCTAGATTATCTCCTAGCTACACTGCTTACATTGCAATATCTGCTATATAGTTCATCTGCAGGTTACATGTGGCCTACTAAGCCTTAGCATAACTACTACTAATGTCAACTAATACTAACTATTAACGTTTGCTACTATCTTAATAATACAGTTTATTGAATCAAATGGCAACAAACAAGACTGTCACCTCTGTTTCCCCGTGAAGTAAGGCTCAATGCCCCTCTCTCTTGCTAAAGTCCTGTCCAGTCCTTGGTGTTGTAGATGGACATGTTCTTTGCTGGTTAAAACTGCTCTTCATGCTCCAAAGCACCTGATAACCCTCTGCTACTGTTATTTTCACAATTGGCTTCATACAGTCTTAGTGATCTCAGAGAGGTGGCATTGGAATAGCACACCACTGTGAAAGACTGAACTGTTAAGGGATAATGACTCAAAACATTCCCTTTGTGGAGAAGCCAGGATGCTTTGCTGAAATGGAGGAGGTGAGCTTTTGGGTGTGTAATGGCTAATCTCTGTTCTGATAAGACAAAGGGTAAATGATGGGCTATGAGTGAGTTAGGAGACAATTCTTGGAGACTGGATGGTGCCTCTTGTCATGCTAAGTTGTCCTCCCTTGCACAAAGGCTGGGTTGTAGGGCTCCTCCTCCTCCTCGGATTTTCCTGGGGATTTTTCCCCACCATTCCTTTGGGACTTCTGCCCCCACCCAATGGATCTGGTCTGCAACCACCACTTCGACCAAGACTGTGGAGCAACCAAATCTTGCCCCTGGGACTACAGGCCTACAAGGTACCCTCTTGTCCTTTCTCTCTCTTTCTTTTCATTTGTGCATGTCCTTGGGTGATGAACATTCATATTGCAATGCTTCCATGTTGTTATATAACTATAGATAATAACAATAACAACCAAAATCGCTACATATCTGGTTTTCTTTGCAACCAAATTGTACTATAATAAACCCTACCTATATATATTTACAAACGCCAACCATTTAGTGTTTCACTCTGAATGGTTTTTTCACTCCAATTCACTCCAAGGGATCTATTAACAAGAGCTTGGGTTACCCTTGCCTTCTGTGGCTTGTAACAATGACACATAGGTGTCTTCACCCCATTAAAACATAAAAGCAACAAGGACATGAGTCTGAAGTTATTGACCCAAAATTTACCTGAATAAGAAAATGGGAAAAATGTATGCATTTAATTCAAAACAAAAAGAGTGAAAACATGCGTATCTTTGTTTTATTATTATTTCAGGTTTCTTCTTCTTTCAGGATGACTCATCTCTGACCACAAGCCTCGTGTTTTTGTTTGTTCTGCTGCTGCCAGCTGTTGGGTGCCCATTCTCCAGATTCCTTTAGGCACCACTACTGGGGAGATTTGTCAGTCCCAGCCTGCACCAGTGAGCCTCAAGAAGTGCCTTTCCTTAAATCTTCATCATCCCCTCTCGTCTCCACTTTTCTCTTTCTTCTTTTGCCCCCACTCCTCCTTGCTCAGGTCTTTTGCCTTCAAAACAAATAGGTTGAGGTGACAGGAAGCATGTTTCTTTGCCCTGGTCACACTTACTGCTCTCCCTGCCCATTCTTCATCCCTTGCTTGGCTCTGTAATATCATTCGAACTGCTCCCACAGGGGTGACTGCACTTTATATAAGCAGTCTTGAACTGGCTGGGTTATTCCAAATTGTTTAGCAGCCAGAAATAAAAATAGCAAAGGAAGGTAACTATTTTTGTGATACTAAGTGACTTTTATGCTTGTGCAGTTTTAATGCTGCTAGCAATAGCTGGGTTAAAGCCTAGTTAAGAGACATTGCTAGAGTAGACTTACCATGCACAACAGTTTCTTTCTTAACAGGATACACAGTGATTGCTGTCACAGAACTCCAGTCCCCACTCAGGACATACTGTGCCACAACTATTTTAAGTGGGTAAAGAATCACACTGGAGAATGGCTGTGTTGGTAGCAGACACAAGAGGAACAAAAAGCTTTGTCTTGGAAAGAGCACCAGAGATTGTGTGTTCATCACTGACAACTGTACAATCACACAGACTCCTTTGTGGGGGACAAGCAGTCCTTCAGGTGGTTTACAAGTGTACTGGCATATATGATGCTGGTTAAGCAGTCAGGCTTTAATGAAGAGGAGTAACAGAAAAGGATAATATGCAAGAAGCATTAGAGAGGAGAGATGTAAAGGGATATTTCAGCATTAGGGCAACTAGCAGCAAAATAACAAATAAGGCATGTATTTGACATTGGTTTCACTGTCCTTTAATTATTGTGTGTTTAATTTCATGTTCTTTTAAAGCTATTATTCTGAAGCACCTGATTTCTCAGGAACAGAAATCTGTTTCTTGACCTCAGAAATAAACAAGGGCAAACAGAAGTCCATCACCAGTATTACTACATCAGTTGGAGATAGGCTTTTAAAGTCAATTAAACATCCTGAAATAATCATAAATTCCACATCATTTGTGGAAGCTACAGCTTTCCACAAAACCACACCTACACCACAAACTTTTGCCCTCATAACTGTAATAGCTGTAGATATTGTTTATGGCCAGCATATATTTGTTGCCTAGCTGAATTGTGTGGGGTAGTTGTACCAGGAAATAAATGTTTTTCCATGTATGGAATCAGGGAGCAGCAAGGGCCAGTTCCTTCCCAAGGGTTGGGAACACATATAGATGCCCAGGAGACAGGCCAAGCAGAGGTTTCTCCAGCCAGGCTCCATTCCACTGCCTTCAGTGAGGGAGCTGGCAGGATGAGAGGAAGCCAGGCACAGCTCCCAGCTCAGGGCATCGGGCAGCCCCATGGGGATGGGCTGAGGCCAGGCTGGGATGTATGTTTGCCAGCATGGGTCAGAAATAGGCTTGGTGAGGGGAATTAGGGTCAGATAGTCTGACCCCTGTGATAGCAAGGCCCATCTGTTACCTAATCTCCAAAAACCAGAATAAGACATCTTAGCATCAATTTTTTTCTGTGTTAAAGAGGGTGTCATTTATTTAAGTGCCTGGAAGGCATGGGGGACCACTTCTCCTAACATCCCCCTGATTGTTATAATCGAGTTGCTAATATACAGTCACTACATGCATATTGTGACTTGCCTACTACCATAAAAACCCTCGTCATTTCCCCCAAGTTCCCAAAGTTAGTCCTTATTTTGGCTGTAGCTCTATTCCTCAGCCAGATGTCCCATCTTTATCTTCTAACATCCTTGCATGGGGAATAATATCTTCATGCCTTGTTTCTCTGCTAAAGGTCTGCAGACACAGTGTCTTCTCTGCTAAGCATTCAGAGTCACACTGTGTTTCTAGTAAAAGCTCACAGATACAGTAGAAATTGAACTAACCTTTTTGGTATCACATGGGCTGAAGGGTGCCCCAGGTGAGGTTGGTCAGAGCTCTTGATGGTTGGTGTCCCCAGATCCTGATGTATGGTGTAGTTTGTCCTCAGAGGAGAGGGAATGATGTTTGCTCCCCAGTTCCAGTTGTGCTGGTGTCAGGAGCATGTTGCCACTGCAATAGATGCAGTGCCTTCAGTTCAGAGCTGACTCTGCCTCACACCAGGTGCAGGTCTGTGATGAGATGCAGCAACATCTGATGCAGGCTTGGCACTGTACTTGGAGCCAGGAGACACTGACTGAGGAGAGGAAGAGCTTTTGGTGGAGTAAGTCTCTCAAGCTCAACATGACTCAAGGCCTGTGACATGCACTGCAATTCTCTTTCCTGGATGTGTTATGAAGGGTGTTCTTTCCTTCAAAGTGAGGTTTTCCCATCATTGAAAAAGAAGCAGGGGCAGAAAGAAAGATTGTAGCACTATGCAAAGACCCATCCTTTCCATGCAATGGATGTACCTGCATCATGAGCTCTGATGTGCAGGTACATGTGTTGAGTGACAAGGAATTTGAGTGATCTACTACTCAATCTCCCATGCAAAAGAAATGCTTTCCCTTGGAAATGTATCCACACAGACACCTATACTCTATAGTCACAAGGGAAGGGATTTAGGAGCTATGCATAAACAGCTTCATACATCATTTTTTGCCTTACTGGGCTTCATCAGCACCTCCTCCCAGTGCTTGTTGTCATTTATAGCACCTCATATCAACCAATCCTTACTGCTTACACACAGTACTGCTTCCCTGAATGGGTCCACCCTTTCAGTTTCTGCTGCTTCTCCACTCATACAGATCAGGAAATGCAATAATTTGCAGACTCAGTAATTCATTGGCAGTACATGTGACATGCTGCATGAGAAGGAAACGCCCTGCTGCGCACCAGAGAGGCTTGCAAGCTGCCAAGTTTCATTTTCACAGCTGAGTTATTAAAAAAAAAAGTTTCGTTTTCTGTCTCATGACTGTTTTGACAAACACACCCATAGCATGCCAACAGATGTAGCAGATTAATGCCAGTGTTTAGGTCAGAGTCCCTTCTGAGTCAAAAAGCAATGAGTTCTGCTTTCTGCATTGGTATTAAAGTGGGTTGGTCCTTGGTTTCTCTGTGCTGCACTGAAACATCCCTAAATAACAATGATGCACATTTTTTTTGCACATGCCAGAGACTGGAAAGATTGATGTCTTGAGACATTTTGGGGTGGATGTGTATGGGGGAAGGGGCAGGTCAGGCCTTGTCCTGGCAAGGCAGTGCACTGCCCTGTACACTCCCCTTGCCCTGTATCCCTGTATCCCAGCCTGGCAGTGGCAGCCAATCTCTGGCACCACAGAGGAAAGGCTCCACACCCACCTCTGGAGCCTGAGTGAGCTCCTTACTGACCAAATGAGCAGAAGTCCCACTTGGGGGACTGGCCCAGGAAGGCCAAGGTGTATTTAGGCAAGCATATGTCTTCATCCTATCTCCTCTTGGAACTTCTACCTGAACACTGCTGGAACTCAGTAGTGGGTAGCTGTATGTGTCCCTTTCTATACCTTTTCTGTCTTTCTCTCTTTCTCCTTCTTATTTCCTCTTGGAATTATTGATTAACTTAAAACTGAATGGGCTTAGAGTTTGATAAGTTGGATGGACCACTGTCTTGGTTCTAGAAGACAGGTGTCTGCTAGGGAGAGCAGGAGCCTCCCTTGGGATGAAAGAATGTAGACCCCCTCTCTCCGAATTATTATAAATTTGAAATCAAGGGGCTTTCAGGCAGAGATCTGGGGATAGGAATAACAGTTCTTTACTAGTATAACCAGGCAAACAAACAACAATAACTACAGCAATAACAAGAACACAGAACCAGGGACCTCGGGACAGTTTTCTCAGCTGAGATGGGATGGAGGAGAGGCTTCGTTTTCACAAACCCCTCGGGCAGTCAGTCCTGGTGCTCCCGCAGGGCTCCGAGGAACAGTCGGCTGGAACAGCAGGGATGAGCTGAGATCCCGGGCCGGTGGCTGAGGTGGATCAGCAGCTCCGCGGTGGTGGCTGGCACTGCCACACGTCCCGGCAGGACAGGGGGTGCGAGGCCACCAGCAAAGAGGGGAGAAGGAGAAGAAGCAGCCGCTCCGTCTGGGTGATGGCGAAAATTCCCCTCTCTCCACCCCAGCAGCTTCACGACCAGCACACCAACGTCCTTCCCCGAAGCCGAAGAAGGCCCAGCTAAAAAACTGTCCCCACCCTCTTTTTCTGCCCCTTTTCCTCCCCCCCTGGGCCCGGCCACTCTTTGTCCGTTGTGTGCACCCTTAAGTACCGGCAGTTAGCTTGTCTCAGCACATAATGGGTAAAAAATTCCCCGGGCAGGCCAGAAGGACAAAACAAAAAAAAAAAGGACACCTAACCCTCAACAACCACGTAAATGCTTTGGGAAATGTTTCATGTTGATTGAATGTTGCTCTAAACATTTTGCTAAAGATCTCTGTTTTTCTAAAGATGCTGATAGGGTATTTTTTGTTGTTTTGACCTTTTGAGCATATCTTGTCATCATTCTCTCACATGCCCAACTCAAGAGTACATGAACAACCATAAGCCCTTCTAAAAGTTTCATCAAGTAAGTTTTTTTGGGGCCTTACAGGAGGCCACATAGAATTCCAGATATATTAGTATCTATCAGCCACTCATTTCTCTCAACATTTATATCATGTTGATTCACTCAGGCACTTTTGCCTGAATAAGAACTCCAAAATCCCACCCATGATCTGATTTCTTTAAGTCACTTGGGAAACAGGATTACACTGTCTTTTACCACCTCACATCCACATATACCTGTAGTGTGCTTGCAGCTACAAAACAATTGTGGCTGGATTTTGATTACTTTCTTTAAAAGTGGCTTTGCCTATTACTTTGATGGTCTCCACTAGGAGCCAAGTGATATAAAACCATGTGTGCTAAGGTGAGTATTACTTTGTTTCTCTAGTCCCTAAATGCATAGCAGAATAATTTATGTGAAAACTCAGTGCAGAATAGGGATGATTAGCAGAAATCTATTTTTTATGAGAATGGGATGGGTTGACACCACGTGACCATCAAAACCACTCTATCTGTCCTCAGCAGGAATGGAGGGGGGAATAAAGTGGGAAAAACCCCTCATGGGTCAAGACAAATGCAGTTTAATAAGCAAGAACAAAGGCTCAGTGCAAAAGAAAAGGAAAACAAAAGATTTGTTTTCTATGTCCCAGCAGGCAGTACGCAGACACTTCCTGGGAAGGAGGGTTTTAACATGCATAGTGGTTGCTCTGCCTCCAACACAGACAATTCTTGGCACCCCTCTGTCACTGAAGAGATCCAGATGTGTTCTGTGTGCCTGGAGCCTGATGGCACCAGGGTACACTGTACACCAATGCCTACCAAAGCTTTTTACTTCTGTGGGTCTGATGCACCAGGCAATCGAATCCACATGGTCCAGTAAGCCTGGCCATCCCTTTTCTTGTCCTGGACACACAATAAAAAAACAGTGTGCCATGCAGCACATGACTGGGGTTCCCTTTCCCTCCAACCAGGGCAGGAAGAGACTAATTTCTTGGGGCATGTCTAATTGCCAAGGTGATACCCATAAGGTTGAAGATGTACAGAGACAGTCTTCAAAGTTTTTGAGAAGACTTGATTCCAAAAATTGAGGTGTTGATATCTGGGCAATACATTACTGCTAAACTATTAGAATATGAAGCTGGAGCTCTTCCTCCATGTGAAAAACGATGTTCACTGTTCTGGTAAATATTTAAAAGGTTTAATAAAAAAAAGACAATAGGAGACAAAGACAATAAAGCAAAGAGTTAAAATGATCAGATGCTTGTCACTCTGCCAAGAGCATACCTGGTGGTTTGGAAACACCCTTTATATAGCATTTCTATTGCATCAACTTGATGCATATTCATAGACTTTATGCATATCCAAACTTTTCTATTGACTAGTTTACATTTTCCAGGAACTGTTTAGCATTGCAACTCCTTGAGTCCACCTTTTTAGAGCATGCATGTTTCTTGGCATGTGGTTTTAACCCTCATCTTATCACCCTTTAATTTGGGCCTTGGCTCCTTCTTTCCACAGATGGTGAGTGTTGATAATAGCAGGGTTCCCATCATCTGTTCATTGAATGTTGCAGACAGTTCAACATACATATATCGATTATTACAGCAAAGCCATTTTAATATTATACATATAGCATTCATCTTCATATTTGCAAAAAGACAATATTATACCATGTATCTATAACACCCCTCACAGCCTGTGTGCACAGGATAATCTTTGGATGTTTGGAGACTTCATAATAGTTTATATCACTGTAGATGACTTCCATCACCACTAATTCTCTCAGACTGGATGCCTTTGCCTGTGGTAGGAACACATTCCTGGCAAGTTCACAAGATCTTCCTTGAATTGATACATTGCTCTCACTTGAGAGGAACCATCTCCAGAGACTGTAAATTGCTCACTCTATTCCACTCTCTCAACTCTCCAGTTTCTGGTGAAGCATCCCAGCTGTTGGATTTCCTTACTCTCCAGCTGCTGACTCCTACCCTGTTTCCCAGCACTGGAGCAGGCAGAAATCCGCTCATCTGGCGGCTATGATCTTCCCATGTATCTCGAAATTCTGATGAAGTCAGAGACTGGGTAGATTCTGCTTCATGTATGAATTCTCTGGCTCTTTTCTCAAATTTCTGTGCAGAAAAGGCATACTCTGAGAAGCCAGTGTCCACAAAAGAAACAGAGGAGTCCTGCAGCTTTATCTGAATAAAGGGAGAGAGTCCACCATGCCATACTCCCTGGGTTCCCTCTTGAGGTATTGAAGGGTGCAGTGTCCTTTAATCCTAAACTCTGAACCACATGTTGCCCTCTTCTTTTACTCATTGGCTGAAGTACAGCCTTCCTGAAACACCTACAACATATTCCCCCCTTGAACTTGAAATCATCATTTTCCCCTGAAGTTTGGAGGTTCAAGTTGTCTGGGTTCTGTGGACCCATCAGAAGCTCAGACTGTCTGGGATCTGCAATAGACTTGTTGCAGACCCATTTCTCCTATTGCCCTAAAGTTCGAAGTTCAAGCTGGATCAAACTGCCTGGGTTCTGTAATAAACTCTCAGGGCTTGATATTCGTAGAGACATTAGACCCATTTCGAAGTCGTTAACACCCACTTCTCCTAAAGACTCCCACAGCCATTCTTCCAACACCTAATTGGTTCTTTCAGACATAGGCATTAGTGAAGACATTAAGACCCACTTTTACCATTAGTGAAGATCCCAAACCCCATCTTCCAGACTGAGGCATTTGCGAAGACATTAGCACCCATTTTTTTAATCATTTGTCAAAGTACCAGCTTCTTGATCAGACCTTTCCTCTTCCTCCTCCTCCTTTACTAATTGGCAATATGGATCCACTGTTTTCTTCATCCAGTGCTTCTTTCCTAGTAATGAGAGAATTGCTGTAGCTGCTGTTTGGATTCCTGTCTCAAGCACTGAGAGTACAGAACTGTGGCTCCATAGGCACAGGCCAGGGCCCAGGACAGTACTGGAAGCTGCTGGTTTTCACTGGGATAGGCAAGACACCTTTCTATCAGTTTGTGGCATGTCAGTTTTCCAGGGTAACCTGCCTCTTCAGGTGTGAATTTCCAGGATTTGGTAGATGAGAACTGCTGCAGGAACCTGCCCCAATCCTTCCACACACCCTGCTTCCAGGACCAGCTGTCCAAGGGCACATTTCAGTATCACCTCATCCGAAAATTGTCTTCTCCTAGATCAGGATGACACTGGATTCCACAAACCTCATAATATGCTAACAGTGTTAATAAGTAGTTTTAAACAGCTCATGTAAGGATGAACAAGGATCTCTGAGGCCTGCATAAAAAACCATCTGCATTAGTCCCAGATGTGGAGAGGGATATGTATTTCCTCGTGCTCACCACAAGATACTTCCTCCAGAAGAGCAAGGACAGAAATGCCAGGGGAAAGGACAGAGCCGTTTTTATTAACGTGTTCTCAAGCTTAACTAAATAAAGACATAAGCAGTGCAGCCAACAATCTCTGTGACCTGCATTGGAGCCTGATGCTGAATAGCCACTGTAGCTACAGCACACTTCATACAAAACTCTTGTCTCATGCCCCATACTGGGCATCAAAAGGACTGTGATGGGTTCACCTTGTCTGGAAATCAAGAGGCCATCAAGCGGCTCTGTCACTCCCCTCCTCAGCAGGACGAAGCAGGAGGAAGGAACTAAGATGGAAAAAACCCTCACGGATCAACATAAACGCAGTTTAATAAAACAAAAGCTCAAGCAAAGGTAAGAAGCTCCAAAAAATTGTTCTCTACTTCCCATCAGCAGGCAACATCTGGCCATATCCTGGGAAGCAGGGCTTCGGCATGTGTAGTGCTTGCTCTGGAAAATGTAAATAATGAATGCCCCACCTTCCTCCTCCTTTCTATTAGCTTTTATATTTGAATAGGCATCACATGTCCTGGAATTCCCTTTTGGCCAGTTTAGGCCAGCTGTCCTGGCTGTGTCCCTTCCCAAGATGTTGCCCACCCCCAGCCTACTGCTTCGGGAGAAATGTTGGAGAGATGAGCGGCTGAAGCACTGGTGTGCAGTTAACACTTTTTAGCTCCCAAAGCAAAGCACAGCACGGTGGGGGCTGCTAGCAGTGAGATTAACTCTATCCCAGCCAGCCCGGATACAGAGGAAGACATGCAGGTGATAATACCAGAGAAAAACTCGATTAAAAACGTGTTTCACAGAGGGGTGAACTATTGAACCATGTCCTGTGAAGCATCCATCTTTGACTTATCGATCCTCTTTTCACGGGAAACGACAAATTAGCAAACAATTGCATCGCAGGAGGAGAAGCCCGCGTTCCCAAGTGATCCTCGCCAGGAGCCCCAGCTTCCTCTGGGCGGGTGTTGCCGTGAGAGGCCGGAGGGACAGCGCGGCGCCTCAGGACCCGGGGCTGCCCCCGGCCCGGACGAACGCTGCTTTTCCAAGTATCCTGAAGGCACCGCTACGTCATTTTAAAGAATGGCACTCTATACGCTTCCCGCAGCGGAGGGAGAGCCGAGCCATCCCAGAGGCACTTCCCGAACGTTCCAGCCGGGAGACGAGCGCCAGTACCTCCCACCCCCGCCACACTCCCTGCTGCGGGTCGGGACGAGGGGGGGACATCCCTCACGGGCGGGGCGCTCTCGTTTCGATTCCCCCCGCGCTCTGGATTTGTTTCGATTCCCCCATTCCCACTCCCACGGTGACGCGGGCGGCGGGGGCGGGCGGCGGGGCGGAGAGTTTAAGGGCGACAAGCGGAGCGCGCCCCGGCGGGGCACGGACAGGCAGGCAGGTAGGTAGATGCTCTTCCTCGGCCACCCCTTGTCCCCCTCAGAGCCTTGTCCCCGGTACGGGGAGCTCGGCAGTCGGCCGCGGGCCGCTCCGAGCGGGATGCCGGGGTGCGGGAGCTGCCCGCGCCCCCTGCGCCGCTCCATCCGTGCTTGGTGCAAGGCGGGGGCAGCCGCGGCCTCTTGGGGGTGGCTTCCCATCTCGGTGGAGCTGCTGGGAGCTTCCTGCATGTTGGAGCAGTTCCGGAGGGGCGACGTGCTGCCCCGACGAGGAGCCTGGGTGCGGGATTTGGCGTGTGGGCAGCGGGGGTGGCTGTGCTGGTTGGGAAGCCTGCCAGGGAATGTGTGGGGTGGTTGAAGGAAAAGGAGAAGAGTGCATTCTTGCTCTGGCCAGGCATCTGGGAGTGTGTGTTGGCCTGGTATGGTTTGCGCTGTGGAGCTGGGGGAGATGCGATGCCGTGTCCGTGCTTGAAAAGAAGAGGGAGAACTCCTTTAGCATAGCCCGGAGCGAAGCATTGTCTTCAGTGGTTTTGGATGCTTTCCCTGAAAAGCAAAACTCTTGTACGAGGTCGTGGAGTGGTCGCTTAACAAAACAGACTTTTTCAACTGGAAAGGAGTTTGAGCACAGTGTGCACTGCAGAAGAAAAAATGCAGAAGGATCTCTCACCAGCTTTTGTATTTTTTTTAATTTTTTTTTTTTTTGTAAATTTAGATTTACAGAGGATTAACTTTAGATTTATCGCGAATGGGAAGAGGCTTTGCTTTCCCATGAAAACATGCCAGAGGGAGTATTTCCTATCAGTGTTTTTTTACCAACATACAAATAAATTTGTCAAGCATTGGCTGAGAACTGCACAGGCTTGAAAACCTTGATATTAGGGCGATCTTGGTGTTTTGGTCCTGGGGTGTTTTTTCGGTTTGTTTTTTCCTCATTCCAGAGTCAGTACCCTCTGGAATGAGTTTATACTCAAGCTGTTTGTTGCCGTTTTTCTTACTTGGTCGTAGAATCATAGGAAATGCTGAGTTGGAAGAGACTTACCAGGATCATTGAGTCCAAGTCCCGGCCCCGAACAGGACACCCACCCTAATAGTCACACCATGTGCCTGAGAGCGTTCTACAAGTGCTGCTTAACTCAGACAGGCTTGGTGCTTCCCTGGGGAGCCTCTTTCTAATATCCAATCTAAACCTTCCCTGATTCAGCTTCAGTCCATTTCGTCAAGTCCTGTCGCTGGTCACGAGAGTGAAGAGATCAGCGCCTGCCCCTCCTCTTTCCCTCAGGAGGAAGTTGCAGAGTGCAAAGAGATCTCCCCTCAGTCTCCTTCAGGCTGAACAAACCAAGTGACTACTCAGCCGCTTCCCTTACAGGTTCCTGTTCAGACCCTTCACTGTCCTCGTGGTCTCCTTTGGATGCTCTCTAACAGCTTAATGTATTTTTTATTTTGTGGTGCCCAAAACTAGGCAGTAATATTCAAGGTGAGGCCACACTAGTGCAAAGAAGAGCAGGACAATGATAACAGGAACATTGCCAGGCTGAGCAAACAACTGCAGCAGTGTAAACAACTCCCTCTTGGACTGAGTTAGGTCATGTATGGCTGAACTAGACTAGGGATTTCAAGACTGTTGTTATTTCAGACAGAAACAGAAAGATTAACTTTTTCTACTGTTGTGAGGTTTTGGTGGTTTTTGTGTTGACACAGTAATGACACTGTGCGAAAAGAATATTGAACATGCTTTTGCATAATTTTTTTGTATATAAAACGGGAAATGCAAGTATTTTCTTAATTTGCTGGAAATCATAAGTATTTGTATGTGTGAACAGGTGTGTTTCTTGAAAAAGCAATTCCAGACACAGCTCAACTGTACCTTTTTGTTGGGTATGACTTTTTACTGGTAGGTTACAAAGAGAGAAGAATCACTTGAAGCTGAAGGCAAAGAGGCCTGTTTTGTTTCCCTTAACAAAACAGGATGTGCTGGGGAGCAAGGCCAGGCCTGTTGCTGCTGCAAGCTGTGAAGCAGTCTTCAAGGAAGGCTAGTCACATGTGCTTGGCCTGAGTTCAGCTTGCAAGGAAAGGAGGAAGGATGTTCTGAGGTATCATCTGGTTTTGGCTGGGATAGAGTTAATTTTTTTCCTAGTAGCTGGTACAGTGCTGTGCTTTGTATTTAGGATGAGAATAATGTTGATAAAACACTGATGTTTTTGTTGTTGCTAAGCAGTGCTTATCCTTAGTAAAGCATTTTTCAGCTTGTCCCACCAGAGGGGAGGCTGGGTGAGGGCACAGAAAGCTGGGAGGGGACAGAGCTGGGGCAGCTAACCTGGGCTGTCCAAAGGGATATTCCATACGACAGAATGTCACATTGGTCTGTCAGGTTTCTGTTGCCTTGTCCATGAGTGTGAAACTGGTTTCCCAGGGTCTAAAGCAGGTACAGAGCTGGTGTCCTGGCGTGTGTGCACCCATCTCTTTTTGTGAAAGGTGTCTTGTTCCTGGTGATGTGCTTCTGATATCCCTTTCCTTGCTATGTCACTTCCTTGCCTAGTACCTTTTATTTGTGCAAGTGAACTACAAATCCCTGCTCTAAATATTAGTAACATTTCAGTGTCCACTTCTTGAGGTTTTGCATGGATTTCTGCTTGTCAGCAGGGCTGGCTGAACTTCTGTCTGGGTTTGGCTGCGGTTTTTGTAGTCCTGTTTGGTGGTGTTGCATCTGAAAAAGAACTGAGCTGCGTCAGCTGTGAGTTTAGTTGGAGACATCAGGTGTCTGAGCTTTGTTATTAATAACAATTCCTTTCTGAGAGTTTGCACAAACAGAAAGCAACATACACTGGTAATATAAAAAAGGAGGACCCTGGGAGGTCGTTCAGGCCAGCTCTGCCCAGAACAGGGCCCTAGCCCAGAGTCTTGTGTGTATTCTGCTTATACCCCTTGTTTCATTCAGACATTGCACATATCTTCCCTACCTGGTTTGAATGTGGTATTTGAGGTATTAACAAGCCTTTGAGACATCTGCAGTTGCATCCTGGGCTGCATTTGCCAAATGTTGATAAGGATGTTTGTCTTGTAATGTCTGTGCCCTGCAATCATCAGTTTATTACAGAGCACATTTTGAAGGAAAAGCTTGGTATAAAATGAAGAGCAGCCTGGGATGTTCTGTCTCACTCTGCTCTCTCACCCCAGCCATTTAGCATCTTTTGAAAGCACAGCCAGAACTTAGAAGTCACACTGATGACTTCCAAAATACGGAAATAGTGCTTGCCTGCTTGGCTTAGCTCAGGTGAGAATTCCTTCTCCAATAGTGAGAGATGTTTCGTGCTGTCTGGGTGTGCTGATTCAGTGTGGTACTGCATTGGTGAAACTACAGAACAGTAGCCTGAATTCCCTAGTACTGCTTCTACCTGTTTTCTATACACTTTATAACTTTATAACTGTTCTACTGCTTTCTATACACTTAGGAAGGAAGTGTATCTAGAGAAGCAAAATTCTGTGAGTGGTGTTGAGGATTGCTTGTGTCCAGTGATGGAGGTTGTGTGCAGGTCTCCAGTTCAGACTGAAACAACCCAATAAAATGTTCTCTCTATTCACCTACCTGGGAAATGGTTTTCTTTTGTCTTTTTAGAGGCAAACAGCTCCAGAGATGCACGCTGTCTTTATCTGTGGAGTACTGTGATGTATAGGATGTGGACTGGCCATAGAGCCCAGAAACTGTAAAAAAACTTCCTTTGGTCCAATTTGTGCTGAGTTCAGGACAACATTCTGATGAGAAATGATCACTGTGCTGCTCTGTTTGCCCTAATCTAATCCAAATCTGCTCTAGAATTTAATTCAGTATTTTCCAAGTGGTGCTGGCTTTTACTGGGAGCAAAGGGTCTTTGGCACTTCCAAGGTCTAGTACAAATCTGGCAAAGTGACTTCTAACAGATTTTTTTTGTTCTTGTTTTGTACAACTGAGTGAGAATCTTCTCTCTAGATAAGGCTGTTTCTATCCATCTATCTGAATATATCTCTAATGATAGGGATGTCTGATGACAAGCTGTCCATATTAGAGGCTCTTCATTTGAGTTGACCAGTTTCTCCAACATGAGCTGACATTTTACAAGGGCCAAATATGAGATTTTCATGTTCATCATCATCTTCAATATCTCTCTTCATGAGATACTGGCTGAATGTTCAATTAAAGTATTGTTCAGATAGTCACAAATGCTACTATGACCTTTTTCAGACTAAACAGATCCATGAGGATGTCCATGTCTAAATCTCAGCTTCTTTCCTCTCTTCTACATGAGATTTACAAATGTGTCTGCTTGTAGCCTGGTCAGTTATGAGCTGTTCATTTTTGTCTCTGCTGTTTCTTCAGGGCCTCCTCTAAAAAGTACAGATGATTTCCAGATTTTTCATTTGACTTTTCAGCATTCAGTGGAAAACTGAGAGAAGTAAATTTTTCCCTGCTGTCACTGTCAAAATTGGGCTTATACACATTGAAAGGAGACCGTGTTCTCTGAATATGTCTTTGGTTGTTGTCAGGAAAACAGGTAAAACTGGCTAGCAGGCAGAGCACTGCCATACTTAATGGCCACTTACAGCCTTCTTGGCCTGTGTTTGTCCTTCTTTTACTGGGTAAAAGAAGCTGAATGTCTGCCCTGACATTCACATCTGTCTGTATCATGAGGAAGATGTCATTTGGAAGACCTGAATTCAGTGTCCTTTTGCTGGGTGACTGCAGGGCTGCCTGCAGGGGTTGTGCCAGTGGTGGGCATGCATCTGCAGGGGTCCCTCTGGTGTAGCAGAAGGGGTGACCTGACAGTTCTTTCTTGGTGGCATTGTGCTCTTGGAGCCAGCATGCTTTTGTTGAAGGAGAGCTAATGGAGCCCTGAGGTTTCCTGTTGAGAAAACATGAATTATTCGAATGCTGATGAAGTGCATTTAGTTGTAACCCAGTCACAGTGTAGATGCATTGTTGGGCTTTTTCTCTCCCTACCTATTGCCAGTTTGGAATGTCTGCCTTTTGGGTTAATGAGGAACAAGGGATGGTTTGTCTGCTTAATAGGACTGAGGAAAGCACTGTCTTTAGAAGTCAGATTTCCTGAAAATAGGAGGATTCTTATTTGTCACCATTCTTTTAATTCAGATGCAGGGCTCCTAAGGTTGCTATACTTCATTTGTTCCTTGAATTATGGAAATCTATTGTGTCTGGAGAATAAAAATATTATTCTACCAGTAAGTAATGCCATAGGGATGGATCCTTAAAGCTTAACTTTCAGGATCAAAAATAATTAAAAACTTGTCTGTGAAGACCTTTTATTTTATTTTTTTTTCTGTGAATTAAACAGAGTCTTGCAGTTTCTCTTTTTAAAATGTGTAAAGCAGATGCAGACAGAAAAACTGATGGCTTGGGTTCGCTCTCAGATTTCTAAATTTTTTAGCACTGCCAGCTTCAGATGTTCAGAAAGCACAAGCTGGCCTCTTGAGAACCATAGCTGGCGTAAGGAACACAACATTTTTCAATAGTGACAAATAGCTTTTCTGGGCAGCCTCCATTTGTGTTTTCAAAATTATCTTCTGAAGCGAGAGGAATCAAAACTTAGCATTGTAACCAGTCCAAAGCTGCCCTGCTTTTAACAGCAGTCTGACTGAAGCAGTTCAGTGGGACACTGACCAGCCCAGTAACATAAGAGTTGATGGCACGTAAAGTAAATGGGAATTTTGACCACTGGCAGCAGTTGGGCTTGGAGTAGATTGTTTCTGACTTAACTGTATAATCTTTTTGTTTTAATTCTATGAGTAAAAACCAGCATGCTTCATTTTGCTGTCTCGTTTTTGCTGGTGGTCTCAGGAGTCATTAAAAAAGTAAACACAGTAGACCATGTTATCCGTTTGATTTTTTGTTTGTTTTGTTTCTGTTTCATTTCTGTGAATGATAAGGTCTCAACAATGCACTGGGAGGGGTCTCCCAGACCTTAGGGTGTTCTCACACCTTTATGTGTTTCATAGACTCCATAATTTAGGAGTAATCCCTCCTTCATGAGGGGAACATGTGTCTGGCTGGGATGGAGTTAATTTTCTTCACAGTAGCTGGTATGGTGCTTTAAATTTGTGAATAAAACAGTGCTGATAGCACAGTAATGGTTTAGGTGTTGCTGAGCAGTTTACACAGCTTTCTCTGTTCTTCCCTCAGCATCCCAGTGGATAGGCTTGGGATGCACAAGAGGTTGGGAGGGGGCACAACTGGGCAGGTGACCCAAACTGACTGAAGGAATAGTCCGTGACATGTGGCATCATGCTCAGCAGTGACAATGGAGAGGAGACTTGGGGGATCATCCTTCCCTGTCTTGGGAACTGGATGGGCATTATTAATCCATGTCAGGGAGGTGGTTAATGATTGCCCTTGCATCACTTTTGTTATCTTTCTCTCTTCTTCCAGGCCCCTTTTGGTTACTGAGCAATTTTTATCTTGACCCACAAATGTTTTTGGTTTTACTTCTTGCTTTTCTCTTTCCCCACCCCACTGAGGGTGGGAGAATGCCAACAGTTAGCTTCCCACTGGGGTTAACCCACAGCACTCACCCCCAGAAATCTTCCTATAGTTCTATCCAGATACAGCTGTGGCTTTTACCTGTGCCAGTTAAGGCAGAGGAATAGACAAGAGTTTTGTTTAATGCTCCTCACGCTTGGTAGACTTTACATAATAGGCCCTCTATTAGTCCATTGGTTTTGAGTTAAAATTGTTTATGCTGCAGGAATATGTTGGGCAATAGCAAGACATGCTGTGCTAGTCGGCACAGCAATTCTTTTGGATCATTAGCTTAGATGTCAGACCAGCCTGCCCAGTGTATCTCTCGGGTCTACAAACTTGAGTATAGCTGCTAAAGCCCACAGCAGACATCCCAGTTATTTATACAATCTACAGTTTGAAGTTTTGGCTGGGAAACTCCAGTTCTGGAAAAGGATGAAAACTTGTGTTCTGGTAAAAATTCCTGCTGCCTGGACAGGGGAGGGCATGCTGTCTTCTGATCTAAAACGGGGAGTTCAGTTCCAAAATTTCTCAGCACGGCACTCGTAAAGTCCTTTTAAAAATGCTCATTGCTGCTTCCACTGTACTGTGGAAAAAACAATCTTTTAAATATCTTGTAATATCTTTTATTTGTACTTGTACTTTTAGCATATTACAAAGAAAAGAAAAGATAAAAATATAATTCTGGGGAAAAATATGCTGACTAGAAGCATAAATTTCTTTAAAAAAAGAAAAAAACTGAAATTAAGCTACTATTTGGAAAACCACCAGTTCATGTGTATTCCTACTTGAAAAAACTTCTGTGTAGCTGACCTATTTTGGCAGTATTCTTGAGAAAATAATTTGCCAAACTTTTTGATGATAAAGACTTGAAATCTGAAACACAAAAGATTAGGTAGAACCATCTTTTGGCACTTGTTTTTTATCTTTGTTCTGTTGTTCTATTTTTTTCTTTTTTTCACCTTAATAATGCTCATACCATGCAGTGTAAAAGGATTTCTGAATATGCTATGAGTACTTTTGATTGGCTGTTTGGAGAAGTAGTATTTTAAAAGTATATACTCTATGCACATTGCTCGGTAAAGCGATGATTTAATTTGCCTGGGATAATGTAAAAATTACCCCTCTAGAATGACTGGTTGTCGTACCTTCCCCAAGCAAATGGGACTTCCTTTTCTTGAGTTTACTTTTTATCCAGAATTTAATCTGTTCTTGGTGCTTCCCTGGAATTAGCCAGCTGATGGTTCGATTACAGACATCATCATGGAGTTTTTATTTAATTAGGACATAACTTCTGACAGGTCATTTCCCACTCTGTCTGAGGCAGTGCAGATCAGAGCATTATGGTTTCATCTGATTTTTCTGCTGTTTCCTCCTCAGAGTTGTGGGCTGATGCTCTCCCATCTGTTTAGTGCACTCATGAGCCTGACTAGTGCTTTTTGTGCTTGGATAAATGCAAAGGCACAGTGCCATCCGTAGCATGCCTCATCATACCTCTGTGCACACAGGACAGCACTGGTTCATGAGGAGCTCTACAGAGAAAATACATCAGTAATGTTTCATATACTTAAAAATATCTAGTTTGCTTTGTTGTCAAGAGATCTTGCAGGTATTTTAGTGCTGCTTTCAGCTGGGATAATTTTCTACTCAGTAGCTGGTACAGTGCTGTGTGTTGGATTTAGTATGAAGATAATGTTGATAACACACTGATGCTTTAGTAGTTGCTGAGCCATGTTTGCCCTAAGTCAAGGACTTTTCAGCTTCTGATGCTGCCCTGTCAGCTGCAGGGGTGCACAGGAAGCTGAGAGGGGACACAGCCAGGACAGCTGACCTGAGCTGGCCAAATTGATATTCTGTA
Source organism: Parus major (assembly GCF_001522545.3). Lineage (NCBI taxonomy): Eukaryota > Metazoa > Chordata > Aves > Passeriformes > Paridae > Parus > Parus major. The sequence goes on from NC_031769.1 coordinate 47,403,636, forward strand.
CCATACAATGTCATGTATATAAATCAGGAGGGAAAAATGGCCAGGGGCCACTCCTCAGGAACTGGTTGGACATTGGTGAGTGGGTGGTGAGCAATTTCATTGTGCATTAATTGTTCTGTATATTCTAAGCTTATTATTAGTAGTATCAGCTTTCTTTTTCTGTCCTGTTAAACTGTCTTTATGTCAACACACAAATTTTACTTTTTTTCCCCTAATTCTCTCCCCCATCCATTCAAGGGAGTGGGGGAGTGAGCTGAGGTCTGTGTGGTGTTCAGCTGCCTGCTAGACTAAACCTCGCTAGACTAAACCTTGACATTGTTAGCAGGTTGTGAAGGTTGCAGATTTTATGGGTTTTGCTACAGGCTTGTTAATACCTGGATAATAAGTAAATGTGTGCATTCCTATTTGGTGAATTAATCTTACTTAATTGCACTGAGATTTGTGAGATTCATACAGGTTTTTACAAGTAATGGAAACAGCTTTTAATCATAAACTCAGTCTGTGAAGAATGATTCTGCAGAGCACTGTAGCAGTGGATATTTCTCTTGTCTGCTTCTTATGTGCTGATTCTCATACATGTAACTGGTATTTTTCTCTTGCCTTTGTTTTTTCCATCTAGCTGCTTGACCATGTGATTAATTTTGTTTAATGACCCTTGATTTTAAAATTCTAATGATGAAATAGTTTTTTGGTAAGTTGCAGTTGATGCTAGTTTCAACCTTTGGTTTCTTTGGCTACTTCCTGTATTTATTTTAATAACTGTCAGAAGTCTGATTCAAGGTCCTCAAGCATTATTACCATACTATGTTACAATATTTTCTTGCAGTAATTAAGTTTCTGAGCAGGTCTGTATACACTGGATTGTTGAGTATCTAGACAGAGGACCTGGACAAAAAAACTCATAAATAAAAAGCAAGTAAATGGGTTTTGTGTTTAATTAATTGAAATGTATAGCTTCATATATTTCTGAAGCATGTAAATGCTGTTTGTTTTCTCAGGTATTTCCTCCTGCATTGTGTATGTACTTTACACATTGAAATAATTTGGAATCTTAATTTAAAAGATACACTTTCAGACCTGAGGATAAAAACTGAAAAAAAAATTAATGCCAGTGGTAGATCTGGTTAGCTGAAGTTTAATGAAAAGTAGATGAAAAGTTGAGGAGGCATCAACAACAAAGATGAGGCTGTCACCAGATCTCTGTTTAGTCCAACTAAACTATCTAGCCCAACTGCAGGGAACAAAGAGGATGTGCTCTTTTGTTCTTCTTTCCAAATATGCAAAAACTAAGATGAACATTTAAGTCAAATTTAGGGAAAGAAATGTCTCATAAGTCAGTGCTTTTGTTTGATTGTTTTTTTCTTTTTTCTTTGTTTTTTCTTTTCCTTAGCATGGATCCCATGTCATATGCACAGTTGAAGAGGCAAGCTGGGAACCAGGATTTTAAAAATGGAAATTACTCTATGGCCATCAAAAACTATGATGAAGCTCTACAAACGCTTGGTTATTTAATGCAATGGATCCCGTAAGTATTCTTGAATTATGAGATGTAAACCATAAGATGTAAACCATAAGCCTGAAATATGGAAATATGTACAGTTGCACAGTTAATTCAAAACTCTGTTTTTTGACCTAACACTTGATTTTCTTGTATCTTTTTTTCAAACTTTATAGTGTACTAGTTTTATAGTTATTCTGTTCCTTACATATACGTGAGATTAATTAGTGACTTAAATATTAATATTTTTGCATAAATATCAATTATAAATTGGTGCAATTAATGCTCAAATTAATTTTTCATAAACTGCCCTGGTTTCTGTTAAATTTTACTTCTGTTTCTAAGCTGACATGTTGTGGATTAATCCTGTTGTGATTTTGCCATGTCCTGGCCTGTTGTTGCATGAATCATCTGGTTATCTTTAAAATTATTCATGCAGGTTACTTTGTTCTTGTTATTGGTCATTCTCAGTATTCTGAGACTTGTTAAAAATAAATTTTCAGCCAAAGATTCCTTTGGGTATTTCTTTCCAGATGTTAAGTGCTTTTTATCAGTTAATGTAAGCTGGTAATGTTATCAATGATTAAATAGTTGAGTATTATGTTAAGTATTAAATATTCATTACTGCTGTATATTAACACTGCTGTTGACCTAATTTAACACTGGCCACTTACTTATTTTAAATGTGGATTTTTCTGTTGACTTCCCCAAGTGGTGATACACTAAAATGCATTTTTTGGTGACCAGAATGTGTTTAGTACTCTTTCCATCACACAGCTTCCATTCCTGGCTGCTGGCTTTCACTGAGCCATATGCAGGTGTATCCGGGTGGTCTGAACTCTTGCTAAATCCTCATACTTCATTATTCCAGTGGCTTGGCTTTCTGCTTCAGAAGAGACCAGGTCATCACTATGGGTATCGCTAAGCTATCATTAGGATGTCTCTAAGACATTTTACAGCCGATATTCAAATGATATTTATTATCCACAACTACATTTTTTACCTCTGATTTTGTCAGGTGGGTGGGTGATATGTGTATTTTTTTTCATTTATTCATATTGCTAAATGTAAAGTGTGATCCTTTTTCAAGTGAAAAAACAGTAATGCTAAAACCATATCTTTAGGTGTTCCCGGGACATAGCTGTGGTGCTGTGCAACAAATCAACAGCCTTGTTCTGCCTGGGCAAATGGAAGGATTCAGTGGTTTTAGCCCACCAAAGCTTACAGTGGGATCCAGAGTATGTTAAGGTATTCAGATGCCTAAGCTGGCAGTTTTAGCATGTCTTCCTGCTTATTTTTCTTTTTTTTTTTTTTTTTTTTTTTTTTTTTTTTTTTTTTTAAATAATGGTGTCATTTTTTTTTTTTTTTTTTTTTGTTTTTGCTTTGGGGCATGATGAGTAAATGTAGCATAAAATCCCAGAATTAGTGTTTGATTCTACACATAAGCATCAGATTCATGGCTGTAATAGTATTTTTAATGATGTGAAGCAACTCCCTTTTTCACCAGGAGATGCTGGTTCTCTCTGGGTCCCAATGAGAGAGGTACCAATGCTTTCAAGAAATGTAACTATCAATATCCCAAATAAGGGTTACATGTTAATAAGCCTTCTGTTCCTGGGAGTGATATTTGGTGATCGAGGTCATGCTGTATTTCCAGTGGACAGAACAATGCACTACACTTGGCTTGTGATTAAATACACATTGATTAAGCACACCTTGGCTCAAATAGCCATCTGTTAAGAATCAGCAGGAGTTGTACAGTATTTATGATATGGAGTCATACTTTTAGATTGGCTTTTATGTGCAATAAATAGTCTTCTGTTCTAACCACTAAAGACTCCCAGACCCTGTAGTAGTTTTTTTTATTTAGATATGGTAAAATTGCATCCAAATGCCCATTTAACTTGTGCTGTGTTGCAACATGCCAGTTATCTGATTTGAACAAATTAACTCCACTGTGACTCTGAGCTGGTACAATCTAATTCAGGGTGAATATAAATATGTTCACGTGCTGTTGGCTGAAGAATACATGTATTGTGGGAAATGCTACAAAATGCAGTGATGTGGAAACATAAATACATATTCTGGACAGCCCACTCTTGTCCAGGGGAGGTTAACATACAGTTGCTGAAAGTATGTTTTTCATCCTGTAGTTGTTTTCCAAGCTTTGAATTTCAGGATTTCACTTTTAGTATCTGTGATAATATCAGTAACATGCTGTGAATTTCAAGGTATTAGAATAGAATAGTTCATTTCACTTTTTTTTTTGATCTGTATTTAAGAAGCTGTAGAAATAGTACTACATGTCATAACATAATGAGAAAATTTAAAAAAATACTTTTTTTTTTTTTGACAGTAAATATCTCTGAATATTTTTCCAATATCTTTTCTCCTCCTTTTTTTTCCAGGCTTACTATAGAGCTGGCCATGCATTCATCATGTTATCAAAGTCTCGTGAGGCAGTTTCTATGTTCCACAAAGGTCTCGTTCTCCTGAATTCTTCTGCAGATCAAACTCAAATTGCTGAGTTCATAGCAGGAATCTTCATAAGTGTAAATGGTAAACTCAAATTAAGACCTTAATTTTTCTATCAGGCTTTCAATAGTGATGATGAGACTTAGTAGCACGAACTACTAGTGAACTTGGTCCAGTTTATATACAGCAGACACCAACAATCTCAAAACAATTATGGACTAGTTAGAAAAGGTAAAAATTTAGAGTCAGGAAGGCAAGATTGCAGATTTGGAGCTCTAGATCCCAGAGGCTTTAAGTGGATTTTGTCCAGGCCACCCTCCTTTTCTTTAAGCCAGGTAGATTGAAAATAATTAGAAGATGGGCTGTTTAAATGTTTTTACAGTGCAGTGTATTTCAGTGTGGAGGACTTTCCCTCAGCTAGTAGTGGACAGCAATGAGAAGAGGAAATGTGGCCTTCCTGTGGCATTGTCTGGGTTTTTCCCGGCAATGTCCATCGCCTGTCTCCCTGCCCTCTCCTCAGTCTCTCCCCCTCTACTTGCTTTTTAGTCTGTTTAACATGCTTTGTATGATGGACCTCCAGGCATGCCAGGAGATTTCAAGTTGTGCCCCTGCTGCCTTTTCTTGATCCTGTAGCCCCATGTTAAGGTCTTTGATGAGTTGTTGCAGAGTCAGTACCTGGTTGACCTGTAAGTGGAAGAATTGCCATGAGGTTCGCAATGCCTTGGGGCTTTGAGGTGTTTCTTGAGGGCAGGGGTTAATTTTTTCCTGCTTGTTTAATGAAGTCTGTCCACTGATGAACTGGGTGCTGAATCAGTTGGGTGACCAGCTTTTCTTAAGCCCTCACTGGGCAATCCCCTGGGTATTAACCAGTGCTAAAATTATTGCTGTGCAATGAAGTAGTTTAGTCGGACACTCGGACCTCTGAAGTGCTGTGTGTACCAAATAGTTTTCTCTATTGCTTATCCTTGCAGATGAACGATTCTTGCCACAAACTTTCCACCCTGCATATGATCATATTTTCAGTGCACGTTTCAATGCACTGATTTGGCAAGCAGTGATAGAAAGGCTGGCCCAGAAAGGGAAGTGGCGGGTAAGTGTTGTCACTGTGTCACCGTGTTACCGTGTCACCTCCCACTGCATGTTGGGCACTCAGGTCTTACCACTTCAGTATAAGCTCATGTTACCTTTAAAAGCCAAACCTGAACTGCCTATAGTACTGCCTAATTCAGATGTCTTGATTTTTAAGACTTGGAAAAATGCTTTTAGTGATAAATAATTTCTGAAAGTCATTTCTGAAAGGGATATGATGGACTTGAAATCCTACTTGTCTTCTGCTGCTGTCTGTTGTCCAATAGTACCACCTAGAGTCACTATTCAGTTCAGTAATACTCAAATTAGAGGGGAAAAAAAATACAAATTTATTTGTGGTCCTTTTTACTTCTCCTTTTGTATGAAAAGCTGGATTTTTGAAACTGTCTGTGAAAGACCCACAATTAAAGGAGCATCTCAGTGGAAATACAGGGTTGTTGAACAAAACCAGATAATTTAGAAAATTCAGAAGGTGGATGATCTGAAATGACTTTAATCCTCTCTGAATTAACTGTGGAAAGAATTGGTCACTGTCATAGTTACACCTGTCTGGGGTGTTGAGGTGCTGGCAGATCCCCTGTAAGGAATAAGGAGTGGCCAAAGCTGTGCCACTTCCAGCTGGCTCCGACAGTCCTGTTCTAGGGCCTGGCTCAGCCAAGGTGGTGGTGCCTCAGAGAAAGTGTGTTTTAAAAAGGGCCAAACCCTGCCTGAGAGAGTGAGGGGGAAAGAGTGGGAGAAACAGCCCTGTGGGCCCCTGGGGTGGAGAAGGAAGAGGAGGTGCTCCAGGCCCAGAGCAAGGGGCTCCTTTGCAGCCTGTTGCAGGCAGAATGAAAGCTTCAGTTGAGGTTTGTCAGGGAAACCCTCCTGTTGGGTCATAAGGTTCAGACAGGACCCACTTGCTTCTGAACTCCTCAGAGAGGCATCTAGATGCAGTTGGATCCAAACCTACTCCCTGACTTGCTGAATGGTTTATGTTTAAAGGATAATATACAAGTAACTGAGCCTTTCTCCCACAGGATTAAGGATGGCAAAACAAATATATCTATATGAATAAAATAAATAACATATTTAAATTTATGATAATGATCAGACTAAAATACTTTAATCAGAATTATTTACTGCACGCTACAGATAGTTATAGCAGTTAGTAAATATTATATAATAAAATATACACTATATAATAGTGCACTATTTATTAAAGCAATATTGAAGCACTGGTATTAACGATTGCAGAATAGTTATTTAGTAGAGATTGATGCTACTCACCCATGCCAGTGGCCATGTGCAAACCTCTTTTGCTCAGCCTCCAGAAGTAACCTTGAGGAGAATCTCCACTCAAGGGAGGAATCTCCGCACACATACAAAAAGGGGCATGTTAGAACACCCTGCTTTTAAAAAGTGTGACCATACTTTTATAGTATAAAGTGACTGTCAGTCATATGTTTCTAGGCTGGCTGTGTCAGCTTAGCAGCTTTAGATAACTTATCAGTAGTATCAGCTGTTAGGAACTTTGCTGCTTCGTCACTGGTGGCAGTTTCTGTCAGGAAACATTGTTTTTCACATCCTCAGCATGTCTAACTTCGGGATTGATAAATCAGGCTGGTCTCAGCGTTCTTCAAGACTACAAGCAGTGTGACCCTCCCTTCTCTATCCATCACTGATAACTTTTACAAATAAGATAAAGTTCAAGCTGTTTCACCACAACTTAGGGCAGAGTATCCTACTAGACTCTGCTTAGGCAGAGTAGCTTGTGGAGAGACCATGAAGGAACAGGCTTTTGACAGTAACCACAGCCTGTGGAGGACCCACACTGGAGCTGTGGACTCACTGGAGCCCCACATTCCCCATCCAAGCCCTATTCTGGGCAGGGACATCTTTCACTAGGTCAGATTGCTTAAATGCTGGATGAACCAGACCTTCAATGCTCTTAAGGATGTGACATTCAGAGCTTTCCTGGGCAGCCTGTTCCAATGCCTCACCACCTCTATCATAAAAAATTTTTCATTATGTCCAATGAGAACATACTCTTGGTTAAAATTTTTGCCTCTTGTCCTGTCACAAAAGCTTTGTTAAAAAATCTTTTTTCTAAGCCCACTTTTTATATTGACCTTATTGAAATAAGTTTTCCCTGAAACCTCCAGGCTGAATAACCCCAACTTTCTCAGCCTTTCAGTGCAGGAGAGTTGCTCCATCCCACTAATGATTTTTGTGGCGCTCCTCTGGACTCATTCCAACAGGTCCATGTATTTTCTGTGCTGGGGACCCCAGAGCTGGTTGTATTATTCCAGTTTACAGCAGAGAGAGACTCTCAGCAGAGCAGAGAGGTAGAGTCACTGACCTACTGACCATGCTACTTTTCCTTGCAGCTCAGGATACTGTTTGTTTTCTGGGCTGCAAGCACACATTGCTGGCTTTTATCCGATTTTCCATCCATCACTGTCCCACAGGTCCTTCTTCCTCAGTCTGTATTGATACTGGGTATTGCCCTGACACAGGTGAAGGACCTTGCACTTGGCCTGGTTGAACTTCCTGCAGTTCCCATGGGCCTGCTCCTCAAGCCTGTCAGAGTCCCTTTGGATGTCATCCCTTCCCTTGAGCATTATCAACTGCATCACTCAGCTTGGTGCCATCTGCAAATTCCCTGAGTGACTGAGGGCAGCCCGCAATCCCACTGGCAGTGTCATTGATGAAGACAGTGAGTGTACTGGTCCAGGCACTTGAGGGACACCACTCACCACTGGTTTCCACTTGGACACTATGCCACTGACTACAGCTCTTTGGATGCAGCCATTCTGCCAATTCCTTACCCATCCAACAGCCCATTCATTAAACTGGTATCGCTTCAATTTAGAGCTAAGACTCTTGTGGAGCACTGTATCAAAGGCCTTACAGAAGTCCAGGTAGATGGCATCCATAGTCCTTCCCTTGTCTTTGGTGAAGTTAAGTGGATTTTCAAGGAGAAAGGCAAAGTTTTTGAGAGAAATGGAGAAAACAGAGGAAAGCAGCAGAAGAAGATACATTATTAATTTCTTGCTTTCTGCTTGGGATGTTGGTGTTAGCTGGGCAGTCTTGTCCCCAGTGCAAGGGTCCATTCCCAAAGCAGAGGGTTACTTCCAAGCACTGGAAGTATTTGAAGTATTGGAGAATCTTTTAGAGCCTAACCTTTTTAACATGGTTTTTATTTCTGAGGTAACTTTCATTGCTTGTAACTTCCTACACTCCACTATATATTACATTATTCAGTTGAAAATTAGAAATGAAGATTCAGTTGTGATATTACAAAAGGATCTGAAATATTGCTAGCCTGTGATGGCTTTCTGACAAGATCAGATGAGGCAGTGAAAAACAAAGTTTTGAGTGTGCTTATATAAGAGCATTAATGTCTGGGGTTTTTTTCAGTCTTGTCTGTTGTTGTTGCCTGAGAAGAAAGAGTTGCCCCATGATCTCAGAGTTAACCAGATATCTCTGAAGAATCTCTTTGAGGTAAGTTCATGCATTTTATTTTTACCTTGTATCTATTTCTTTTCTTCCTGATAACTAGTGAGAGATTTTCCATCTTGAACTAAGAAAAATAAAATGAAAAATAATACATGGACATTATATGATTTCATTTTATCATCTATTTGTTTGAAAATTTAACTTCATGTAATGTAATATTTCTGAATGAAATTTAGTATTTCCAAGTGTATTAGTATTATGAAAGTGTAGTTGGAGGCTGTTGCTGGGAGTTCACCAGCTCTGCAGCTCAGGAGAAGCCAGTTTCCGTAGCAGTAACACACCAGCTTTCTAAAGGCATCTCACAATGTTTATGAGAAATTAAGAAATTCCACTGGGCATTACCATAGAATCCTAGAATGATTTGTCTTGGAAGGGATGTTAAAGACTGTCTAGTTCCAGCCCCCTGCCATGGGCAGGAACACCTTTCACAAGACCAGTCTGCTCAAAGCCCCAACCTGACTTTGAACACTGCCTGGAATGGGGCATCCACAACTTCTCTGGGCAACCTGTTCCGGTGCCTTACCACCCTTACAGTAAAGAATTTCTATATTTCTTGCAGTTTCTTTCTGGTCAGGAACTTTAGAAGATGTTATCTGTAGGCTACACAGTACCTCTGCTTGGTAACTAGCTGGCAAGTTACAGTTTGTTGGTGTATGAATACTAGACTCACAAGCTGAGAGCAAAATGAATCTGTTTATTGTCTGCTTAGACAGTACTTACACACTTAGTGTGAGAGTCTTTGTTTGTGCAGCATGGTTGCAGGCCTGTAATAAATCCATCAGCCTGACATTTTGTTAGTTTCCTCAAGGTTTGCAGGCTTGGAAGAAACAGGATGCCTTTTCTGTTGTGAGATTGTGTGTACTTTCTCTTGTGCTTCTCAGGTTTTTTTTTCAGTGTCAGGCTCTGCTGTTTCTCACAAAGCTTTAAGTCATATTGGTGGAATATACTAGAATTTGCCATTTGGCTGTTACAGTCCTTGTGGTACTTTGGTCATAATAATTTCAAATTGGTGTTTTTTCCATAATTATGTTTCATTTATGTACCTGACAGAGTGTGCAGGAGTAATTCTGAGGGTAATGCAAGGGAAATAAAGTCACACCTCCTCACAGGCTTGTTTTTAGAGATAGCAGAAGAATTAGTGACTGGATATATGCAAGCATGTCCTGGTTGGGTATCATTAGGCAGGTGTGCTGTGCCAGTGCAAGCACAGTAACTCCACAATGGCAGTGATGTGTGGTAACACAGCAGAAGACCCATGCAGAGTGTCTTAGCAAAGTGTCTTCCAGCAAAGCAAAATGCCTCACTGAGACAGGAAAAATGGGCAGGCTTTGCAAAATAGTATGGCCATTTTTTCATTGAATTGGCCCAACCAATCTTACCTGGTCTAGTGGGTTTGTTGTACTGAAAGAATCAAGATGAAAAATCCCTAAGTACCAATTCTCCTTTGCAAAAATTAGAAAATGTGGCTTTCTGACAGCTCAAACTTCCCCTGCTGCTGCTACATTCTCCCTGTAATCTGTTGTACTTTGATTTGATAACTGTGCTCAAAGAGTAATTCTTGCCAGTCAAAATTTGGCATGAGGTATTAGAAAAAAGGATTTATTTGTAAATGTTGGAAGCATGTGTGAAGACTGCTATTTAAAAAGATGACTGGCACAAATGGAGAAGTTTTGTCTGAACACTGTTTCCGACCACCTCCTCATGTCCTGATCCTTCTGGCATATTGTCTGAATTTCTGAGTTTCCGCTGCACACCTCCAGAGTATCCTGTATTGCTATACCCTTTGTAGACTGTGCTTCAATTCATTAAGTCCTTGCTAGAACATACTTTTTAAGTTCAGCTGGCTTTTGCTCGGGTTGTGTGCTTTTTCAGAATCCCAGAATCATCAAGGGTGAAAGAGACCTTCAAGGTCAACCCAGCACCACCATAATCACCCCTAAAACCTAAGTGCCTCTTGAGCACTTCCAGAGATGGTGACTCCAGCACCTCCCCAGGCAACTTATTCCAGTGCCTAACCACTCTTTCGGTCAATTTTTTTTTCCTAATATCTGGTCTGAACCTCTGCTGACACTATTTAAAGCTTCTCCTTCTTTTGGCTGGGAGGTGTTGAAAGAGACCAGCCCCCAACTGGCTACAGCCTCCTTTCAGGAACGTGAAAAGAGCGGTGAGGTCTCTCCTCAGCCTCCTTTTCTCCAGGCTAAACAATCCCAGTTCCTTCAGCCTCTCCTCATCAGACTTGTGTTCCAGGACCTTTCACCAGTTCCATTGCGTTTTTCTGGACACACTCCAGCACTGCAAGGTTTTTCCTGTAGTGAGTGGCCCAGAACAGAACACTGGATTTGCGGTGTGGCCTCACCAGTGGGTACAGAAGGACCATTGCCACCCTCGTCCTGCAGGTCACACTATTCCTGACATCAGCTTTTTGGGAGTGAGTCCACCAGAGGAGGCCACCAAGATGATTAGAGGAATGGAGCACTTCTCCTGTGAGGGAAGGCTGAGAGAATTGGAATTTGTCAGCCTGGAAAAGAGAAGGCTTTGTGATGCCCTAATTGTGGCCTTCCAGTACCTGCAGGGAGCCCAAAAGAAAGATGGTGAGAGACTTTTTACAGGAGCACATGATGACAGGACAAGGGGGAATGGATTCAGACCGAAAGACAGTAGGTTTAGTTTAGCTACCAGGAAGAAATTATTTACTCAGAGAGTACTGAAGCACTGGAATGGGCTGCCCAGAGAAGTTGTGGATCCCTAGAAGTGTTTGAGGTTGAATGGAGTTTTGACTAGCCTGGTGTGGTGAAAGGTGTCCCTGCCTATGGCAGGGTGTTGAAACAAGATGATATTTAAGGTCCCTTCCAACCCAAGGCATTCTGTGAAAGTCTATGAAATAAATAGTTCCATTTTACAGTGGCTATGGCTTGGTTGTTGTTCTGCTGATTCTTGTCTTGAAAATATAGAAAATACTGAAAAAGAAATGCTTTTTGTGTATGTAAAAATGATGAGTTGTAATTGTTCTCTTTGCTGCCAGACATCTGAGTTGTATGGTCGCGGTGAGAAGCTGCAGGAAGTGGCGGAGTTAGTCAAGTGGCTGATTTCCATTGGGGCGAAGGCTGAGTCCATCGGGCTGTATCCTCTGCATGCTGTTATCAGGCTGTGTATCAAAGCAAGTGAGTGACATCTGCAGCTAAAATAAAACAGTGCTGGCTTTTATCAGAGAACTGACAGCTAGACCTTTTTTAAATTAAAAAAATACGTCCCAACAGCTCAGGTCAGATCATCTAGGTATAACCTTGCCCATGCCAATAAAGCACTCTTTTAGAAATGTTCTGAACACTCTCTTCGAACACCCATGCCTGATAGTAGTGGAAACCTAATATAATTGTTATTTTCTGTGTTTTGAAGCAGAAGTGTGATTGATAGGGGTCTTTTGTAACCCGAGTATATCAGCTTTAAAAAAGGTACAGTGTTTCTTTCCCCATCTCAGTGTGGAGCAACAGTTTCTTTGTGTGTAATAGAGTCATGAATCAGCCTTAGATTTGCATCTTGCCACTCCAAAGGGGAAAACAACCCCAGGATCTGTTTCTTTAAGTGTGCTTTTTTATCTTTTCAGCAAAGAACCATCTCTTCAGATGGTTACTGACTTGGAGGCCAGAGCTGAAGGACAGGATCAACCAGAAAGACAGAGATGGACAGACCTTGCTGCATATTGTGGCCTCTTCCAGTGAATATTCACAGAAACGCAGTAAATACTTCTTTTCTTCCTTTTAGTGTGTGTATTGTTCATTTTCATATGGAAAAATCTATAATGGAAGAAAATTTCAGACCCTGGTGTTTTCTATTTCATGCTAAGGAATAAAATGAGAAAGTATCTGAATGTAGACTTGTAGTGGCAACTGATACTTAAACATTACAATAATTCTTTTATAAATTGTGACCATTCTTGCTCTTTGGTTTTTTGGTTAGGATTTTCTCACAAGTATGCTGCAGTTTTTAGAATCATAGAAGTTACCTTTTAAAATTCATTGTGCCCTTTAAATCACATCACACCACCTGGAGACCTGAAACAAAGAGTTTTAAATCTAACAGCAAAAACTGTGAGATGAACATTCCTAATAACAATTTTGAGTCAAAATCAGGAACATATTGAGAATTCATTTGCCACAGACATGTTCAAAGAAACAAGAATTTTCACTCATTTCTATACAATATAACATCCAATGTTTTTTTTGTAGACACTCCCAAAAGCCAGCCCAATTTATTGTAGTATGGTGTAGGTGTTTTGTTCCTCTTAATTCCCACCAGAACATCTCATTTATCTTCTTTTTTAATGGATAACCCAAGTTTTATCCAGCTAAACAATGCTTTATTACATTTGCTGTCCTGGTTAGACAATTACAGTTAAGTTTTCTGGGGTATATAAGCCTATGAAGTGGCTCCCTTACTGCACCTGCAGTGTATTAATCAAGTTTTCTGGGGTGTATAGGCCTGTGACTCCTTAACTCTCTCAATATATCTTTCTTGTTCTGTGGCATTTAATTCATCTCCAGTTATATGACAGCATTAAACAATCTTCTATTGAATTTTGTTCTTCAACTATTGATTAAGTTCTCTAAGGGGTATGGGTCCATTGAGTTCCTTTCTGCAGCTCAGTGAGGTAATTTCTCATGATTTTCTACTGTCACTCAGCCAACACAGATGCAAATTAAAACCAGATAAAATAGCATGTTGTTGAACATTCCTTAGCTAAGTAAATATAGTTCAGTACAAAATTTTTAAAGGACCACAAAATTCCTGGCTGACTAAGATATATAACTTGTTGTCAAGCCTCTCCTGTTCTTTTAAATAGGTGAAAATTTAAGGCTTGGATAGCAGTGTGCCTTGTCAGAGGAAATGCTTTCCTTCACAGTTTCTGTGGGATTTCATTTTATGTTACCTTGGCTTTTTTCCTTGTATTTCTTACTCTGCCCACAAGGTGGCAAGAGGAAGCAAACATTAATGCCAAGGTAACACCAGACTTTTGGGTGCTTAAAATTGATTTGGCAATATTCATATGGTATTTATTATGTAGAGAGCACATATTTTTAATATGTATTTATTTATTAACGTTTATGTCTTTATGTATTATATATAATGTTATAAAATGTAACTTTATATGTATCTTTTTAACATATTTATATATATATCTGTTATAGTTATATAAAATAAATATTATAAATCATGAAATCACAGAATCATTAAGTTTGGAAAAGGCCTCTGAGATCTTCAAGTCCAACCTTTGACTGATTTCCACCCTGTCAACTTATAACTCTGAAAGAACTTAGGTTTTTTAAAGTTAAAATTATGCTAGAAATTGTGCCAGGTAATTAAAAATAAAAAAGAAGACAGAACAAAACTGCTGAACAATGTGAATTTTTCTTCCTCTAATTTTTTTTTCATGTATTGCTTTAGGACAAACAGAAGATGTGATCATGCTTCTGAACTTCGGGGTTGATCCCACTGTTCCAGATGCACAGTCAAGATGTGCCATAGATATCTTGAAAAAGAACAAAAACTTTGATGCTGCAAAAGAAATCATCAAGCACATTGAGAAACACACTTCCTCTGGGAAACAGAAAGGTACTACATGCAGTGCTTTTCCTGTTTTAAAATTATAACCTTTAGGTACAAAATCGTTTTATTTCAAATAAGTAATTGCGGGTGTGTTTTGTGTAACTTTCCCTGTGGGTTGTCACTGTGATCTCCTGCCAGTCAATTGTGAACATTTTGTCCTTGCTTGAGAGCAGCTGCTGTCCAAGTGATGTTCAGATCAAGTTTGGCATAAAGCAAAGTTTTTGAGCTATATATGTTTTCATGGGTGTATTGCTTTAAGTTTATTGGACAACACTGGGTTTCATTGCGCTTCATTTCATTATGGCTCCTGGCAAATAAATTCCCACAGGTTTTTTTTTCTTTACTGTGGAGATCTCTGCTATGGAGAAGGTTTTAGCACAGTGGTTATCCATTAGGAGGTTAACACCAATACCTTTGTGGTAATAATGGCTTTGGTTGGCATTTCAGGTTGCACTGTCTTTTGTGGCCAGGGTTTTTTTGGTTTTTGGGGTTTTTTTTGGTGATGCACAGCCTACAACAGTTTTCTAAGCTTTGTGCAAATGAGAGGCTGGAGAATAAGCCTCAGCTTTACAGGTAACAATTTGAGGTTAGTCCTTCTTTCTAAAAAGATGACCAACCTTGTCTCTCTCTTTGTCCTAAGAGGTAAAGCTACTGTTTTGTTTGGTCTTTCATGTACCTGGATTCCTTAAAGCATTTAGGAAATCCAAGCAAACTTTTTCACTGTTTAAGGACATTTATTGGGACGTTGTTTAATATCTGCTATTTCCCATTACCTAAATATTTCTTAAACTTGTGGATAACATTTTGGTTTGGTGTATATTTTTGGCTTTGTTTTTTAACTTTAAGAGGAAATTCTTTTATGGCTGTAGGTTTTAAGTGGCACTGGGGAATCAGACAAGCTCGTTTAAAGTGTATGCTGTGAACATTACTGGGTTTAGTCATCCACTCTAAAAATTCTGAACAATGATATAATTGCAGCATTTTCCTGCCTGCATACAGAAGCTATTGCAGTCAGCCTTGTGAATTATGGTAAATAGAGTCGTGGTTTTACCTCAGATGCCAACTAAGTACCAAGCAGCAGCTCCCTTGCTTCCCCTCCTTCCCATTGTGGGTTGAGATAAGAACAGTTTAAAAATGGAAATAAAGTAAATTACTACCATTATTATTATTATTATTATTATTATTATTATTATTATTATTATTATTATTATTATTATTATTATTATTATTATTATTAAAGTTAAGAAAAGGAGAAAGAGGAATAAAACCCATGAAACACAAGCGATGCACAGTATAATTGCTCACACCCCTCTAACGTGATGCCCAACCCATCCCCAAGCAGCAGTGGTCCCTTCATGGCCAATTCCACGTAGTTTATATAATGAACATGACATTTTGTGATATGGAATATCCCTTTGCCCAATTTAGGTCAGCTGTCCCAGCCATGCTTGTCTCAGGGTAAGCACTGCTCAGCAACACCAAAGCATCACTGTGCTATCAATGGTATCCTCATCCTACATCCAGAGCATGGTACTGTACCATTTACTAAGAAGAAAAATAACTCTATCCCAGGCAAAACCAGGACAAGAGTGTATTTGATGAAAGTATCAAATTTCCTTTGGGGTCAGAAATCTATCACAGGACTGGCATTTGGCAGTAAGAGTTTCAGCCATCTGTTTTTAATTTGCCACTACACATTTCTTAGAGCCCTGGGATGTAATGCATCACAGTCTTGCCCTGAAAACATGCTGGCAAGGAAGTGGATTTTCAATTTCTGTAATGTTTTGCAGGAGAGAATGAGAGTGCCACGGCCGATACAGATTCTCTCCAGGATGTTTTGGAACAGTTTGTCCAGTTCTACAGGTGTGAAAATGGAGTACATAATAAAAATGTATTGAAGGAAGATGCAGTTAAACGATTTCTGAAATGGCTGTCTTCTGTGAAAGGTGCAGTGAGTTTCCATTTCTTCCTTTCACAAAACTTAATTGCTGTGAAAAATGTTTCTGGTGCTAACATAAATTAAGTGCCCTTTTGCCCTTCCTTCTCTTATCTGTTTCTGTAACTTTTAGGACTGATGTTCTTTTAATTATATTTAATGTTGTGTTTTTGCACTTAAAACCAATGGAATGTGCACAGAAATTCATGATGCATCAAAATGCTCAAACTTGGCTGACAGCATAAGGATGGAAAGATATATTTTGATGTTCCTTACTTTCAGTTTAACAAGCTAATTATTCTGAAATTAGTTTACAGTGAGGTGGAATTCATTATATGGCTTTGAGTGAGTTATGTTGTCTTAACTGTCTTGCAGAAATCCCTGAAGAAATCTCATGTGACATCTCCAATGCCTGTGCTAACAGCTTCATAAAACAATTGCTGGGGAAGCAAATGTGGCATAAAGTTTTGCTGCTCCTAACAGGGACAGCCAGTGGGGAAAATCCATCAGGTGGAGGACTCTTCAAAACCTGCAGTCTCTCAGATGTTGACATTGGCAGCATTATCCAACAGACTGAACAAATGGATAAGCAAGTGCAGCTCATAAGATGCTTGCTCGAACGAGGAGGTGAAAAACTGTGATATTAATCTGCTATAAGAGATGCAGTATGTTGTTTGACACGTTGGGAGCAAGATTGTCTCAGAAATACCAACACATGGGGTTTTTTGTGGCTCTGTATAAGTGCAGCAGTTTGTTGGAGCACATGCATTGGCTGCATATGCTGTGTGGGACATGGAGAAGCTAGTAAGGCTACATGGGTGGAAGATGTTTATCAAATGAAATTTATCTGCTAGGGTTAGTAAAAGGCCAAGGACTGTCGTTGCTCCTGCACTTGTAGTTTCTCTTGGGCCTTAATTTCTCTGTCTTCAGCCAAAATATTGTCCTGGTATAAAGTTTAAGCCACAATCTTTGAGTTCAGTCTGCTGTTATGCTACAGGGAATGGACTACTTCATTGATTTCAAAGGAATGACCAGATGTCTTTCTGTTTTTAACTAGTGTAGACATCATCATACTTGTTTTGTATGAGCTTATTCCTAGGGTCCCTTTGGCATATTTCATTTAATCTTACAGCTTGATGCTAGCTATAAGTTATGGACATATGGTACTGCTGAAACCTTTTGAATGCCAGGAGAGGAAGGAGGCCTCTTATGTCAGTCAGTGACTGACTGACTTGGAGAAGATATGTTCTGGCCTTTATGTCTTCCTGTCACAGCAAAGGGACTGGTTGCTCAGCTTAATGGGAGACAAGGAGAAATGATGAAGATATTCTTAGTCAAAAAGTGTTTTAAAAGTTACATGTAAAAAGCTGGCAAAAACCACCCCTGTCACCTGCCTGGCAATCAGCATCTGACTGCATCTGTTCAGAGCTTTCTGTAGTTAGCAGATTGGTGTATTAGATTTAAACCCTAATATTTTCCTGTCCTTCACACCAGCTCTGCCTGATGGTATTGGAGCCAGCTCTGAAATACCACTGAAAATATGCCTCGGAAAGAATAATTTTGAACTGGCATATTTGCTGCTGACCAAAGGCGCAGACCCTCGAAACCTCTCTGTTACACAAGGAGATACTGCTTTGCATGCTGCAGTTTTCATCTCTTTAAATAATAAAGGTAAGGCTTTTGCTGCTGAAAACATCCCCATTCCTTACCTGCCGGTTCTGCTGCTGCAGAGACAGTGGATCAGGATTTGTGACTGTGTCTCACTCAGCCCCCAAAGTCTGCAGGGCAGAGGACACGCACCAGTTTGTTAAGATGATGTGTTCTGTTTAGTGGCTGTGCTGGCTGGGACTGTGAGGAGAGGTAATGGCAGCTCAGGTGACATGGGGCAGTCAAGGAAGGCTCCTCTCTGAAGCCCTGTGAAATGAGTGCTAGGTGGGAATGAAGTAAACTGGATGTATACTGGAAGAAACAAGGGTAAAGTTGCAGCAATGGCAGCAGGCTTTGAAGGAAAGCCTGCAGTGGCATCTGAAATCTGTTTATCAGGTTTTTTCAGTCATAAATCAAGTAAAGTTCTGTTCAGGGGAGAAGGGAGTGAAAGAACTGTAGGACTTACATAAAAATACAAAAAGTTAGGATAAACTGTGAAATTAAGCTCCCAAATCACATTTGATTTGAAGTTAAGAAAAGAATGCATTTTTGAGTTGAAGGATTAAAATTATTCAGAATACTGAATTTATTCATTTTTGAAGCACAAACATTTCGTTGAGTGGCTTTAAGAGATTAAAAGGTAATGCCACTTGTCATTTTAAATCAAAAGATTAAGAAGTCCTGTGACAATATGTTCTCTGAAGTATTTTTCAGTGAGTAAAGTTTTTGATGTGCAATTTCTTTACAGTGATTTTGACGTGTCACTGTTTTACAGCTAGAAAAGAAATGTTTCACATATATTGTCTCATTTAAATCACATCTATTATCTGGATGAAATCCAGAAAGCTGTAGAATATAAATGTATTTTTTCCCCCCAGGGAGGTAACTAATCTTATTTTGAAGGAAGTTGCTCCAGGGACCTCAAATATCAGGAAACAATTGGGATTTCCTGCAGGTTATTTTAGTGAAGCAAAGTTATCTGCAGCAGACTGCTTCTGGGTGCCTTATTACAGTGAACCAAATGACCCCAGAGCACTACCTTGAGCTGCTGCTTGTCTGGATGACAGGCGACCAGTGTCCCTTGGGTAGCAGTCAGGGCTGATGTTGGAAAATGAGCAAACCTGTCTGTACCCAGAGGTTAAAAAAAGAAATTAAATTGACTGATGCTATGGTAATAATTGCAGCACTAGGAATTTCTAAAGCTTTGCTGCCTTTTCCCTGAAACTTGGGAAAGCTCAGTTTTGAGCTGTTTGACGTAAGCATGTTTTATATACATGAAATGTAGATTTTATTTTTCTTTTTAAAACAACTGATTTTAATTTACTAGCAGCAGAAAAAAAAAGTATTGAAATTGTTGGAATACAATGAAGACTTGTAAAGCAAGTTAGTTTATTTTCTGTTTGTTCTCCTGCTTTCAGATAGCACTGGTTTAAACATTCTGAATTATCTACTTGACCTCTTTGCTTCAAGACCATCTGACTTTCCATATCTTAATCCAAACATACAAGATGACAATGGAAATACAGTGATGCATATTGTTTTCCAGAGAGGATTTTCAAAGCAGACTAAGAGAATAACGGAGTTACTGGCAAAATTTGACATTAACTTTAACATAAAAAACAAATCAGGGAAAGATGTGATGCATAGAATTAAAAAGAGAGATCCACTGCTAGAAGCCTGGAATAATGCTGCACAGGAAAAGAAGAGGCACCGCCAAGACAGAGCAGGGCAGTTGGTTAAAACATCTAAACCCATTCCAGCCTCTGAGATTTCACAGTCAAAGAGCACTGGGCGTTCTTCTTCTGGGCTCTCACTGAAGGCACCATCTGGCAACGCAGTGCATAACGAGTTAAAACCCCCGTGTTCCATAAAAACAAAAAAGGGTCAGTTGGAAAAGCAGGAAACAGAAGGAATGAACAGCCCCTTAACACTGCAGGAAAGTCTAGTGCAGGCAATCACAGCTTTAATTCAGCAACTGAAAGTGAGCGACACCCTGAAAAAGGATCATCCTCTGATGCAAAAGCCATCTTCAGCCCAGACTAACTCGGAAGAGGAAAGAAGTTCCTTGCAACCTTGTGGAAGCATAGCTCATCCTGAAAGAAAAGGGAATGACTGGGAGAAAAAGAAGGGAAAAGAGGAATTTAGTATGGCCCTGCCTAATGGAGAGAAGGAAGAACTAGAGGAAGAAAAGGGGAAGAGTCTGGATATTGAGGCGTATGTGCTGGAGTTTGATAACATGACTTGGGAAATAGAGTGCACTCCTGAAACGCTAAAGACTTTGAGCAGTAAAGCTGTGCCTCATTATCTGAAAGCTAAAACCATAATGACAATTAAGAGGCTGGGCAATGGGGAATGGTCTAGGGGCCTCCAGAAGCCACTAAAACACTTGAAAGCTGATATCCAACTGTATGAAGCCAAACTGGGCAAAGGTGCAAGAATGCTATGGGAACTTGCCATTGACTTTTCTCCTCGTTGCAGTGAGAGTCCAGAAAAGATCATGGAGACAGAACAGACAAAAAGTTGTTCAGAAAAATCAGGTAGAGTTTACACAGAAATAATTAGAATTTGGGCCATTGTTCTTGACCACTGCAAGCTGAACCGAGCCTTAGAAAATATATGCACTTCTTACAACCGTGGCCTATCCTGCATTTTGAGGAAAAAGCTCAAGGGTATAATCAAAGGACATCAGAACCACAGTGTGACAACACAGAGGCGTATTCCACGTTGTTATGTTGAAGACATGGAGGCAGAAAAATCAAAAGAGCATACCATGCCTGAGTACTTCCCTCCAGCTAGTGCAGCAGAATTGGAATACAATATAATGAAATTTCACAGCTTCAGTACTAACATGGCACTTAACATTATAAATGATGTGCAGTCTTCCATTGAGTACCCTTTCCGAGTTGGGGAGTTGGAGTACGCGGTGATTGCTCTCAATCCAAAGCCTATGGAGCCAATCATTTTAATTGGGCGGAGTGGGACAGGGAAGACAACTTGCTGCTTGTATAGGCTTTGGAAGAAATTCTATTCTTACTGGGAAAAATCCACCTTGGCAGATGGACCTCTGTTGGAGAGGCAGACATGGCAGCAGAGACAGTGCAGTGAGGTTGAAAAAGCTGGTTCAGGGAAGGAAGAGAGTGAACTAGAACACGAGAGTGATGATTCGAGTGAGGAGCAGGTGAGTGATAAGCAAAACCAGGACAGCGAGGATGAAGAGGTTCTTGTGGACACAGCTGGTGCAGAAATGAATTCATGTGGTGACCATGAAGAAGACCAAACATGTAGTGCAGAAGCATCAAACAGGCTGGAGCACCTGCACCAGATCTTCGTAACAAAAAATCCCGTCTTGTGCCGAGAAGTTCAGAAGAATTTCATTGAACTTAGCAAGTCTTCCAAGGTGACCAGTCACTTCAAGCCTCTGGACCCAAATATTCACAGGCTACAAGACATTAAAGATGAAAATTTTCCACTGTTTGTCACCTCCAAGCAGCTGTTGCTGTTACTAGATGCGTCCATGCCCGACCCATTTTTTCCAAGAAATGAAGACGGAAGTCTTAAAAGAGTAATTGTTGGTTGGAGTCCTCAGGAAGACTTGGTTGTACCAAACTGGCAGGATGAGGATGAAGAAGGTAATCTTGAAGCAGAACATGGTGATGATGGAGGAGCTGCAGATGCGTGCTCTAAGGAAAATGATCCTTGGACTTTCGTGACTTTCAGTGTATTTGCAAATGAAATATGGCCAAAAATGATAAAAGGTAAAAGCTTGTACAATCCAGCACTGGTTTGGAAAGAAATAAAATCATTTCTGAAAGGCTCTTTTGAGGCACTGAGTTGCTTCGGGGGCAAGCTTACTGAGGAACAGTACAAAAAGCTAGGCCGAAAGAGATCACCAAACTTCACGGAAGACAGGAGTGAGATCTATCGCCTCTTCTGTCTTTATCAGCAGATACGATCACAGAGGGGTTACTTTGATGAAGAAGATTTGCTGTATAATTTATCTCAAAGACTTTCAAAGCTCAGGGAGCTGCCGTGGTCCATCCATGAGTTTTATGGCGACGAGATACAGGATTTCACGCAAGCTGAGCTAGCCCTGTTAATGAAATGCATCAATGACCCTAATGCCATGTTTCTAACCGGTGACACTGCCCAGAGCATAATGAAAGGAGTTGCTTTTCGTTTTAGTGACCTGAGGTCACTGTTTCATTACGCAAGCAAGAGCTCTGTGAACAAGAAGCAGCGTGTTAGGAAACCGAAAAGGATATATCAGTTGTACCAGAACTACAGGTCCCATTCAGGTAGAGTAACAAATTTATTTATGGTCTGAGCCTGTGCTCTTCAGATGTCACTTAATTGAAGTTTTCTGCTGGCCAATTCAAAGCCAGTCTCTATGTGGCCTGTTTTTTTGAAAAGATCAGATGGACATATTTTTCTAATATGTCAGTTCTGTTTCTTGGCATGCCAACTGGAAAACCAAAAATTTATGTTTTTAAAATTTTAATTTTTTGAACTCTTATGCTTATTGGGTGCTTTGGCTGTGTTTGGGGCAAAATTTAAGAAATGGTCATTCCCATTTCTGTTGTCCTATCCCCAAAGCACTAGATTTTGGGGCATTGGTGTGCTGTTTCTGCTTTTCTTACTTATTTCTCATTGTGATCTTTATTATGTGAGAATGCTGCCAAGCTGTTGTAGCATGTTTTCTGATCTTTAGGGGCCCGAGAATGACATCCACTCAAATTGGCAGAAATATAAATAGAGGCTTACAGCTTCAGCCTTCCCTGACTAGTGTTTTTGTCATTATATTTCTTGATTCCAGGTTTCTAACAGAACCTTTTAAAAGTGTGTTTGCAAGGTCTTCAGGTTGAGGTTTGAAACCTGTATTCTGCTTTTTGCAGGTATTCTCCGTTTAGCATCTGGAGTGGTTGATTTGCTCCAGCATTATTTTCCAGAATCTTTTGATCGCCTTCCTCAGGACCGTGGTCTCTTTGATGGGCCAAAACCTACAGTCTTGGAGTCCTGCAGTGTTAGTGACCTAGCAATTCTGCTGAGGGGCAACAAAAGGAAAACACAACCCATAGAATTTGGAGCACATCAGGTTTGCTTTTTTTAGGCTTTTTGCAGATTCTGCCAGCTCTGTTGCTAAATAATAGTCTTGTGTGAACTGCCCACAGCTTTCTTTTTTAAGCCCTTGTCTCACTGATAAATTAGGCATTTCAAACTTGGAAACCTTTATTGTGTTGGTTTCTGTTTCTTTTTAATATGTCTGGTTCTTTCTGTTCTTTTTTTGGTGTGAGGTATTGTGTGAGGTATTGTCTGACCTGTTCCTTTCTATCTCCAAATTTTCTTACACCAGATCTAAAATTGTCTACACATACCACGCATTTGTCAGTCTTCTAGTGGCAGCTTTGTGACCTTTTTTGTGGAGTATGCTGAAATGTCTCTGTGAAATGTCTAGTTTTTAGAAGGCTCTTTTATTATCATCATGTTTGTCTTTCTTTATGCAGCTGTTACCTTTTTTTCCCCTTTTTTGCTTTCTAATATTTTTTTTAAATGTATTTTGTGGCAGGTGGTATTAGTGGCAAATGAAACTGCAAAGGAGAAGATACCTGAGGAACTTAGTTTGGCACTTGTACTGACAATTTATGAAGCAAAGGGCTTGGAATTTGATGATGTCCTCCTTTACAACTTTTTCACAGATTCAGAGGTATTTAATTTATATTTATATAAAATTTATCCATTTTCTGCATTTTCTCTAAAGTCAGACTTACTTGTGGTCTAATTGGTAGTTCAGCTGGGAAAGGATTCCCTCTTTTCTCTGAAGATGAGTGGTTTCATCACAGTAGAGAACAGAGGTTGTAGGTTTATGAATTGGGAACGTGTTTCCTTAAGTGCTGCTTTCTCCTTCAGGTTTCCTGTTAAAATTTAAGGGAGAGTCTAGGGGTAATATGTACAACATTGCACACACACACACACATGCTCTTTTCTGCTGTACACCAAGATGACTCCTCTGACCCCAGCTGGACAAGTATTCCAGGTATTCCTTACTGAACATGCCTGCAGACACTCCATGTACCCATGCCTGAATTACTCTGTGATTAAACATTCAGTGTGAACAACCCTGTTACAGATGTCCTCTGCCTTTACCCCTCAAAACAGTGTCTCATGTGGTTTTCAGCAGATGAAAAACACAAGAAATCTGAGGGAAGCTTACTGCTGGCTCTTCACAGAGATTAGTGAATGTTATGTGATAAGGGCAGAAGGAAGGAGCTTGAAGTAAATACTGACTGTCATGGTAGATTTCTCAAAGTTGATTTGTTTCTGGTGATGCAGGTTGTAATCAGAAAAACAACAAGGCATTTATCAGAATTTAGCAGAATCAGTTTAGCAGTGTTGAGTTGTGTAGAGCATTTTAGCTTAGACTAATGTATGTCAGGCCTGGAGAACTGTTTTCATACAATTCTTCCGTGTTCCTGTGAGTCATGAGTAATTGAGTTGATTTGAGCAGCTAAACAAGCAGGCAAGAAAGCAGTTCACCCTGAGGTTTTCTAATTTAGAAAAGCTGTATCTGTGGACTGCTGTAAGCACAGCAGTGTGGCTGTGTGCACTTTGTAAAGTGTTGGGTTTTCTTTTCATTTGTCTTGAAAATGACATTTAAGAAGAGTCTTGGTTCAGGAAGCAGATGGGAATGAAAAATCTAGAAAGCAAAAATGCCAAGCCCCCAAAACACAGCAAGCTCTTGACCAGACTGATACCTTTAGCTGGTTGTCATGTTACAATCTATGACTTAGAGGCTTGGGAATGTCTTCATTTGAAATCTTAACTTCAAAATACATTTTGCAGGAAAGATTTCCTGTTTTTTTTTCCCCTGTGGGAAGACAGTTAACTTGTTTTGTGTTGCTCGAAGCTCAGAAATATATAAATTGTAAAAATGTTGTTTCAGCCTTATTTGTGAATATTTTTTATTTTGTGCCAGAAACTTGGCAATATTTAATCACATTTTAATTAAATACCAAAAGGGAAAAATGAACTTAGAATATAGTCACGATTTTAAGGTTATTCATTTTGCAGGGGATCAGGAACCTGCAGAGTGGTGTGATCAGGAGCTGGCATTTCCTACATGGCATGAGAGTGCACAGCACTGATCTGCTGCCACACTTAACTTATAGTTAGGAGTGTCTGTGCGTATTTATAGACATCTTTCACATGTCTCTGTGTTGGAGTCCAATATTTTCTGACCACGCTTTTTAAGACTTTCCTTATGAGTGGGTTTTTTTGCTCACCTCTGAGTGTTCTTACAAGAGGAGGTGTTGGCAGGTGCCATTCCACCCCCTGGCTGAGACCAGCACTAGCAGTTACTGGTGTTCAACACAAAGCTTAATACATTCATCACATGAATGACCAGCCAGATCTTTTCTGGGAATACTGAGGATGAGAATATATGCCAGCATGGGATATGTGTGGGTCCAGCTCACTGAGCTTGTCAGCCTTGTAGAGTCAAGGAGACTTATTGGCTGCCCATCCTAACTGCAGGCCAAGATCTCTCAAATGTGTCTTAGATACTAGATTTTAGTATGACAAATTGCAGCTTGTGAGTGTTATCCCACCACCATTTACCTTTTATCCTGCCCCAAACTGGCAGGGAGCTGCCTGGCCCAGCAGTCAGCACTCCCCCACTCACTGAGTTTGCCTGGTGTGGTATTGGAGATTAATTGGAGGTTATTGGAGGAGAATCCTCATCCTTAGGACTAAAACTTGACCCTCCTCCATGGGGGAGGTAACCTGATCTCCTCCACAGAGGGATCACTGTAAGGGTGTTTAGCTGAAAAGATGTAGACCACCCAAGGAAGTTTTTATGTTTAATATCAAATTACTTATTTGATATATTGAGCATTGCATATGATTTGGATCTAGAAGAGTGATACAGCAGGATCCTGAAATCCCAAGGCAAGCATAGTGTAACAATGACAATATACACTGGAATTGCAATACAGATGTGACTCTCATTACTGCTCCCTATATATATATATATATATATATATATATGTATATATTCCCATTAGCTTCACCATCATGATGCTGGCCATCCCCAGTCCCTGAATAGTAATATGTAGTAATGTGCAGCTTGTAGCCAGATCAAGCCAGCTGCATTTTTAAAGGTGTGCTTTGTTTGCTCCTCATACTTCCTGCAGTCTGTTGGGCTGAGGTACATCTTTGCTTTTGCCTGGGCAGCTCAGGAAGGTGTAACTCTGTGCTAGCTGTTTTAGGGGAAAGTTGTTTATATGCCTTCATGACCACCTGCTACAGACAAGTATCTCAGGCAAAGGCTGTGTTGAGATGAAGTTCAGCTTTCTTGTTGAAAATTGCTTATTATTCTTTACTTTCTTCCCTGAGATAATTTCCTTCCCCAGTCTTCTCCTCTGAGCCTTCTTCCCTTGTAGGGATGATAGGTCACACCATACAACCATGTGTGTATGTAGGCAATAATGGTTAATACATATGAATAAACCTTATTCTCTTGATATTTCAGGCTAGCAAAGAATGGAAGATAATTTCTTCTTACAATCCTGATCCAGATGTGCAAGTGGGAAGCAACTTGCTAATTGAAGTGCCATTAGAGGATGCCACTGGTATGCAGGAAAGGACTCCATTTAATGTAGAAATGTACAAGGTGAGCTTTTTGTAACATTGGGAGTAGGAAGCACAAGTTAAATTCTTTAATCTTAAAGGTAGGGAAATTTCTTAAATCCTTTAATCCTGTGTTAGTTCCATGTTTATCAAGGTTGCTTTATCTTTTATAGTTGTTCACATTTGTATAATAAAATAAAATAGAAGGTTAATATAATATAATGTTAATGTAACGTCATATAATACTGATTTTAAAAGCTGGGAGACTGTTTGCAAGTGTAATTTGATTAGAGAACAAAAACTGTGTCATAGACTTTCAGGTATATTTACAGAACAACTGTGATTAAAGCAACTAGCAATTCAGCTTGTCAATATTCATTATTCTTAGAATCTATTTTCGATTGGTGTCACTACCTTGAAATTAAGGAAGTTGCTTAGAATCTGGTGATTCAGATATTTTCAGGATTGTATGGGAAATCAATAATTATATGTGATTAGAAGGAAAGTACCCTGTCATACCTGCAGCTGATTTGTAGTAGTAGTTGCTTGTAAGTTAGCTGGACAATGGCTTATGTAATTGAAATCCCATCTTTAATATTTAGACTTGCTTTCTAAAGTACTTAAAAGCACTTTCTTACTTGTTATTCATTCTGTATAAATTCTCTGTTTTGTTATAACTGCAAATTATGGTTCTTTCTAACAATTTAGCTCATCTGGCATTTAATTTATTTAATTTAATTTTTTTGCTCTGCCTCAGATGCTGAATGGAGAACTCAAGCAATTGTATACTGCAATTACAAGAGCCAGAGTCAATCTTTGGATCTTTGATGAAGACCGTGATAAACGGGCTCCAGCTTTTAAGTATTTCATCAAAAGGAAATTTGTTAAGGTTGTCAAAACAGATGAAAAGAAAGGTAATGTTGTCCTAAAACTTTCTCAAAAGACTCAAACAGTCAAAACTCATGTTTTCTTGCTTTTAGGCTGTGTAATAAAGAAGGTTAAATGCCTTGGTCCTTCTAACTGTGTGCATTGACAGCTGCCATTGCAAATTTCCACTTATTTCAGTGGCTTTTAATTCTTTGTCTCTAAAGATCGGTTGCATATATTAAAGTTTATTGCTAATTTGCTAGTTTAAGGTTTCTTGCTGTCACAGGAGAAGAATCAGTGATCCCTCAGACAGATCTGATCTTGTAAATAGTTTATTGAGTTCTAACCAGTAAATTCAGAGATGTAAATATTCATTAAGTATGGATGGATTGATGGTCAATACTCTACTTTTTACATAAGCTTTCTATACCTGTCTTAAATATTACACACATGCAAAAATGTCATTTACCAGCCCATTGATGTCTGGTGTTGAGTAAGGGATCCCTCAGCCACGAGGGGTGACCTTAAGAGGTGTTCTGACATAAAGGGAGATCAGGTTATTGCTGCTCAGCCAGTTACTGTGGAGAGAGCTCAATGGACCCTGATGGCTGCAGATATTTATGGCTTAAAGTGGTCAATTTGTAGTCAGATTTTCTGCTGTGTTAATGCAGTTTCAGCCACTTACCAGCCCAGTCTCCAGCCAAACTCTGGGGGTTTCTGTATTCACGCTGGTAGCTTGACACAACAGTGTTAGCACACTTGACTCATAGTTACCATTACTGGAGCAACCACAAACACAGAGCTCAGAACAGTATGAGATAATGCTTAGTATTGGTACATGATAAGTGGTTTCTGTGGTTTATCCATTCTAACATAAAATGGTCACCCCTGCCCTTGTAGACTTAGATGACAGCATGTTTGCTAAAACTTCAACTCCAGAAGAATGGATTGCACAGGGAGACTACTATGCCAAACACCAGTTCTGGGAGGTAGGAACATATGTTTATCTGAAATAAGGATTCTTGCTTATTCTGAAACCTTTTCTTTTCTCTGTATCTATAAAACCATCTGTAAACCTTCAGTTGTTCTGTAGCAGTTTGCCTTAGTTTGTGGTTTGTAGCTGTGTGTCTGCTTGTAAATAACTTACAAGAAGTGAGCAGAGAGAGCAAGCCTTTTGTTTGTAATCTTAAATTCACTGCCCATAAACTTGCAGTCCCATGGGGGAAATTACAGTTTAATGCATACGAATGAAAGACAGTTGGAAAAACAATTATTAGCATCAATCAGAATTGACTGATATGTGTGAATCTAAACCATGTTCTTGACAGCATCATTGCACATACTGCAAAGAAATGAAAGCATTTCTTGGAAGTGTACTAATTCAGGTAGGAAAATGATGGTTTCATTCCCTTTCTGTTTAAAGAACATAGAGATTTTACAGTCTTTTGTTTCCTAGCTTCCTACTTAATACAGATATGGGATATGTCCAGATATGGGATGATAGTTAATGGGATTGAAGCAAATCTCAGCCAGGATGACAACATCAATGAAATATTCTAAAGGGAGATAAGGGATATCTCTGGATCAAATGGTATTGTCCTTATGGGTGATTTTAACTTCCCAGACATCAACTAAGAAAATCATACAGTGGACACAAACAGGTCCAGGAAATTTCTGGAGCATGTGAAGATAATTTGTGGGTTCAGGTACTAGAGGAGCTTGCTAAGGAAAGTGACCTCCTAAATTTGTTATTTGTAAACAGAGATGCATTTGTGAGTAAAGTGGGGGTTTGTGTCTTGGTCACAGTGACCACAAAGTAACTGAGTTTCAAGTTGTTGGCTGCAGAAAAAAAGTCCTGCAAACCTTTGACCCTGGATATGCCCCAACAATCAAAAAGGCAAACAATGCCCTGGGTACATCAAATACAGCATTGTGAGCCAGTCAAAGGAAGTGATTGTCCTGCTCTGCTCTGTGCTGGTGCAGACTCACTTGGAGTACCTTGTGCAGTTTTGGGCACCAGAATATAAGGGCATCAGACTATTAGTGTGCCCAGAGGAAGGTGACCAAGATGATGAAAAGTCATAGAATCATCGAATGGTTTGGTTTTGAAGAGACCCCAAGCCCCATCCAGTCCCAACCCCGCTGCCATTGCCACAGGCAGCTCTAGAGGGCAGGTCTTAAGAAGAGCAGCTGAAGTGGCTTGTCCTGTTCAGCCTGGAGAAGACATGGCTGAGGGGTAACCTCATCACAGTTTACAACTTCCTCAAGGGGAGCTCCTGATTTCCTCTTTCTGGTTACCATTACCCCATAGGACATGGGGAAATGCAATGAAGTTGGATCAGAAGATCAGACTGGACATAGGAAAGGGCTTCTCACTGAGAAGGTAGTCTGCCACAGGCACCCCAGGAAAGTGGCCATGGCATTAAGCCATGAGTTCAAGTTCAAGAAGCATCTGGTTAACATCCTTAGTTGTGTAGGGTTGTTTTAGGTAGTCCTGCAGGGAGCAGTAAGTTGGCCTCTATTATCCTTTTAAGTCCCTTTCAATTTGAAATGCTCTGTGATTCTATGAAATAAAACTTTAGACACTTTTTTGATCATGGCAAGAGGGCAAGCTTTTGTGTTTTGCAAGTAACAACATAAAATTATTTGAAGGGAATGTAAATATTTATAAAAGACAAAAATCCAAAATAATCAGCGGCCACTATACAGATAGTCTTTATCTCCCCTTGAAAATAAAAGGCAATTTTCCAAATGGACAGAAGAGAGTTTAGATAAAAAACCCACACAGCTTAAAAAAAATAATCTTGAAATCTGAAATGTATTAGCTATATTATCTCCAAATTTGTTTTCTTTATAACCCTGATCTTTACCAATCAGTGCTACCTTAAGATAACATTATCTGGTGACTTAGGCAGTTCTAAGAGTGGCTTGCAGTGTGCGATTTCCAAACAGAAGCAACACTAAATTAATGGATAGAATAAAGAAATCATGGTGTTGCAGAATAAGCAGTGTGATAATGAAGCAAGCCTTGCTAGGAGCATGGTAATTCCTGGTGTTTCTATTCAGTTTTCACAGAAAAAGCCTGGCATGATAAAAGCACTGAGTAAATGTTCCTTTCTTTTCAATTTCACTTTGCACACATTGGTCTTCTTCACTTTTAGTTATATGTTGTAGATGCCTGGTCACTTACCAGTTGTTTTAGGCTATCATTCAAATTGCATATGCTATTTGTTCTTTCAGCTTACCAGGAATTCTGCTTTCACTACTTCCATGTACAATATTGTAATTAATATTCTAATTTTGGTAGTCACATGTGGACTGACTTTAAAGCTTTTCTTTTTTTCCTAAAAATATACCACAGTGTTTTACCTTTTCCTTTTTCCAGGCGCCCTGCCAGTCTTTCTGCTTTCCATTCCAGTGATTGTAAAATTAAGTATTGCTTTTATGTGATAAGCCATGGGCTGGATGCACATCTGTGAATGCTGTGTGTGATTTCACCCCAGGTGGCTGCCAAATGTTACCAAAAGGGAGGAGCAGCTGAGAAGTCAAAACTGGCCCTGACACACGACGCTGTTCTCAAAGTGCGCGCAAAGAAAAGCAGCCCAAGGTAGGTGTCAGTGCAGCTGAGCAAGTGTCACTCTGCAGAGCCAGACCCCTCGGGGGTGCAGAGGGTGAGATTCACACCACAGCTGTGGGACTGGACCAGAGCTGTCAGAGAACAGTGCAGGAGGGGTGTCTTTCTGTGTTTGTGGTTGGCAAAAGATATTTAAGAAACTGTAAGGTCTAGTGCTATAGGATCCGGGGCACTTCTCCCTCTGGGGAGTAGTGGCAGGGCTGTCCAAATGAAATTGGCCCTTGCAAAGGCTTACTGGTTGTGTGAGAGAAAAGCAACAGGATTTGCATTGTGTCAAGAGGCTTTACATCCTAAGATATAGATAGGAGATCTATCTGATATGTATATCTGATATGCTATCAGCAGTGCTCAACTTCAGTTAATCACCCTGAATATTCACTCAACAAAGGAGAAGGAATGGTGGTGTGCATTGGGGAAGAAAAGCTGCTATCAAAAAGTGAGCTTTGGAGTAAAATTAGTTTTACACTCAGTTTAAACTAAATAAGCAGAACCAGATCTGAACCAAAGGACAATTTTAAAGGAACAGATTTTGAGATGAATCATTTAGTTCATGATTTCAGCTGCGTAAAATAGCTCTAGAATTTGACAGGGGAGAGAGTTTGCAATTTCCTGAAGAGGCTTGGAAACTCCTTGGGACTCATATCAAATAAGACAGGAAAAAACTTAATGGAGAAGGATCTAGACCTATGTGAATCAGTTCCTGCTCATTCTGGGGAGACCAGAAGCTAGCAATGGTAGCAGAATGGGAAAGGAATGACTAGATCAGAGGAAGCTGGCACGAAAGGGAGAAGAGGGAAGATCTAGGAAATGCTATCACTGGAGTTAGTTGAGATTTTATCTTTTTTAATTACCTGCTTTACATGAGTGGCCCTGGTTAGAAGTATAAGATTCTCCAAAAATTTCATGATTATAGAGAAATTGTTGATGGGACTGATAAAACTTTCTGAGTTCACTGTGTTTGTCAGCTGTATAAAATTTGAGGAGAAGGAATTTGGTGTATTAGGATCTGTTAAGTTTATAGAACATGTGTAATAAAGAAGCTGCCAAAGCTGAATATTTTTTTTTTAAAAAAAAAAAGTGGAATTAATGCTAGTGTAAGCTTAAATAAGATTTTCGTGTGTTCTGTATGAAATGCTCTGTACAGTTCTGATTCTCCAGGCTTGAGAATTGTGAATTCAATCTAGATCATGCTGCAGCGATACCAGGAAGGCTGGGATTGTTTAGTCATACAAAACAAAGGCAGAGAGCACATTTGCTTGTGTCTCTAATGACTTTGGTGCTAAACAGCAGAAAGGAGAGAGCAGGCTAAGAAAAGGAAAGCAGTACAAAATCACAGTACTATACATTAGTTAAAAAAAAAACTCAGAAGAATCTTTTGACTGCCAGAGCTGTCATATTTTGGAACAGACTTCTGGACAGAGAAGTGCCAGCCCAAAATATAATTAATTGTAATCAGGTAATGTATAAAGAATAATGTGTGTTGTCAGTGTTGGTTGGATTCAGTGACAGCTCATGTGATTTGGATGTTAATAGTAATGCTAAACTTAATTTGGATGTCAGTAGTAATTTTCTCTTTACTTCTTTCCACAGGGAAAAACAGATGGAATATATGACATTGGCTAAAACTTACTTGGAATGTGGAGAGCCAAAACTATCACTAAAATGTCTGATTCAATCAAAGGAGTTCCGTCTTTGTGCAGAATTGTGTAAAAAATTAGGAAAGGTATTAAATAACGTATCACTTTCCTTTTCCTACAGCTTTTTTTCCTCTCATATTACTCAGAAAGTAATAGTATCTCTTTGTGTCATGGTAAATAGCTAAACTGAACAAGCTCTTTAATCTGGGCTATTCAAAAGGAATCATTTGTCAGAGAATAGGCAGAAGAGGAATGAAGTGGAGAATGATGCAATTGTGCAGGCTGGCTTTATATCTTTGGCTTTTCTCAAATGTCATTATCAGTCATTTGCAGTCAAAAATTAGTAAATGACTGATGTCATGAAACTTGAACTGTTGCTTCATTCAGTTCTCTGATGTTACTGAAACTTCATTGATAACAACCATCTAAACAGAATCTTAAAATTTGGAAAGGTTGAAGTAGTGTGCTAACAATATGTAAGATTTTTATTTTCAGTGTTTTTCCACTAAAAGAATGTAACGTGACTGTTCCCAAATATTTGAAGTTTTAGGATATGTTAGGTTTCTCATTCTGCATCCATAACTGCTTTAATTTAGTACTGTTCATTCTGAGAAATCTGTAAATCAGGAGAAGCATGTGTAGTGTTTTCTAACAGCAGGCAAAGCTGGCTGGGTAAAATTATTTTGAAGATCTTATATAATACCTTTCATTTTATACTCTAGTTTTTCAGAACAAATATTTTGAAGTTTTTTTTAAACAATCTCTTCAGTTTTAGTGATGGTTGCTTTAATATGTATTTGATTTTATTCAGATACTTAATTACATTTTATTAAAGTGTACTTCTTTATGAGATATGATGGAATTACAAGATTTATTCCATTCATGTAGTTTTAACTGTTTAAAGCACTTCAGTTTCATTATTGACTTCTGCATTGCAGATGAAAGATGCTGCAGTTTACTATCAGAAAAGCCAGTGCTACAAGGAAGCATCTGAATGTTATGAACTAATCGAGGAGTTTGATCTGGCCATTAAAATGTATTGTCAGGAAGAACTCTATGAAGAAGCAGCAAAGGCAGTTGAAAGGTATGTCCTGCAAGATGGTATTGGAATATAATTCTCTTTTGCATTTCCAAATTCCATAGAATGCAGCTGGTTCACTGCAAAAATTTCAGAAGGGTTTTGTCTACTGACTTTACATAAATCCTTTGTGATGTACCTTTAGTAATGGTGACTGCTTTTTTGAATGATTAAAGCTTCCTTAATATGTAGAGATTGTTCAATTAAAAAGTTCAAGCATTAAAGTCACTTTACCAACGAAAAAGTTTTTAAATCATCCCCCCACAAAACATTCATGGAAATTTATCAGCATAGACACAAAAAATCTGCACTGCCATGTTTATCATGAGAAAGATGATAATGGAAAGCTAATGATAATTTACTCATCCAACAGGAAAAAGTTACTCATTCTCAACATGCAGGAGAGAATATTTCACAACACTGGCTTGGGGATACCTCAATAATTTTACATCAGCCATTAATAATTAATGTTATGAAAGATGCAACCAGGCATTTTGCTCAGACACTCCACAAGCTACAGAGTATATGCAGATACATACAGCAGGCTTGAAAGAATTCTCTCTACAGTGACAAGTTTAAGTAAATTTTACAGAATATTGCATATTATCAATGTGTGGAGAATTCACTGAAATTAATACTTCTTTTAATAAATAGAAGAATAGTAGAAGAATAATAGATAAAATGTGTTAAAATTATTTGTACATTGATTTAACAGTGGGGAGAATGCTTCGCTAATGCTGTAAACCTTGTGACCTTGTTTGTACCAAAAGTTCTAATAATCTTGATTCTGACAGCCTCATGTTGTAATTAATTTCGTTGTGTAGATCTTTTAAGATGATGTGATCCTCTTTTGCCTGACAGGCATATCACATGAAGCAGTTGGCTTTTTTGAAGGAAGGGCTTCTAGTGGAAACTATTTGTTTAATGTTGGTGTTGGTTTGTTTGTTTGTTTGTTTTTATTACAGCCCTTTTTTTGTCTAGATTTGTCATCTGTGGCAGTAAATTGATATATCTCTTATTTCAGATATGAAGACATGTTGAATGCAAAAGGACGAATGGCTTCCAAACTCTCCTGTACAGCAAATCAGTTGTATTTGGAAGCAGCTGCAAAGTACCTGAGTATGAGCAGGACTGAGGAAATGATGCAGGCCCTCTCAAAGCTTGATATAGAGGATCAGCTTGAGTTTCTGAAGTCTCGTGGATGTTTGCACCAAGCAGCAGACTTACTGAAAAGGAAGGATCGCCAGGAGGAGGCTGCAAAGTTAATGAGACAGCACGGGTTTGCTCTGGAAGCAGCCAACCTCACGGCTGTAAAAGAGTTTCGCGCATCGTGTTTGCTTGCTGAAGCCCGTGCCAGGCTGAGTCGCGGTTCAGATTTACACCTGGGGAACGTGGAGAGCATCCTAAGAGAAGCCCTTGAGCTTTGTGAACAAACTGGGCAGAAGTCTGGCGTTGCTGAGGCTGTGTTTTTGCAGGGAACTCTGAAAGGAGACTTCTTGAAGCTGAGCAACGCGTACTGCAAGTTCCTGTCTCTGAATCATTCCGCTGGTGCAGTCGAAGCTCTCTTTGCATTATGCCGCTGCAGCACCCCTAGCCAGAACATCCTCTTCATGGCAGCACGTGGCTTAAAGGCTCTTCTGAGTCTTGTTAGTGGCCTGAAGAAAGCAGCCACCAATGCAGAGAAGGATATGGTGAAGTTATGCTTTGCCTATTTTGGGATTGTCCCAACAGGTGACAGTTGCCAGGTGTCTCAAAATGAAGCTGAACCCATTCTCAAGTTTTTATTAGACAAGCCAAGTCTAAAAGAGAGGAAGACAAAAGGTGATTTCACCATAAGCACAGAGAAAGTAAAATCAGCTTTGAAGCAGCACCTGTTAAGCAGGTTGTGCTTCATCACCCGTGAGTTACTGAGCAGGAAGTACCCTGATATTTGTATGAAGTTCATTGCTGGATTGAACTGTGAAAATAAAACCTGTGAGGGTTATCACAAGCCCTTGTTGCGTCATGAAGCAAAGACAATATTTCAATGTAAAATGCATCTGGTGGCAATAAATGGACTGTTGTTGGAAGCCACATACACTTTCCCTGAACAGCTACTGAGTCAGTGCAAAAGCTTTGAGGACATTTTGACTTCTGACAAATATGCATCATGTAAAGCCCTCCTAGGAATATTTTTTCCTAATCATTTTCATTTGAGAGTACTGTCTGAGAACCCAAGGGCATGCAAAGAAATACTGCAATTCAGTAGTGTTATTTCCAAACCTTGTAGAGAGATGTTGAGGAAGTACATCACATACAAGTTTAATAATGAAGACATTGCAGCCAGAAGAGAATCAACTGACTTATGGCTAAGTGCCATGAAGGTCCTTATCTTATCTTCAGGATATCCTGAAGAATTTGAGAAACTTCTTTTTAAAGAAGAGGATAATTATAACAAAGAGCTAATGTTTGCTTTGGCAAAGGCAAAAAGTTACCCAAACAATAAAGGAGAAAAGACCAAAGGAATAGAGGGCAGACATGGTATGTTGCTACCTGACAAAAATGTTGAAAACACAGGAAGAACACACTTGTGCTTCATTCGGCTTCTTGAAAATTCACTTGAGCAATTCTATGTTCATAAGAACCCGGAGAACTGTAAAAGATTTTTTTTCCGTTTCATGAATGTCCTGATCAAGAAATGCACAAGGTACCTGATTCCAAGCATAGGAAATACGGTGATGTTGCTTGAATTCCAGTATATTCTGTGCTGTGCTGTCCTGATGCGTCTCTCCAAGAACATTACTCTCTGTCTTCCAAAGAGTTACATTGCCCTCCTTCATTACTGGGAGTTTCTGTTCAGACGCAAGGACCATTACAAAGAACTGAAAGACACATTTTCTATTATACAGGAGTATAGACCAAAGGACACAAATTCAGCTGTGTACTATTTCAGATCTCATCTCTGTTATCTAGCAGAAGTCTTGTGTGGTGTTCATGGAAGGTTCAATGTCCTCCTGGATGCATTCAGCGATCCCGACTGCGTAACTTCAGGGGAGGCTGAGCGGACAGTAGTGCTGTGCTTAGTGATGCTACTGAATGCTGACCAGGTGCAGAGTTCTAAAGATAAATCCCTCTTACTCCACCTCTTTCCTGAAATCAAGCTGATGCTGGAATTAATGAGAAAAGACACTCCCTCAAAAGTACCTGAAAGATTGCTGAGGGTCGTGGAACAAGTGGCTCATGCTGCACATGTGAGAGAAGTTGCTGCAGGCCTGCAAGAGCTGCTGACAGAGCGAGATGAGGAGCACTTGGTTGACTGCCACTGGAAATGGGACGCTGCCTACACTCAGGGGCATCCCCCCATACGGGGCATCCAGTATGAACGTGTAAACCTGGACAGATTTATAACTTCTTTGGATGAAACAGAATATGCTGATGAGCTGAAAGAGGAATTTGAAGGGGTTCATTGCTTAGAGGACCAAAAGGATCCCCTGGAAGTCATTGCACTCAGCAAGCAACAGAAGCAAGAGCAGAAAGCATCTGCTCAACGCCAGCTGTATCGTGTGTTCCACTTCATTTCCCTGTATGTCAAGTGGAAAAGGAAGGCCCGCTCCAGAGTTCATCCCGTTACAATGAAAGAAGAGGAATTTTTATCAGAGATATTCAAAAGAGCAGATATTGACCAAACCCAGTGTGATCTCTGTGGTGTCAGATTCATCCAAAGCTCTGAGAACTATTTCAGCCGCTCAGAGAGCATGGAGGCAGACACTTCTGAACCTCTGACACCAACAGAGAGCAGTGGGGAAGAAAAGTTGCATGCAGAAGGAAATGCAATTTCTGTGGCCAGTGAGGCCTACATGGAGCACAGAAACACAGAAGAACACAAAAATAACCATGCTGCCTACAGACACTACGCTGAGTTTTTCAGAAGAAAGATAGATCCAATAATACACGATGGACTGGAAGTAGTGGAGGCCATTACAGAAAGGGATTACACCCGAGACCATTTAGCATATAAAGAAGGTTCCAACTTACGCCAGAGGAAAATCAAAGAGAATATTAAAAAAATTTCAGATGCAATAGAGGAAATCTATGAGAAAAAAGCCTGGGCTAAAGGTAGGACCTTTCTAGTTTTCTTTAAGAAATTTGTCATTTTTTGGCCAAACCGCTAGACCTGGTAAAGCTCCATTTGAAAGTCTTAATGTGGTCCAGAGAAAGGTATTTCAGGTAGCCAAGGAAAAGAAGTGCTGAGAGAGCTGGAAATACTGAGAATATATTCTAAACTCTTCCAACTTAATAAATTACATAGTACAGGTAAAGTGAATAGCAGTGAATTTTTATAGATAGTAAAGTGACTTTTAACCACATGGTCAGATATATGGTGTTCTCTGAACTTACAGTTTTACACAGTTTTACAGCATCTTTTCAGTTTTTCTGATAGGTCATCTTCACCAATTTTTCTATTGTTTCTACTGTTTCCAGTTTATTTCTGCTAGACATAGTAATTTGGATATGCAGGGTAGGAGTGCTTGTAGTCTTTGACTAAGGCTATCTCTGATTATTCTGCCCTTGAACTTGTAATTTTGCTAGGGCTGAACAAAAGTGGATACTTAATCACAAATCTGTGGTGTGTCAGGTACTCAAAGGCAACACTGGTATTAAAAAGTTTGGTAAATTGTGGTGCTTGAGATACATATTTTGATGCTAGATTTTTTTTCCCTTATATGCTTAAAACATTAAGCTATGTTGAATTTCTCAAGCAAAATTGAATTAGTGAATGAGTGGCTTAGAAGCATAATTGTTTAGTATACTTGCTTTGGGAAAGTGACAACTTAAATCCTAACATTGTTACTGGCTTCAGTGGAAGAAATCCACCAATCCTGTCAAGTTGTCATTTTGCCTTTGATGTCTGACAGTAGTGAAAAACTGTAGTATTTGATATGTTCATCAGCTCTGATCAGTGAAATACGTTAAATTTGTAACTAAATGTTAGGTTGTGCTCTTCACATGTAAGATTTATCTTTACTTGGTCCTTGAAGTTTAGTTTATTGTTTACTTGGCTTCCTGCTCAGTGAACTATAGTACTGATGGATATAGTAGGCTTTAGGTAATAGTGATTTCGTTATGACAATTGCTTGATGACTTATACCTTGTTCTTCTACTCAGTGAAAATATATATAGAGAAATTATTTGTCTCTGAGACTACTTTTCTCTCTCTTTATAACAGACATTTTTCAGGTTCTTAATGGTGCAGTTCAGCAAAGGCTGCATCATTGTAGGTCTGTGTTTTACTTTGATTTGTATAATTTCAGAGAGATAAGGAAAGTCAGGAACTTTATAACCCAAAAATAAAGTAGAATGTTTTCTGGGTTCGGATGTAATTCAAAAATTACAAGGATGTAGAACTTCTGCTCTGATAATGCTAGTAATGTTGGTTGGAATGGGGAGTAATATATACATCATCTTCATCCACATTAGTGAATTGAGATCATTGGTGACCATGACTTCTGGGTTTGCAGCATTGTCATCCCACATAGCCTTGTGTAACTTCATTTTGTGCTTGATTTTTAGCTGCTGTCCATTTCTCAGCTAAGTGTTCTCACAGAATGTTAATTGTGCTCCATTTCAGCTGAAGAAGTAATAACCACACATGCCAACAAGTTGGTTTACACCATTGATGACGCTCGTAAGTGGCTGAAGCAAATGGACTCTCACAGGATAACAGAAGAAGGTATATTTTAAAATATGGCTTTCTGTGCCCACTACTGTTCAGTAGTGGTCTCTAAGCATCACTTCAGTCTCCCACTCAGCAGCATTGTGGGTATTCACTGGCCTTTGAGAGGCACTCCCACAGGAACACTCTGGAAAACATGAGATAACCAGGCCTTTCTCAGTGGCTCTTCAAAACAGAGCAGCTGGTTGCAGGGTGTCCAGAGTGGAGGCAAGCCTTCTCCCTGGCTCTCCATGGATCCCAGCCTGATAAAGGATGCTTGTTTCTTTTATTTCACTTCCATTGCTCATGGTTTCATACAAAAATTAGCATACATTGATGCAGTCTATTGCATCACAGATCTCTGAGGGCAAGTGTAAGACTTCATTGTGCCTCCCTGAATGTTCATGTTTAAACATATATTTAGGTGGTGGGATTGCAACACTTGCAGAAATAGGCAGCAATAGGAAGTGATTAGACTTATAAAATGGACTCTATGTAAAGCATTAAAGCAGCTCAATTTTAGAAAAATTGGTTGAGATAAAGCCTTGTGATTCCTCTTCCTGTTCCAGCAGATAGTTAGTAGGACCTGAGGTGTTCTTGTAGTTTCAAAAGCAACCTTATAGTCTGTCTTGGAGGTCAGCAAGGAGATACAGTGTCTGGTGAAACTGAATCTTGAGAGAGAGATGAGATGAACTTCAGAAAAGTCAAAGGAAATAACAATTGAAACAGACTCTCAGTGTGAAAATTAATTAATAGTGCAGCAAGTGGCTTAGCAGTTGCTGCTTCATTGCTGAGGTCTTAAGCACATTGTTGTATTAAGCAAAATACATCTTAAACATGATTATGCACATATGAAGGTGTATTGATGACATATCAAATAGCAATGGCACAGCTTGTCATAAGAGAAAAAGGTGTTGGGGTTTCCCATTCTTCATTAATTTATTGTTTTTAATATAGGCTCGGTGCACGATAAAGACTTGGAAAATGAAGTGGAAGATGAAATTATGGCTTTTGAAGAACTTGCCCATAAAAAAATCTCAAGGAGAAAAGGAAGACATGGGAAACGATAATTTGAAAAATTGCTCCAGATGGCTACTTCATCCTCTTAACAATCTAAGTTTAGAATTAATTTTTTTTAAAAAAAATAGAGGGATGGGGCCAGAAATCAGAAGAGGATGAAGAAAAAGAGCAACTTATGCTGTGTTTTATTTTGGGGTTTCTTTATTGCTTGTATTGTGTCAGAAAAATTACCTATGTTATGATAATGTAATTGTTAAAACCTATGACTGGACCAATTTCCTTTCAAACCTATGTGATATCATAAAAGTAACAAAAGCCAAAGAAACAAGCAAGTAGAAAAAAAATACTAATGTTCTGACTTATCTCAGGGGTATTTTTCCACTCAGTCTTTTTTTTCTTCTTCCTTGTAAACTTGCATCATTCTTCTGAGCTGGAATTCTTGGAAAAATAGATTGATACTTTCTCTGATTTTAAGAGTCTTG
This sequence comes from Parus major, assembly GCF_001522545.3. Lineage (NCBI taxonomy): Eukaryota > Metazoa > Chordata > Aves > Passeriformes > Paridae > Parus > Parus major. The sequence goes on from NC_031769.1 coordinate 47,444,415, forward strand.
GTATGTTTAAAACTTTTTGAGTCTTCAGGTGAGATATTTACAGTATCTCTCTTCTATTTTTATAGACAAGAAGTCTCTAAACACATTCATATTTCTGACAGCTGTATATTCTTCTGATTACATAAGTATGAAAGTTAGGGGTTGTCTTTTACTTGATCAAGTTTTGATATAAACTTCTACCTGTACCTATTGAAAAAAATTATAATCTTAATTTTAAAGGATGTTACACATTTTAAGTGCTTTGTAAGGTTTAATCGATACATTTTTGTAATGTATAATGTTTTTATAAAACCTATAAAACTTTTAAAATCACTTGATCTTGTCCTATTTTTTGAATGCTTTCTGAAAGCCATATGTGACTGCATGAGTGAGACTTGCAAATTTGGTCCTGAGTATCAGTTCGTTCTGGTGGGATCTCAGTGTGTCCTGGTTTTGGCTGGGATAGAGTTAATTTTATTTTTACTAGGTGGTAGAGTGCTGTGTATTTGAATTTAGGATGAGATTAACGTTGAAACACACTGATGTTTTGGTTGTTGCCGAGCAGTGCTTACTGGTCAAGGAGTTTTTGGTTTCCCATGCTCTGCTAGAGAGCAGGTGCACAAGGAGCTGAGAGGGAGCATGGCCAGGAGAGCTGACCCCAGCTAGCCAAAGGGACATTCCATAGCATAAAGCATCTTAGCACATAAACTGGGAAGAGGTGGACAGGAGGGGCTGAGCAGTGGACAGGGGAGTGAGCAGTTGTGTTGTGCATCACTGCTTTTCTTGGGTTTTATTCCACTCTCTTTTTTATCTCCCTTTTCATGAAGATTATTATTATTGTCATTATTACTGCATTTGACTTAATTTCAGTTATTAAACTGTTCTTAACCCACAGGTTTTACCCTTTCTTCTGATTCTCCTCCCCATCCCACAGGGAAGGCTGGAGGGAGAGTGAGCAGCTGTGTGGTAATCAGTTGCTGGCTGGAGTTAAACCACAACATCTAGTCTCTGTTAGTAACCATCTTAATTAAAACATTTGTGTGTTAAACATAATTAGAGTATTATTAATTGTTGAAATATTTTGCCTTTAAAAGGGTTCCTTCCACATAACAAATTGCTTCAGTTGTTCAGTCTTTTGTCAAAAACTTGATCACTTATTATTATGCTCAATGTTGTGGAAATGGGACATTTTACATGGGTAAAAATTAAATGCTGCTGTAGAATGGAGCTATGTGGGTAATAAGCAGTTATAATTTTTTATTGTATGGTAAAAGTCTCTTTCCAGATGTTTCTTCTTAAAGAAGTCTTATTCCTTAAGCAAGCATTTAGAAGATACTTTGGAAACATGCACTGATGAAATGTAATGCAAGTCACTTGCAGTGTATAGAAGTCAAGAATTAAGAAAGCTGGATCATTAATGTAAATTATTTGACTTAGTTTCTGCAGAATACCCATCATTACAGAAAACATTCTTGATAAGTTTCCCAGCTTCATTATTTACATTTGTGGCGGTAAACACTACCTAAACTTTTAAAGGACAATTGCAATTTCAAAATCCTTGCTGGCCACATTTTAAAGAGTGAATTACTGTACTTTTTCTTTCTCTTTATGAAAAAAAAAACAAAAAAAACCAACTTAAGCATTACCACAAAATACCAAGTGAAGGGGAAACAAAGAAAAATAAATAATAACAGAAGTTACCAAGAACTTAATGTCAGGTACCTTTCCTTGGAGCAGGGACCTGTGATTCTTGATGTGGCTCCATGCAACCCACTGTTTTTTTCTCTGACTTTGAATCAGCACTACCAGATGGAACTTATTTCAATAACATATGAAACACTGACTGCTAGACAAAAATAATGGCAATTCAAATTTCGGAACTTACAGTTTCAGAGATAGGTCTGGATTAGGTCAAGATTTCAGTAGTGTTCAAGCAGAGGTGGGAGATCTAGTTGGATCTCCAGACCAGTATCACTGTTTTAAGGGTTTTTTCCCCTGTGTTGGCCTGCATAAGTAAACATGAATCTTCCTTTTCCATGGCAGTCTCTTCAGATAATAGCAATCTCAGTGCATTAATCCTATTTACATATTACATTAGCAAAACTAGTTTGTCCAGATACATCCTTGGGTAGTGGGATTTTTTTTTTTCTTTTTTGTTCTGCTTTTTTCCTTTTTTAAAAATAAATCTTTCTCACTTCTGGTGGAAGCCCCAGTGTTCTGGCACCAGCTAACGCCTATGACTCAAAGGGCTTAAGACCCACGGCAGGTGCCTTGGTATGTGTGAGATGCATATTGCACTGAAACCTTGGAACTAAGCAGTGGATGCAGGCTGTCGAGCTAATCCACCCACTTCTGCCTGTCTAAGCCATGTTGAAAAGAATTTTGAAAAGGCTTCAAAGGCTCAGAAACTGGTGACTTAAAATCTCTCTCCCTGGTGATACAAAAATGACACCTAAATGAAAAAGAACAAACTATTTGCTGCAGTTGGAAGATGGGGTGTGTGGTCCTAAACATGACAAGTCTCCAAATTTTAGACTTCCCAAGAAAAAAGAAATCTCTTCCTTGAACCTCGTATTAACACAAAGAACTGTGTGGTAAATGATGCGTACTTTTCACCTCTTTCCTTCATTTCTCTTGAAAACATTTTTTCATTATACTGCCCACAGTTTTATGCCAAAACACTTTCTTAAAAGTCAGCTGTTACAAACTCTGACTCAGCAAATAATTTAAACACTTGCCATTTTTTAAGCATTTGCTGTCATTCCTAAAGGGAATCCTTTTACCTCTGTACTTACTGAAAATATAGGAAGAAAGAAATTGTCTTATTGCTGTAAATAAATCAAAAGGTTTCCCACCCCTGTGACAGTATTTGCTGAAAACCAATTAGGAAGCACCCTTCCTTACATGAAAGAGACCACAGCTGTTGCTACTCAGCTTCAACCTTTTTTGTTGGAGTACTTAGAAAGTTAAATACAGAAAAGGAGAGCTAAAAAAAATATAGCCAGCAATAACAAAGTGGCAACTAAAATAATGATAAACAGGACATGCTACTGTATCTGTATTCACTGGTTATTGTTGATCAACACAGGAAGAGTGTAGACCTGTTAGAATGAGTCCAGAGGAGTGACATGAAAATGATGGGAGGGCTGGAACATCTCCCACGTGAAAACAAGCATGAGAGAATTGGGGTTGTTCATCATGGAGAAGGCTCCAGAGATCCCTTAGAGTATCTTCTACCACCTGAAAGTGTCCTACAAAGAGAGCTGGAGAGGGACTTTTTACAAGGACGTGATAGGACAAGGGGGAAATGCTTCTAACTGAGAGAATAGGTCTAGACTAGAGATTAGGAAGAAATTCTTTGCCATGAAGGTGATAAGGCACTGGAACAGGTTGCCCAGAGAAGCTATTGATGCAGTATTCAGGGCCAGGTTGGATGGGGCTGTGAGCAAGTTGGTCTAGTGTAAGGTATCCCTGTCTATGGCAGGAGGGTCAGAACTACATGATCTTTGAGGTCCCTTCCAATCCAAACTATTCTCTAATTCAGTTTTCATTAAAACCTTCACACCTACACTTACACAGCAAGACCCAGAGACACCTTGGTATTAGATTTGTGGCATGTCTGTCTGTTAGCTTGTAACTCATTAATTATTAGCAAGGTACCACACAACACCCCCACTCTTTATCTTGATGTGGTAGATGGCAGAAATTTTGAATATCTTCCCTAATGTTCTCTCTAAGAGCTGATGGGGTGGGGAGTGGAAGGATTTTCATACTTTATTTTGTAATTTTCATAACTACACTCATACACCAAAATTTCTGACTGTACACATAGTCAACATCAATGTGAAATACTTTTAAGAGTCAGATACCTAAACACCAGAGCAGTTGAATTGTCAGTTGAATTAATAACCATTACAAATAAGTAGTCTGAGAATTAGAACATTTATTTCATGGACTCCTGTAACTGTTTTCAGCCTGTCATCTGAGCATGATATATGTATGTGTGCAGGTAGTGTGCATTCATACTCTTTGCTGTGTTCATCCTGCCTTGTTGCAAGAGGATGGGTTGCAGTGTCTTGGAAACCTGTTATAGTCATTCTTTGCTGCTTAATTATGGAAATAGTTCCAATTTCTTTGGAAAGAGATTGGTAGGAGGTTCTTACCTCCCTACAGCCCATCTTCTGCATAGGCCACACACCAAGTTTCATGGTTTAAAGGTGTAGTTGCTAGTGATTTAAATTATGTTCATATCTAGACACTTAGAAGTTACTTTCAGTGGTCTTCTGATCAGCTGTATGCATGTAAGTCAGTGCTGAAACTTTGGCAAGCAATTGACAGAATTAGGTTGCCTCTTCAACATTCTGCAGGCAAATAAATAATAGTGATACCAGAAAGTAGTTTTCATTAGGTCTTGTAGAAGTAAATCTGTGCAATTTTCATCCATGAAGAAGTGAGTAGATCTTTACTGAAGCTACATTACATGAGCTTAATGTTATTTATCCCTCTCTGTACTATTCATTGTAGAATTAGCTGGTCTTGTACTACATTAATAGTAGTTATGGACAGGGTCTGCAAAACTAGAAGAGCCCTTGAACACAGAGTAGCTTGACAGGATGCTGAAGCAGAATAATTCAGGTGCCTAATTTCTATGGAGAAAGTTGAGTACCTCACTATGGTTTACAGAGCAAAAGAGCACTGAGCTGAAAGGTGCTGGTGATCTAAAATGGATCTTCAGGTGTCAGAAGACAGGCAGAAAGGAAACTGCTGAATACAGGTGAGTTACAGACCCTTGGTATCACTGGAGTTTTGACTGGGGAAGTCTGGGTGAAGGAGTGTCTGAAGTGTGGAGCACGGAAACCTTCAGGCATCTCCCTGTCAAAAGAATAGATCAGAGTTCTTCACTTTCACCAGGAGGCAGACAGAGAAAGTTTTCTTGGAGGAATACGTGATGATGAATACTTATGCAACAGCTAAGTGGCTGGAATACTTCTCTAGGCTGCTGAGACGGCCAGGTTTCAAACTCAGCCCTCCCAGGAGATGCTCTGAGCCATCAGATGCCAATTTGCCAAGAAAACATTCACTACAGCTGCTGCTGAAGGTGCCTAATTCAGGATTTTGAAGCCAGAGAGAGGGTGGAAGTGGGGTCTATTCAGGAAGGGAATACATACATTCAAGTTGCAGGTGTCAACACAGTAATCCTACATCTGAAAAAGATCCACCAGATCTTGGAAGGGGTGCTGGTGGTGCTTGGTTTCCAGGGCATGGTTAAGTACCCTTTCTTTGATAAATGACTGCTGAATTCATTGTGAAATGAAAGTTTCAGTAGGAGAGGTGGGGTTACCAGCAGCCCCCCAAGCAGGCTCATCACTGTTAAGAGACAGGTGGATGTGGAGTTAAGCCCGGGTCTCCAGTTCCCTAGGAAAACACTGATTCAGGAGCTAGTCAACAGTAACTGTTTTAGGAAGATGCACTAGATATGCAAGAACCTTAGGGAGTTCTTTACTGAACCAAAGTAGATTATGAGAAAGAACCGTCTATTTTCTGGATCCTGGTTAGACTTGGGGGGTAGATGGCATGCTGAGCTACCGTGTTTGTCAAAATGCGGCAGGTCTGGGCATATAATAGAGGTACAAGATTTCATGGAGACTGGTAATGACTCACAAGTGCCATAATTTTTACCTTTTTTTGGAGCAGAACCCCACTTTCATTATCTTCTTTCTGACATTTTATGGCTAGCAAATTAACATTAATGACCCAATGTTGTCCCAAGTGTGGTGCAGACCATTATCTTGGATTTGATAATCCCACCCATTTTCTTCAGAAGCCCTTTCCTTCCTCCCTGCTGCTGTGTAGGGTCAAGTTCAAAGTGACATTACCTTCAAGGTAAGGAATGCTGCCTCATTCCCATACTGATGGCCATCCCCATACTGATGAGGCTACTCCTGCCCTTGTGTCCCTTAAGTGCAGATACTAACATTGCTCACGTCCCCATCAGTTTTGGAACTGGGAGATCTTGGGGCAACTGATGCTTTGCAACCTTGTATGATAATCTTTCATTGGAGTAAGTCAGCAGTGCTATTGAATGTATTTGGGCAGATATAAAGCAGTTAAATACTTAGTTTTAACAAATAACGCAGAACCATGTTTTCCACAGTTGCTAGATTAAACTTGGTCAGATTTCACTAAAAGATGCACTTTGAGCAGTTAACAAGGACCTCTTGGCTAGAGACCTTCTTAAAGAACAGAAAGATCAAGCTGAAATAAACAAGTGCCAAAAACCAGTTTCCAAGTTGCTCTGCTTGTCTTCGTAAATAACATGCCTGGATAACTCTCACTTTTTCTTGACCCAATCACTTTGAATGTCTCTGCTGTTCAAGCCAATGTTACTCAGACAAGATTAAACACCAGCTAATAGAAAGGAATTTCCTGATGTTACATTCACAGTTTGTCACCATTCTTTACTTTCACTGGAGGAGTCTGACGTTTAAAGAAGGAATAAACTTGTAGTACAATGAACTGTACCTGTGAGCTGGGGTATTTATAGCTCTGTGCAGCAGTCTGATTGCAGGGGCGAAGAAAAGGCTTTGGTTGTTGTGTGGAGTATGTTTTGCATTCTGAATTAAAATCAGGTTACTGTTTTTTACTGATCAGTGAATATTGATACAGAGAGGGGATTTTTTTTTCCTATTTCCACCACCTGCCTAAAGACATAAGTCCTTCTTTATGGCCTCACCTTGCCCACTTTGTGTTGTCTAGTTCATAAATTGCTAACTCCACCTGCTTTTTGCTGGAGGATCTTTCTGAAGTTCTTGCAGCTTGTGAATAGGCAAGAAAAACGTGCAAACTTCCTTCCCCCTTTCGAGGACCTAGGTTAAATAATCTCCTTTGTCTGGCAGGAGCTATAATGCACTTGAGCAGTTGTCAGGATTGACTGAATCTTGTCCAAGGCTGGGGTCATCACGTGGGACTAGTCACCATTCCCCAAATGAAAAGTATTTTCTTCTAGGTGTAATGAGTTTTTAATAGGAACTGTAATCACCTAGTAATTTAGCCTGGGCCTCTAATTGGAAACAGTGATGCATCTGCTTGTCTGATGGAAGCCTTTTGACTGAAATTGCTAGAGCACAATCCGAAGCAGTTGTGTCCTTATGGAAAAAGGGACACAATCTTTCCAAGTTGTAGCATGAACCTCCATTCCCATATTCCTTCTAACTAAATTGGGGTGAGGAAGAAGTGAAAATGCCTGTCTTGTCTGATGCTTGTCTTCCAAACGTTGTCACAAGGTATGGTTCTTTTAACGCAGCATGCACAAAAGTTGAGGCGTTTATTTATAGTTCTGCACAAAAATGGGTGCTGGGTGGCAAATCCACAAAGCCATCACAATGGCTATCAAAACTTTTCACTAGACATATTAGCAAACAAAGGCACTAGTGCTCACTTGTTTCAAGTTACACAGTTCTCTGATTAATTAGTGTTCTGTCTTCTATTGGTTGAGTCCCTCACTTCTTATGTTGATTCGTCCATGTGCTCAATTTTTCTCTTCAGTTAGTGGGTTTCTTAAGTCAGTGGTCATGAACTCCCCCTGCCAGAATTACCTTTTCCCACTCAGAGCTGATTTCAGCACAGTTGCTTGAATTGGCTCTTTAGTGTCTTCCTTATCTTGGGAGTTTTTCCAAATGTCCTTGTGGCCTGTAAATTCTGCATTCTTTGTGTCTACTATAGTAGTACATCCATTCTCCCCTGAGATCTTTGAAATGTTCAAACCCTAAATCTTAACAAGGCAAAAAAGTAACTTGCCTTTCTAATGTCTGGATGTCAGAGCCATCCCCATTTTGTAACTCGTTCTGCAAACATTACTAAAAAAATTACCTGAAAATGTGGAATAAAATTATCTGTCTACCTAGTTTGATTAATAGATAGACCATTATAGGTACCTGGGGGAAAATAGTTCCCTTTGACCATAAAAACTGAAAAAAGTCCCAAACCATACAAAACTTTTGCTTCATGAAAGCCACAACATTCAGAGTAAAAATGAAGTTGGGAGGTTTTGGAAGTTAAGAGGTTTCACCTCAGTGATAAATGAGATAATGTCTCTTTTTGATCTAATTTATCTTGTGCTTTCTTTTTCAGCAGAATCTCAAGTCCAGACCTTGAGATCTGGTCTAAAATACAGTCTGAACACAAATTTTGATATTCTGCTTTTTTACACATGGTGGACAATTTTGTATTCTATGACCACAAACTTGACCCCACTCTTCATACTGCCAGATCCACAATTTAGAATTGTTGCACACTTGTGTGCTTAAAACCATAGGATTATATTGTGTGTTTATTGAAATTTGATGTTTTCTTATATACCTTTATTTGATTTCCTGAGTCTTTTCCACTGTGTTCAGCCAAACCTAGTTTTCCTCCCTATCCAGGGATACTTGACTTACTGCTTTCTTTAAAAGAAACAGAAAATCTGAAGCAAGCACTTCCTTCCAAGAGCTAGGTATTAAAGATAAATACCAATTTGCCATAAGACTCAGGATTAAACCTCAAAATTTGGAAATAATGAGACATATGACTGGATTGGACTGTTTGTGACAGGGGAAAGAGGAAGAAAAATAGTCTTTATTGTTGGATATCCTCTGTTTCTTTCCATTCCTAACAGGCAGGGTGGAGGTGATCAGCAGTGAACACCATGTGGGATTCTACAGCAGATTTTTAGTCATCACCTAATAAAATAGGCTGTAGAAGCCTCTTCTTACACAGGGGATTAGCTAAGAAGCAATGTCATATTTCAAAATGAAGCACTTGGGCAGTGGGTGTGTGTGGAGGAGAGAGTGGGATCATGCTGTAAAAAGTGCTCACATTTTTAGCCAGACAGCAGTTCTGCAGCAAATAAAATCTCTCTCTCCAACAGATGGAGGAGAGGTGAGTGGGAGGGAAGTTTGGAAGCGCACTTTGTCATTTCTGTTAGCTCACTGCTTCGTCTGCAAGGGAGAGTGCATGAAATACCAGTTGATAAAAGGGGGGATTAAAAAGTGTAGCAACATCAAGAAGATAGAGGCAACTCTCCATGGAGCAGCTTCCATCTGGGACTGCTAAAATGCTTTACAAACACTGGACAGCTGAGATTTGTGATATCCCAGTGGACAAGTATTGATCATTCCTATTTAGAGATGAAGAATTTCAGGAATAGAGTGCTGACAAGATTTAGGTGCAGAAGAATATTGATTTGTAGGGCTGGACTTCATGCTGCTGTCATCTCCTGCTTCCAGTGCAGGACCTCACTGCCTGTATGTTGTTCAGACTTTGGCTAGCTGCCTGGATTAGCATGGACAATTCTGCCTGACCCAGCCTCCCCCTGGAATACACTGCCATTTGCTTTCCATGATCAGGCTTAATTTACCTGTCATTTTCATTAGAACTCATGACTTTAAAACTCTCATGGAAAGCAAATGTTCTCATATGAAAATGGCAGAGAGAGAATCACGAAGCAAGAATATCTCTACTGTTTTCACCTGCAAAGTTTTACTTATTCCTCCCTCAACATTTGTTTTAAATAGGGGGGAGGGGTAGTGAAAAATCATCTCTGATAATTTGTTGCAATATAAATTAATTAGCTTTCCACATTTCCTCCAAAAAGGGCTGCTGTTTTAAAACAAGGTCAAAACCACAGTTACATGTAGATATATGTATTTGGGTGAAATGTTTAAACATGAGCTCAGAGAGAGCTGTAAGTTTTGCTGCCCCTGCACTGGAAGGAACTTTATTTGCACCTAGCATAAATGCTTCCAAACACATATTAACCTTATTTATACTTATGGAAAAGCGGAGTTAACCTGGTAAAAACCAGATTACTCTCATTGCCATAGAGAGAAAACAGACAAAACCAGAGTCAGATTCTTCCGGTCTTAGTGCAAGGGCAGTCAGGTCTCAATGTACAAGCTGAGGTGTACTTTCTGAACTACTCTGACTTTCTGACCTGTTCATCTAGTCAGAAATCAAAACAGGGATGTTCTCCTGCCAGTTGGACTGCACATCAATACTATTGAATGGAAGGCTGCAGGGCAATGAACCTCTTGTTTGCATTCTCAGGTTCTAGAAAGTGTTTATTGTTTATTGCTTTGGCTGGGAGAGTGTGTCTCTGAACATAGGAGGATCTCATGAGCTGATGTTTTCAAATGTAAAGACTGATGGCTGTTTTCCAGCCTCTGTGAGGTGATTCTGCCTGGTGTTCTGGCTGATTGATTAGGTAACCAAAACATGGATTCATCCCCTGGGTTAATGCTTTTGAACTGTGGTATCTCAGATCAATCAGTCCTATTTGTTCCTGCCTTGCTTAACCGAGGCAGCAAAATAAATTCTGACAATGTCGGACATTCATCATCTGACTATATTTATAATTGCAAACTATTTATATCATTGCAAGCTATTTATATCTTCAATGCTGACTCATAAAGCAAGGTATTTCACTGAGGCTGAAAGGGAAATGACCCTGCATCTTTTCCAGCTTATTTGTCATTTCATCTTTTCGTCCCTCTTTGGGGATCTCTGTCCTACTTTCTGTCACACATATTAGCCTTGGCTGATTGATATGACAAGATAAAGAGCCTTGAGCAAAACCAGCCTTATAAACATTGATAGAGCAATTATTTTGCTTCATGTATCAGAAAAATATCTTAAGCAGAATGAAGGAGCATTAACTGACCCATTTCAAGACTAAGTTATGAGTACATTAACAAAGAAACTAAAATGTGAAACTAAAATGTATGTTTTCTGGTTTATTTTTCTGCCTTGGTATGAAAAGACAGAATAAAACAAGAGCGGCCTCAAAAAAAGGCATTCAACTGGGCCCACTGTCATGAATATTTTCTACTAAAATGTGTTTACTGCTTATGTCCTGAATATTGCCATGAAAATGTACATTGCAGATTAGAGTTATTTATGAAATCCTTGTCAATTACGCTGAGGACAGTGTCTGTATTTGCTGTCAGTCACAGAAGTCCAGTTAGTGTAATAGGTGAAATCACCTCCCATGATTTGCTGCGTAGGATTTGCTGAAGGAATAAATTATATGTTTATTTCTGCATGAAAAGCTAAATACAATACAAGGACCATTAGAACTTGACAAGTTGATTGGGTATTGAGAGCTGTGTTGAAGGGAATTTACAACCTACTGACAAACCTTGAAGGGGAGGAGTTAACCTCCTCTTATTCTAGATGTCTTGAAGGACATAGAACCACAAAGAAGTCTTTATTCAAATAATTTTAACTTCAAAATATAATTCAATAAATGTGTTGTTATTATTCATAATATTCCATGTAATTATATTTGCTTAAAGTAATCAAATTTTTGCCTATTGTATATAATTGACATTTCCATCCAAATTAGCTTAACCCAAATCATGAATGGAAAGGAATACCCTTAGAAACAAAAAGCAATATCTGCTTTTTTCTAATAGAATAGAGTCTAGCAATTCAGTTGCCGAGCTGTCCTAGGGTGACTTCATGATGCCTGTATCCCCAGCTGTCCATTATGTGGATGTTAAGTTCTTCACCTTTAAGGCTGGCTCTGAGAGCAAAGTGGGGAGAAGAAGCGCGCAGTTTGTCTTCAGACACTGCACCTGCTCCCCCACATTCCTTCTCACAAAGCTCTCCTTTGCTTTTTAGTTAGTTTTTTATTAGCTAGCTGAGGCAGAGAAGTTCCCCACACTGTGGCTTTTCTTTTTCTTAGAACTGATTAGCCCTGCTCTGGACTGAAAACCCAGGAAAGCACTGGGAGCTCACACCTGTGGCCCACCAGGGCCCAGGATGCTACATTTTCCAGGGCAGGAGGGACTGATAAGAGACTGAGTGAGGCAAGCTACACCCCATGGCAAGGACTTTCTGAACTTGCCATTTCTTCAGAACAGCAAGAGGTTTCATTGTTTAATATTCTTTTATTTATTTTTTTTTTCTTTTAATGCTTGTGAATACTTTGTTAAATAAACAGGTTTTTTTCCCATTTCTCTTGAAGGAGATTTTTGTCTCCTGAACCATGTGGGGGAGGGGGCTGTTTGAATTTGCTTTCTAAAGGGACCCCTTCAGAAATTTCCTCCCTAAATTTGCCCTAAACCAGAACACTAATATACATTTTTCTAGTTACCAAAGAAAAGGCACCAAATTTAGTAAAAACGCCTCACTTACTTGCAAAACAGCATGCCTTAATAATTGCTAAAAGTGAGACTCAATCTTCAGAAAAATAACTAAGTATAACCAATGTGAGATAAGAATAAAACCACATTTTAAATCAGGATGTGTTCTTTGCTGAACTAAATCAAGTTAAAATTAGCTTTTCCAGCCTTACCCATATGTTACCTTTCTCTTTGAGCTCTTGTAGGATTTCTGTGCATTTGATGATAGCTGCATTTGTGAGTTTACTTTTTTTTTTAGGTTTTTTTTTGGTATCAGTTGAGTAATGAACAATTAATAGATGACCTCAAATGATGTGCAGGTCTCAAATGTACATCTTTCTTTTCTGTTTAGTGAAAGCACATTAAGGCAAATGTGTTCAGTGAATGTGTTAGGCATTCAAATGCCTGGTGCTTGGCTCCACAATGAGATCCAAAATCTTCTGTTCAGAAATGTACACAATGTAGAGACTAAAACTCTACATTGCAATCCAGTGCAGCCATTACACTTGTTTTAAGAGATCAGATGAACTGTACGGCTGCCTCAAGCCAGGCATGGGGAAATAATGCAGAGAAGAATGAATCTCTGCCTGAGGTGCTCTGGTGTCTGCGTGGGATCCATCTATCCACCTCCCAGAGACATTCCTAGAGCTCCATCTTGAAGAAAACAGCAAAATGGTGGGATCATTTGTACACAAAATGGTAGCACAGAGAGCCTTTTCTCACCCAGAATATTCAGACCATCAATATCTCCCACTCTGATACCGTAGCACAAAGCCAAATTGGAAGCAAGGTTCTCTCTTAAGCCTGGTCCTTTCATGTAAACAGTCATTAAGAGACTTCATGGGTGAGAAAGTCCGGGGGTCCAGGGACCAAGATCTTGTTGCCCAGTGCTGGGGTGCCTGATCACCTCTCTGTGGTTATGAATTCTGCACTAAACAGCTTCTGGATAAAACAAAGGTGCTGACAGAATTTAGACATGGCTGAGGGGGAGGGGAGATGCTCAAGATTGGGATTTTGGTTTGGTGAACTGAATTCTCATATCTGTGACTTTCAGCTCTTTCTTAAATCTAGTCCTTGGTCACTCCTCTGAGAGTTTAGAAGTAAGAGAACCAGCTCCACTTTGTTTCTCAGCACATGAATACTAATTGTTTCCCTTTGGATTTACGCCATGTCATCTAATATTCAGTGAATAAACAAAGCTCTAAGTCATGTGCAACCATCCCCAACCTACTGGAGTTATTAACAGCACCCACTCATGGACTTTTTAACAGAGATTCTGCTTTCCTTTAAATTCTCTCTTGGAAAAGTGGCCATAAAATATCCCAGGCTCAGATACATTCTATTCTGAAGGAATTCTTATTGAAAACTTTCAGTACTTACCACAGCATGATTCCCTCTAAATTGTCCTCCTTTGGAGTGCTTGCTGAACATTCAAAACTAATAGGCTGATAATATTGCCTCCAGAAACTTTCTATGCCCTTGCAATATAGTTGCTTCTATTACTGTAACACAGAAATGTGATTGAAACCCTAATTTTTTTTATATGTCTTAAATAAATTAATTCAAATAATTGCCTTAAACCCCCCCAAATTTAATATATAAAACAAGAATTTGTTGACATGGTGCTGCTCCTTCCCTTATCAGCTCACTGGGGAGGTAATTTTTTGTTGAAATCTTTATTTTCAAGTGCAATTCACGCTCACCACAGGACATGAAGTACTGTGTAGAAAGGAATAATGGGTGTAGCTTCTTTAAATCTTCCAGTGGAAAGTGCAGGGGAACAGCCAGCCGGCACTCTTTTCAAAACATAGTATTAAAAGTGGTTCTGCACAGACTGAATTCAGTTCCTCATCTCCAATTCTTGGGTGTTTGTCACACCTTGGACAGTATTGATGTATGACCAATGTGTGCATTGGTACTTGTATGATCTATGTATGTAGATATGTGTTTAAAAACACCTGAAGCTCCAGATATTCTCTACCAGCTCCTTGAAGTAGGTGAAATTTATACATGGAATTCCCATTTTCTCTTTGAAGAGTAGAGTCTCTACATTTGTCCCTAAAATGAAGAAAATTATTCATAAAAGAATCTCATCTGCTTGGTTTAAGCAGACTGACTAGGAGTTTTTACACCTTTAGTTAAGGCTGACTCTCTCTTTTGTCCATATTTGATGGAAAACTCAGTAGATAATTCTAATGACTCAGATAAAAAGATGGAATATTGATCTGCACCTGCAGTTTCACGCAAGTGTCTCATGTATGCCACATTTCAGCACCAGCTTCTTGTAAGGGAGATGAATCCTTGGAGTGTATTTCACAGTCTTATGGTGATCTTCAGCACAGGCATGTGCTGGATAAAGCCTGGCTAACAGCTCTGATCAAGTTTACAATGAAAACTTCACTCCTTTCTCTACAAAACCCATGAGACAGATGCTGTATTTGTATCTTGTTAAGTAAATAAAAGACATAACTGGTGAGATGTAGGATTTCTCATTCAGATTAGCTGGCACATACCATTCACAGGGCTTCACTGGTGACGTGAAGAAGTTGCCTGGGTAGCAGAATATTGTCCCCAGGCTCCCAGGCTGAGAGCAAGTACAACACTGCCAGCCTGCTTCTAATAAACATAGAGGGATTACAAAGTGATTGCTTACTTTGAACTACCTCACTTCTGCTTCCTTGCTTGAGAGAGATTAATGGATCATTTAAGGGAGGAAAAACATATTTTCAAGGGGCAATTTGGAAATGAACTTCAATTTTTGGGGACTTTGCATGTTTTTTTAAACAAACTACTGCTTAACTAGATAGAGTGATGCAGGCAACAGGTGCTTACTGCATTGTTGTGCCTGTGCTTGAAGTGAGGTGCCACGTGGGCTTTTGTGATCTGCAGTGGATCTAAGATGGCTTCAGAGTCCCTGAATTTTCTCAGATGGAAATTGCAACCTGTTTTTCTTTTCTCACCTTTTCACTGTTAAAATGTCAAGTCAAATTTTCTTTGGTTTGGACAGAGCATGTCAGGAAGACTGGAAAACAAGAAAAGTATAAATTAAAGGTTGTAGCCATTTGTAACCATAACAATAAATATCCTTGTCTGTACAGTTAATGCTTCATCCATGTCTGCTGCCTGAGAAGACTGAAAAAGCATTCATGTCAATGCACTATCTCTCATTATTCTGCATGTACAGAAGAAATTCATCCCTTTCAGCAGGAGGAAAATTGTCTAGCCTCAGGTCTTTGAGTTCAAAGCAGTTTAAAATATTGGCACAGCTCTTTAGGAATGAAATTTGAGCGGAGGTGTGGTAGAATGATGGTTTCCATCTCTTTCAAAATGGCTAATTTAACACTGTAACCGGTCATTTCTGCAATGGTGCACCTACTTTAACTGTTTCAATTTGAATCTCCCATCAAAGCAGGACGTCAAAAATAGCATTGGGTAAAGCAGTAGAGAACAAGCTGGAACCACAAATCTGTGTCAGGGAAGGAGGGACAGAAAACTTTAACAGGACATCTTATGCCAAGTTCTGTTCCATGTTCTGAGTAAGCATGGTTTGGGATGCCCCTCAAGTTTTTCTCCACTTTCTTTTACCACACCATTAGGAGAGGGACAAAACCAGGAAAAAAATTATCTTTCTGCCATGTGGCTGTATGCTAAGGCACCATATCCATCAGAAATCCCAATAAAACACTCAACCGCCTGTTCTTGCCTTTTATATCTTTCTCCTTTACTTGGATGTGAGTATACTGCAGCTACATAGAAGCACTTTTAATACTTCTGCTTTCTCTGGGGTTCATTAAGGCCAGTGGAAAAACACACACTTTCTCATGAATTTTCACCTTGTCCAGTTATAGCACTCTTGTTTTGAAGGCTAAGTCAGGAAAGCAATGAAATTATTGCAAAAGGAGCTCAAAAGCTTATAAATAATGTATTCCATCATTTTGGCCTAGGAAGCAGAGAAAGTGCTATCAAAGAAAGGTGACAAGGCTTTTAAGATGCTTTTCTGGGGTGTCAAAATTAGTGCCATGTGTTCATTTTACTGTGTTGTCCTAAGATTGACAGTGTGTCTGTTCTGTGGTCCCTCTGCAAACACCAGTGAGATTTAAGTGAGTTTTTCTGTGAGCAAGGGGACTAATCAATCCTGGTTTCCTATGAATTGTCCTTTGCCTCAAGTGTATCTCTTCCTTTATGCTTTTCTCCAATTTGAATAATGTCAGCCCTCCACTACATGCTGTTGATGCAGCAGCTGTCAGTGGTATCCCAGAAAAACAGGGCCAGGGCTAATGTGAGGCTGCCCATGGATGATTACACATGTTCTACTGCCAGTTGGTTGTCAGCAGCTGCATATGTGAGGAGCAGATACATCCTGGTTGCTTTGCTTTCATGGGGGAAAATAATTTGGCTCGCTGTGTGCTAGCCAGCTTGAAGTTTTTACAAAATGTATACGAGGCAGTTGTGTTTGAAATGTTTACTCCCTTGTCAATTTTGGTAGAAATTAGTCAGTGCTGTCAAAATTATTGGGTAAAGAGAGGGAACGAGACAAATGAGAAACTGAAGAGAAAATCACAGCCTCAAAGTTCTTTCTTTCTTGGGAATTCAGACCTGAAATAGTTAATGCCAGTATTGCATATTTGTCTGCTGCTTCTGTAACTGGTGATGCTGGTATTTTCAAGTTGTTCTCTCTCAATCAGGAGGGTCAAGCATATTTATTTTTTTTTTAATGGTAATGCAAATTATCTTACAACTGTAGCTGAGGCTTAAAAAAAAGAAAAATAGTTGTTAGATTGTGAAATTAATGAAATGTAAAAAGTAGCCAGAACAACTTCTCCTGTTTTGGTTCACTTGCTGATTTGTTGTCTTGTTCATCATAGTCCAAAATAAATAGCTGATTCTAACTGGGGCTCCCAAAAGTTATGGCAACAGTGGTACCAGTTGTCCTAAGCATGCAGAGAAGGAGCAGCTGGTGACTGTTTTTGCACACAATCTTCCTCTAAATATTAGAAGGTGCTTTGCAATGTGATATTATTATTATTTATATCTCAGTAATACCAAGATATCCTAGCTGAAAGTGGAGCCTGGAGGTACAATTTTTGGATCTACAACGCTGTAGGAGACAGTCCTGTCTCAGTTTCCCTCTATCCCTTTTCTCCAAAATATCACAGCTAATTAGGAAGAGGAAAGGCAGGAGCCATGAAATGAGGTGCCTTGTGCCAGGCTCCAGAGCAGAATACAGCTCACTCTCCTGCTGTCCAATGGGAATCTCTTCCCTGGATTCCCTGGCTGCATCTCAAGGTCCCAACTAAAGCCTTGCATTTCTAAAACAGTGTTACAAAACTCAAAAGTTATAAGGAAACATTGTAAAAACTTCATAAATATATTCAACTCCTCAAAACACTTGAAATATTGTGGGTACAGCTTAGCAGCATTCATTTATTCAAATGAAAGGTTGTTACAACCTTTATTGAGAGAAGGGGCGGGGGAAGTAATTTGTTTTCAAGGATTCTGCTTCGTTGCGTGCTTTTCAGACGCTCATGATTTGTGATTCGGCTGTGACTTCTCATGAGAATTACATTCCTAATAAATACATTTGTGTTTGCATTGTCATTAGCATAAATGTGTGAACACTCCATGCATTTACCATGCACAGGCTTGTCTTGACTCTTGGCATTGTCAAAGCCACAAAGTTTTTTTTCCCCAACACATTCTGTTCTTTAATATACTTTTCTATTTTGTGGAATGCTTCTTTCTTTGACTTGGATCACAAATGGTCTTAAATACCCTGTTCTTTTGAACTAAGTAATTAAATGCAAGTTCCTGTGGATGTGAAAGGGGTTATGAATCATACAAACAAAAATATGTTAACTTCTTGTGTGTGCTGTAATCCATTAGAAACATTCTTCTTCCATGTGGCTTAACCTTGTACTTTCTTCCTATTTTAAGTGACAATCACCAATTAATTGATGTGTAAATTTGGACCCATCAGACTGTCAGAACTGTGTGTTGCAATGAATTAATATAATTCCAGGTGCCGCTTTACATTGTCACCTCTTAATACTACTGTACTATGACAATAATGGATTGAATAACTGGGATTGCAAGGCAATATTTTGGGGGTTACTGTAATAAAAGTGAAGGTAGGTTACATGCTCTAAATTCTCCTCCCTATTAAGAACAAAGCCCTTTTGCAGGGACTTTATATTTCCATATAGAGAGAGATCTGTCTCTCTTCAGCTCTCAGCAAGAGCAGGCTGGTCCTGTCTTTCCAGGTGGTTTAACCTGCCTCATGTGTTTGCTGAGGAGTCCCACTGAGGCATAGAGAGAGATCCATGAGATCATCACCTGTGTGGGCCTTTCCCTATGAATTCTCCTTGGGGAGAAATTTCAAAATGCTGAATCCCTGTGTCCCTGGGTTCCCTCAATGTCATGTGTGCTTTTTATGGTGAGATGGAGAAGGCCCTCAGGAACACTGCTGTGGCTGACTCTGCAAAAGCATATGGGGCAAGAAACAAGTTCTGTCCCGGGTAAGAAATGCAAAAGTGATGCTGCAAGCAAACAGAAAGTAGAGGTGATAGTGCTCTGTTTGGTGTCTGAGTTTTAATTACAGTGTATTCCAGAGTGATAAGGAAAATACAGATTCTTTATTCATTTTTCTTAAGAATCATAAATATTACTAATCAGACTGTAGCTTGCACAAAAGACAGTTTTCAAGTATTCTTAATGAAAGCACGGAAGCTGATGTTTTTTATAATGATGCTAAAGTCCACATTTTTTATTATTTGGGAATTTCTCAGATGAAATCTGCAGTTTTCAAATTCTTTCTTTTCCCACCAACCACAGGCGTTGCTTGTGTGAGAAGTCCTTATTTCAAAAGAGAAGTGAGAAAGAATTTAAGGAAGATCTACAGCTATATTACACAGAAGACTGACTGCAGTATCTTGGCCCCTCCCTTTTGCATGTATGACCACATTTCCCAAAGAGGCAGCAGAGTCTGGGTAGCTTGAGTCTTGTTCACCCTGAAAATAGAAACATCTTCCTTATTCTGTCCTTTCCATTCAGTGGAGAACTGAGGAATTGCATTTATTCATTAAGCCCAGCTGCTGAACATGGGGACAGAAACATATACTGCCCCTCAGTTTACCTGAAGAGGTGCCCTAAAAATCAAAGATGCCCCTCTTGCCTTCCCAGTACAGCCCCTCTGCTTTGGTGTCGCAAGTCTGACCTGCTCATCAGTACTGACCAGTGTTAGATTAAATGACCTTGGGGTAAAAGATGATCTCAGACTGGTATTGCTATTTCTGGTTTACTGGTCTGTTTTTCCCATCCATCTCTGTTATTCTGGTAGTGTTCCATTTCTACATTAACAATATAGACATGATTAGTAAGTATGAACTGCCTGCTTCCAAACAGTACAAAATGTGTCATTTAAAAATGTATCTGTACAAACACTGTCTCACACTATTTGCAGCTAAATTTTCTGTAGCCTGAGACATCAGTGGCAGTGAAAAACCAGTGTCTCCAAGAAGCTAAGGTTCCTCTTCACTTTACACGAGGCAGAAATAAGTTGATATGTAGCAAATAGAAGTATTCACAGCAGGAACCATGGCCAGAACTTCAAAGCAAGGAAGGGAAACTTCTAAGCAAGGAGAGGAGTGTATTTTTAAAGCTATACTGTCAGCTGGGAAATAGCCTCTAAAAAATCCACAAAGAGCTTGTGTATGTGAGTAAGAACCTAGGGTACTTTCAAAAAACCACATCCAGCATCAGATATTGTCATAACAACAGCAAATTTTGAGGCACACGAAGTCAGGCAGTTGGGGTTTGGATTCTATTTCTGTGACTCGCTATGTGACCCTCATTCCTCTCTGTGTTTAAAAGTTCTTACTTTTAATATTCAAGGTACCTAAATATAGTTTATACACCTTCACTGCTTTTCTCCAGCTCTAGGTTTTGATCAGATCATCTATTAATGAAGTTCCTATGTGCCTTATATCATTGTGCAAGGTTTCTCTGAATGTTGACAACCTTTGCAATACTTGAATGAAAGAAATTATTAAATGTAAAATATAAATATAATAAATATAAATAGAATATAAAATGTCCCCTTAGAGAAGTGTCCTAATGATAAGCATGCCATTCTGTGAGTCTTACTAGGAGTCATAATTCTGTATGCACTGCTTAGCACAGGTAAAGCTAAAACCTGTAGTGTCAGGCGATGCCAGGTGGTCACAATTTCTACTCATTTGGTGCCAAGGAGTATCTCTTTAATACATGAACACTTTTTAAAACAAGTCATGGAGAGTTATCCCACATCATCAAAACATTGCCATTTATAATACACCTATTATCAATGCCCTTTTCCATTGCAGTTTCTAATTATCTGAATTTGACACTGATTAAGTATTTCATGACTTAGAAGCTGAAATAAGGCAGTATGTCAGAGGAAGATAACAGACCTTACTTTGGTGAGAATACAATACACTTTTCCAAATACGCCCTTTAAACAAAAAGTTAATTCTGGAAAGAAGTAGTCAATTATGTTCATTATCTTCTTTCTTGGTTAGGTAATAAGTTGCCAAAGTCTGGTTTTTGCTTTGGATATCTGCTGGCCTGCTGACTGTGCCTGAGGAAGCTTTGGATCCTGACTTTTTATTTGATCTAATGAATTTGTTCAGCACTGTTGTTATGTAAATGCCCATAATATCACTGTTATGGGAAAATTACACATTGTCTTGATTCCACTCTGGTATTAGAATTTGGTTTCTACTGGAAATTCTTTCCTTCGTGACATTTAAGGAGTAGCATGAATGTAAGCTCTTTGTTTTTTTTTAAATTTATTTTTGAGGGTTGAGGGTTAATCATGTGTTGTTCACACATAGCTTGGCATTTGTTTTTTGTGATTTGAATAATGCCTGTCATTTTTGGTATTTCAGTGATGGCTTCTGATTTCTTATTGAAGAGGTCTGAAATATTAGCTTATGGAGCTCTAACAGCAGCAGACTTAGCTGCCATTGCCTTCATTCAGATTAATTCCTTCATCTTCTGCCCCTTGTATTTCATATACTCAAGCCATAGAAGATGAGATAGAAATGTGGTTTAGAAAGAACTCAGTCTTATTTTTAGTCCTCTGTAAAGGTCAGGGGTTTTTTTTTGTCTTTCGTTCTTATATTAAATGCACTGGGTTTCTTTTTTTCTTTAAAGGGAACCATATTAACTGCTTTCTTATTTACAATGTAGGTATTTTTGCAAATATGAAGTAATCCCTGATAGTTCTGCCAGAAGCAGCAGTGTCAGGGTGCCTGTCACACATTTGTATTTCAGCCTTTGTGTCAGTGGAAGCTACTTTACACCACATGATGTGACAAAGTTTAATGTGCCCCAAGAAACCACTGGCTCCTGGGTGTTTGGAATATCCCAGTGACATGTATGGGATATTCATATTCGTCTGAAAACATTACACACACTTTTCTTCGTAGACTACAGAAAAATTACATTAACCCTGGGCTCCAAGACTTCAAGCTTAATTTGCCACCTCAGGGACTATTAGTAAATTGGAAAACCACCGTGTATGGATGACTTTCACATAAAAATGGCAGGCTAACATTTTTGTTATTGAAACCACAATATGAAACTGATATTTCAATGCTGATTTATTCAATATCCTAGATTAGATTTCTGGACATTAGGAAGACAGCTCTCATCAGATTTTGTGAATAAACTGATTAAGTTTAAGGTAACTGATTATTTCTTGTCACAAAGCAATTGTAATTTCTTTTAAATTATGCAAAACAGAGGCAAATAAATATGTAAGGTAGCTCTTGCTACTTCTTCCTCACTTGGTATGGTGTGTATAGGCAATTTATAATTTTCAAAGCAATGTGTTGTGATAGCAGAAGGAATGATCATATCTGGGGCATAAGTTAATATGTCCAGGTTAATAGGAAAAAATGTGGATTTATATTTAGTGATATATTTAGTGATATATTTTTAAGAATACAACAAGAAACAAACAAAATGTAATTTCCAAGCATGATCATCTAGAGAGAGAATAATTCCTCAAGATCAGGTGGAAATTTTGTTTTACATATCTCCTTTAATTAAAGTACAGCCCTTGAAACAGAGCAGGTGCCAGCAGAATCCTGGGTCTCGAGGGAGGAGAAAAGGGACACGAAGAGGTGGTTTCTAAGGCAGAAGAAAATTGCTGATTTTAGGACAAGGCCAAAGGAAAGTAGGATTTCTTACTAAGAGAGAATGAACATCCCATTTCCAAGGGTGTACCAATGTATCTGTTGCCAGTCATAACCCTCTGTAGATACTATGTGTGAGCCAGTGTGTGAGAGACCAGACGTGAATTTGACAACTTCCTGCTGATTCATCTGTGAAATTCAGCTTTCTTACCAGTTAAAAAGGTATCATTGAGCAGCAAATCTTGTGGTTCTTGTTTACATTTATTAAGAAACGGCAAGGAAGTAGCAAATGGTTTAGTAGAGGAACAGAGTGGTTGAGGTCATTGGCTGGTTAAAAAATGGATCAAAGGGAAAAACACTTCACTGGCTGATGAAGGCAGAGGTGACAATTTTCCAGAGGCAATTAGAACTGAGAAGTCTTCAGAATCTGGTATTCACTCCTCATCTGTTTTTCATTTTATGAGAAGAAATGAGGGTTCCACTGATCTAGTGTTTATTTTTGGGTCATGTCACTTTCTTGTTTTGGAAGCCATACAACTGCAGATAATTAAGAGTGATACTTAGCTGTTTTAAGGATTTTGCATCTATCAACAGCAAATCCCTTTAACTGATGTTGTTATTGACATTTCACATTGGAAAGGTCAAACACAGAAAAGTGGAATAACCTGGTGGAAGAGTGCCACAGACAGGAACTGAACACAGTCCCTGATTTCTTAAGACAGGATTAATAATTGAAATGCCAACAATTGCAGAAATTAGTTGTAACATTGTTTAAAGGACTGGGTGAGAGATGGGGAATAGCAGAAGAGACCTGCCATTGTGTTTACTGAAGCCAAGATCTCACATGGGCATTGGGTGTGTCAGAAAAGGTGACCCATTATATGACACAAACTGCACATGTGAAAATGACTGAAAAACAACGCCTTAGTTGAGCTCCTTCAGGCAGTTCTAATACTGAAGATCTGTTGTTTGAAACTAACTTTGATACACAGGGCAAACAGATAATTATGACTGCAGGATTGGAGCAAAGCAACAAGCTCTAGATATAGGAGTAAAGCAAAAAGAGAAAAAAAAGAAACATGGAATTTGAAAGTTTCTGAGATTTTAAGCAAACATGAAAATTTCAAAAGATGGTGAAATTATGCTATCTTTTTGGTATTATAATGTGTTGCAAGATTTTGACAACCTGAGTTGTCAAACTTGTTTATAAGACAGCTTTTGTCTATACTTCTATTTTACATAGTTTCACTCACCACATAGCCTAGCCAAATGCAAATTCTCAGTGTCAAAGAATGAGTAAAGATATTTGAGTTTTTTATACCCATTTTTTCAGAAGCACAGTGAAATACATTTCAGGGAAAATACTGTTCAAGGTCTACTTTTACAAAGGTGCTTGTGATAGACTCTGTTGCCCCAAAAATGGTTAAATACCCTGGAAGAAAAATCATAGAAGACAAGCTATTAAACAGGGCAGCTTGACAATACTTTCAGTAAATGACAAAAATCAGACAAAGGTTTAGCATGTTCTGCTTTGTCCTGTTCATACAGTTTGATGCCAGAATGATGTAAGACATCTTATTGTCTGACCTACTGGATATCTCTGGCCACTAAATATTGCATGTAATTCCAACTTCTTTGGTGGGATACTGTATTTATCAGATATTCATACAGTATTTACATATTATATTACAAGAGACATCTTGTGTTATTTCCAAATAATAAAATACAGCTTCCCTCCACAATTTGTGCCAGTGATTATTCACTCCCAACAATAACATTTCTTACTTGAATTTACTCACCTTCAGCTTCCAGACACTGACTTTCTTATACATTTCAACTGCAAAGGTGAAGGATCTTTTAGTTTGTAGTATGTGCAGTTATCAAGTTGCATCTCCTTTTGTAGCATGGTATGGGGATCAATCTCCATTTATACAACTCTTAAATCAACTTTGTGGCTTATCACTTCATTTGCTTATTTTTCAGGTGTGTAGCCATGTAGGTAGTATCCCATGGGCAGCCTGGATGAAATAAACGCTCTACTCATATTTTATGTTGATGTTGGTCAACCAGCTGTTCATGCATCCAGCATTATTTTTATTTACTTTATTTACATAGTTTGGCGCTTGTTTTTTTTTAATACAAGTGAAATTGAAGTTGTGTCAGGGGAAGATTAGGTTGGGTATCGGGAAAAAGGTTCTTCCCCCAGAGGGTGGTTGGGCCCTGGAAGAGGCTCCCAGGGCCGTGGTCACAGCACCAGCCTGACGGAGCTCAAGAAGTGCTTGTACAATGTTCTCGGGCACATGGGGGACGGTGCTGTGCAGAGCCTGCAGCTGGCCTCCAGGATCCTTGAGGGTCCCTTCCAACTCAGCATTTTCTGTGATTCTGTGAATGATTTACCAAATCTACTTGGCATCTACAGGGCGACAATAAAAGCGTTTTCACTCACTGCTGGGAGCAGCGTCCCACATCCCGCCAGCTGGGGACACCCGCGGGGACGCACGGAGCCCCCCGGGCTCGAACAAACACCCGCCTGGGGGGCACACGAGGACATGCGGGCGGCCGGGGCCGAGCGGGGCGCTGGGGAGAGGCGGGAGCCGGGCGGGCAGCGGCGCGGGGGCGGGCGGGCTCTGAGGCGGCGCCGCCGGCGGGGCAGCCCCGGGGAGGGCGGGCAGGCCGGGGAGGGTGCGGCGGTGTGACCGCCGGTGTGGCCGGTGCGCGGCGCCGCCTCCCCGCCGGGTCCCCTCCCTCCCGCTCCCTGACTGCGCCGGCAGGCGGGAGGCGGCGCGGAGGGACCGTGAGGTGCCGTGCCGTGAGGGCAGCCTCTGGCCGGAGCCGAGCCCCCGCACCATGCCGGCCGCCGCGCCGCCCCCGCTCCACCCCGCGCCGGGCTCCTGCTGCCACTGCCAGGGTGAGTGCCCCTTCCTTCCCCCGGCCCCTTGCCCCGGCCCCTTGCCCGCGGGCAGCCGCCCCAGCAGCACCCTGGTCCCGCAGGTCCGAGCTCGAGGGCTCGCTCCGGGAGGAGGGGGAGAACTGGCGGCGCCGCGCCCCGGCTGAGGGGGACGTGGGGCGGCGGCGGCGAAAGTTCCTGGCCAGGTCCTTGCGTGTCCGCGGTGAGCGGGGGAAGCTTTCGGGTGCGTTTGGGCTGGAAAATGGGGGCTGGAGACTGACTCTCGGCCATGGGGCTGAGGCGAGGGCTTTGGGAGGGGAGAGAGGTCCCCGAAGGACCGGCGTTGGGGTGTTTTTTTTTCATCGTGCTCCTTTAATTGCCTGTATTTTGGGTTGAAGAGGAGCCCCTTCGCCCCCACAGTTTTGTGTTGTAGAGGAGACTAGTGCAGTGAGTTCGCTGGGAAGCGGGTTGCTTTGGGAAGCAGAACGGGAGCTGCTGCAGCACCGAGAACCAGTCCCCGCTGCTGGGTGCGGGTCACGCCGGCTGTGCCCCTTTCGGAGCCTGAGAGAGCCGGGCAAGCTTGGCAGCCTGAGTGTGAAGTCAGCGTTTGCCGCTCAGAAAGGAGCGCACGGTGTCATCTGTGCTGCCATAAAAATTGAAGATTTGAAGTAACTTGCGCTCTTAATAGTCAGCGTGAGAGTTCTTCGCTCGGAGTGAATGCTTGCGGGCTGCTCAGAGCACGCTGATACGCTGCAAAACAAAGTAAATAGAATGCGCTGTAAGGGTTTTAAAGCATTGCACAACTGTGTGTTAAAACACACTTGAGGCTGATGAATCTTTCCTCAGCTGGGAAATCACAACGGCTGGAGGTACACGGGTTACAGGCAGGGGCTCAAAGCGTGGGGAGGGATCTTGTGTCAGATAGAGATGATGTGACATGTGGTAGCCAGATCTCGCTCGGGAAGAATGCTGGCTCTGCCCTTGCATCCCCTGGCTTCTCTAGTTATATCACTTTACTCCTGTTTAATAACTGAGCAGATGTTTATAGGAGAACTACTCCATAGCTTTTCCCTGTGCAGCATTATTTTCTGCCTTCCTCAGGGTACATTCAGTATGCAATGTCAGCAGGACTGGACGGGCCACTGGTTTGAGCTAGTGGAGCAGTTTTCAGGTTGTGAGACACGGTATTTGGGAACAACCTCATGAACTGAAACTTTACTACACCAAGTACTAAAAGGCTTCCTTTTTCAAAAAAGAACAAATCCAAAACCAACAAAAAACCCCAATGCCTTTCAATAGCATAAAAAGTTTATAGCTCCTTCCTCTGAGCTTTTGGATTGAACTAAGAGTTTATCCTTTAAACCTGATAATTTGTTATGTATGCTTTTGATACTGACTTTATAGGGACATGAGAATGTGCATATGTGCAAGTTTGTCCTCCAACCTCCTTGTTTCCTTTTCCTTTAGCCCCCCTTTTTTCTCTTGATGCTTCCTGTGTTTGTTTTTTTTTTTCATATGATCTGAATGCAGTTTTGACACTTTGAAATGCTGAGAACTTAGCAGACTCCCAAAACAGCCAGCAAGTGAAATGAAGCTTACAAAACATATTATAGCTGCTTTATGTAGTAGAAGTGCAGTTATTATGGCAATTCATGCTCTTCTCAAGAGGTAACTGAATTTTATACCAAAGGAAGCCACCCTTCAGCTTTCCAGATGAAACTGATCCTGCTGGGTTAGTCCCTTTCTTGTAGTATAAATGGGTGTGGATCTTCTGAAACAGCAATTCCATGAAAATTTCTGTAGGATGTTCGGACACACCAGCTGAGAGTTAGCTTCTGATAAATCTCCATCTGTGGCTTATTAACCTGAATTGGCTAATTGGACTTAAACCGTCAGCAAAGCTAAGATAACTCAGTTTAATTCAAGTTAGTGGCAGCTGTTCAAACCTCTGAATTTGAGCAGTGCTTAAGTTACCTCATCTATATTTGTTTCTTTTTATACTCAAGTTAATTAATTACCTTGGACATGCTAGTCTGATTTTTGAATGTATCTTTATCTGGTAGTGTCACTACAAGCTTTGTGTCTGTTTTCACTGCTGCTTTTTCTGGTCAGGTTCCGCAAAGCATCACGATTTTGGCACTGGCTGGACTTACAGCATGTGGTGACTAAGGGAAGTTGTGTGGGATTCATTTCCCCATTCCAAGATTACCTACCTTGGTTTGTTTTCTGCAGAAACATCTATAGTTTTGTAAAAATAAGGGACATTTTTGGTTCTTCCTCCTCTTCTTCTCACAGCTCTAGGGTGAATTGAGTTGGTTTTTGTTACTGATTTTCTCATTTCCTTTAACTTAATGATTCCTTGACATTTAACAACATTGGAAATTTGTGTTACATAGATTTTCTTGTAAATAAAATTAGAATCTTTCTTGTAAATATAATTAGAAACAGAACAGTATGGTGATTTTAGCTGCCTCAGATCTGATCCAGATCTCACTGAAGCTGATGTGAATCTTTTAATTAGCTTCAGTGCAACTTTGATCAGAGCTGAAAATGTGGTAGTTGAAGAGGTTAATGTGACATTTCTCTTTGTAACAGTATACTGTTTTCCATGTTTTTCTCAATTTCAAGATATGGGCTCTCTCCTTTTGGAGTGTTCACTAGATTCTGGAAACAATGAGAAAAGAGTGGGAGCTACTGCCTTGATTGATTCTAATATAAATTTGGAGTTTTGGTAATGCTTGCACATTGTCCATCTTACCTGGCTTTCAGTGCAAATGAAAGTCAGGCATGTTTACCATCTCCTCTCTGTTGCTAGCATTGTTTATGCAGTCTAATTATTGTAAGAATGCAAAACAATTATGCCACATATTCATGGAGGAAACTCTCAGTAGACATTCTCAAAACAGCATTTCCCACTCCATCAATAGTGCTAGCCTACATATATTCTCCAGGTTTTAGTTTTCTCATCACACCAAATAATGTAGTTAATGGAAATGCTGGGAAATGTCTGGTGATGTGAAAATCATGATCTTTCTGCTTGTCATCATGTTTTTGAGTCTAATTAGCACTGGCTTTTAGTTTTCCCTGAGAAAGCCATCTTCCTTTATAAGTCCTGTGAAACAATTTGTTTTGCAATGTTGACTTTAATATACGAGTCTTTTCTGAAAAAGTGGTTCTGTAATAATGGGGTTGGGAATTCTACTTTTGTGTGTGAGTTAACATCTCTTAAATGTGCTATATTTACAAAGAAAACTTCTGTGTGATTTCCCCTTTCACAAACCAGATGGAGAATCAGACTCTGGCGGGTCTTTCCTTTAGTTATGCAACAAGGTTATTGGTAATAAAGGATCTGGAAGCTTAATTAAACTCTCGGTGACACCTCTGCAGGCTCTTTTATTTTCACTGGGTTTGCTCAGTTGCAACAGATTAGTCATCAAGTTGAGATTTAGGAAGCAATGCAAATAAAGTCTCCCACAAGAAGAAACAGAATCCTGCTCCTTTGACTGAGGCATTGTTGGCTAACAGGACTAAAAGGCAGTTGAAAGCGTATTTGAAACATGAATAATTAATTTGAATTATATTGTACTTCAGGAGTCAAGAGCATCAACGTGAAAGTGAAACTTGCTGTACAGTGAGCCTGGAGAGACACATGGAGGGCTTTGCCAGATGGATTCTGGCAAATGCCACATTTGTGTAAGATGTTTTTGTTTCCCTCTGTCAGTTCTGTCCCTCTCCTGAAAGATCCTTGATGGAAAGTCCTGGACTGCAGAGCTCACTTCCCTGGTTACTGGGGCAGACCCTAAAGCAAGCAAATTGCAGATAGCAGCCATGGCTGCTCCCAATAAAATACACAGCCTGTTGTCTTTGAAAGAAATTAAATAAATGAGCAGTTTCATAATATTCTTTTTTTGGTTTTATGCAGCTTAAACCAAACCTCACACCTCCAAAGGCACTGATTCATTTCACGTGCAGTCTTACATTTCACATAGTTCTTTACAGATTATGCATCTGTATACTTCTCTATAAGACTTTTCTTTATGCTTGCTTTTTAATTTGCTACCCTTAAAATGTCAGGAAGAAGATAATGAAAGTGGGGTTCTGCTCCAAAAAAAAAAGTAAAGATTATGGCACTTGTGAGTCATTACCAGTCTCCATGAAATCTTTACCTTCATCTGCTGCTCTGGGTGTGATTCAGCTCAGTTTAACACTAACACATGGCAGTAACCATCTGTGTTTGCTGTAAATATTTTATTTTTTAATTACAAATGGCTTGATTTAGAAAACCTGCAGCGGTATAGTGGGGTGGTTGTGGGCCTGCAGGGGGAGAAGATAAGCACCTGGGAAGGTAATTTTTGCCCCAGCATGTTGCCAGGTTGGAAAGGCAGGTGTAACACAAAGAGCAACTCAGGCTGCTCTGTAGCAATCCAGACCCTGCTGCTCCCTTCTTGGATGAGCTGGACAGGAGAACACCAGCACTGACTGCAACAGGGCTCTGAACATTCAGTGAAGGAGAAGGGGGTGGGGGGGAATAAGGCAAAGAAAACTGTAAATTTATCTTTGAGGAGAAAGAAGGAAAGGTGGCTGCTAAATGTCACTTATCCATCGTGATTCTCATACAGTAAATATGGTCACATGCTGTGGCATGCTGAGCCTCCTACAAGTGTTTTGCTGTGGTTGACACTCACACTGGGGCTGAGGGTGTCACAGAGGCACCATCCATCCTCAGAATGGAAATGTCCAGAGCTCCCTTTGCCACAAGGGAGTGTTCTCCAATGTGGGCATCCCTCAGGCTCCCTCCCTCTGCTGAAGTCCAGCCAACTGCAAAGTTTTTCCATGAGACTGTCATTCTAGACAGTCCTTCTCATCTTAGGAGCTCCTCTGCTGTAACAACTGCCTGATTTTAGCTGCTCTAGTGCTCTTTGTTCCCTGGGATCTCCCATTAACTCTGAGGTCTGTGTCCCAAAACAGGAGGTGAAAAGGGAGAGATAAATAGCCAGGGGGAAGAGAGTAGACTCGCTTCTTTCTTTCTAGTGTGAGAGACTGGGGAAGAATGAGAATGAACACTTATGGGACTGAAAGATTTGGGGATCTCTGGTTTGCAGCTTGCATGGCACAATGTATGTTTGTTCTTAAAATATGAAGCAGATGTGCTGAAGATAAGGTGTACAATGCAAAGTTTTGAGGTCTTGCTTGCCCTCAGGAGGCCAAAGAGAGGGTCCAGAGGTGCATGTCTCCCATAGCCCTGAAGTCCAGGTGTAGCCACTAAGGACATTTTCTTTCCTTGCAGCTGACACTTTGGAAACTCACCTAATGGGACCAGACAGTTTGGCTGGGAGAAGCTTTAGTTCTGTTTGTGATGTGTGGGACAGAAGGAACCCAACTTGACACGTAGCTGAGTTTGCAGGACTGACAGTTATAGGAAAAATAATATTGCATGTGAATTTAGGCATGCTTGATGTGAAATTGTGAAAGATAAAGAACTTGGAATCCCATCATACTAATTTTATATGATCTTTTAGGGCTAAGACTGTATATTTATGAGATGAAGATATTATTCTGATTTTTTTTTTTGTTCTTGTATGTGAGCTCAAATTACTTTTTCTTCAGTGAACTTAGAACACTGTCTGAACTCCTGAGTGGCTTTCATTTTCTGCAATTTGGGTTAGACTGGGTCAGCAATTGATCTCCCTTTGTACTGGTGCATATTAGACATGGAAGTGCTGCCATGAGTATGACTAGAAATGCCCATTTAGGCGTGTAGAAAGGATGTTATAGAAATTAAACTGATAACTGATTCCCCTCCCCCCCTTTTTTTCCCAGTGCTACAGTATAAAACTGTTTTTGAATTAATCTAGATGATAAATAATATTAAATATGGTTTTGTTTTCCTTCTGCTTCAGTAGCTAATGCAGATAAGAATTCATGCAAATACCATAATGAGTTGTTTTTTTTTTTTTTTTCCAAATTCAGTCAATCTAATTGAATAAAATACACTTTGGTCATCTAAAAAGACTGTGCTTTTTTATTTGATCGTGTAACCCATGGTTATAACACCATATGCTTTACAATAATATTTTATACCATAGTATAGTTTATAACTGCTTTACCATCAGAATGTGTTCTGAGCACATAAGGCTTGTTCAATGTATTTCTTAAATGTATTAAAAAATGTATTTCTGTGAGGCCAGGTAGTTAAAATCTAATATTATTCAGGTTACAAAGTCAAGCTTTTATGACTATTGATTAGCACTGCTATTCCCCCAACCCATGTTCCTGTGCATTAAGATATATACATTAGTTACATTATCAGATGCTGGCATTTTTATCCCCAGGGGCTCTGTCTCCACCAGTGTGTGTGGTGGACAAAGCTTTCGTAATGAGCCTACTCTACTGTTTACCCTGGCACTTCATGCCTCCTGCTGTGTGTTTTTTGAACCCTGCTGTTAATACAGGCTTATTAACTTCTGGGCTTTTCTGTCATGGTTATTTCTACAGTAACAAATGTGGATTAGCCTATCTGTAATACCTGCAAAGGAAGAGCTTGTGCTGCATTCTGTGGCAGCCAAGGTGCAGAAAATAAAGTCAGAAGTACTTCAATCTGGGCAAGAAAGCAACTTGAGATGCCCAGGTCCTGAATTTTGGGATAATTTAACATTATGTGTTGTGTAATGTTGTGGTCTGAAGTACCTCTTCCAGTATATGTGCTCATAGCTGTGAGCACTGAGCAGGTTTGTGGATCATGTCTCAGAATGTTGTTTTGGCTGGCAGGCTGATCCTCTCTGAAAAGTATAGATTAAGTCAATTGGAATTGGTTGAGACAAAATCCAGTTCTTCAGGTCTGCAGTGCCTTAAACAGAGAAACTGATCTTCCTACATTTTTTCACACACTTCAGTTCTTCTAGTTACATAAATTTCTCTACAACATGGTCCTTAATCCAGTTTACCTGAGAAAGAGGGTCTGGAGTAGACATAGGAAAAATTGTATATATATATCTAAACTGTCTTGTATGCAAGGAGGAAGTGAATTCACAAAAGAAATTATTTGGATTGGAAGTTACCTCGAAGATCATCTAGTCTCACGCCCTCTGCCACAGGCAGGGGAACCTTTTACCACCCCAGCTTGCTCAGAGCCCCATCTTGAACACTGCCAGTGATGGGGCATCCACAGCTTCTCTGACAACCTGTATCATCACCCTCGGTAAAATTTTCTTCCTCATATCTAGTCTAAGTCTCTCCTCTTTCAGTTTAAAACCATTCCCCCTTGTCCTATCACTCCATGCCCTTGTAAAAATCCCTCTACTGCTCTCTCCTAGGTCCCTTTAGGTACTGAAAGGCCATTCTAAGGTACCCCAGAGCTGCTGCCTTCTCCAGGCTGAACATCCCCAACTCTGTCTTCATAGGAGTAGTACTCCAGCTCTTTGATCACTGTCATGCCCTCCACTGGAGTTGCTCCAACATGTCCACATCCTTCATTTGTCAAGTGCCCCAGAGCTGGGTGCAGCACTTCTGGTCTCTTGAGAATGGAAGAGTGGGGGAGAAGTTATCCCCCTTCACTTGCTGGCCATACTGCTTTTGATGCAATGTAATGTGGGTAATAATTCTAATTTTCTCCTGTCTCACTGAGAACCTTGCTAATGTTCTCTTAATGTATTCCCCTCTTTGTGTACATGTAGTTCTTCTTGTTATTTAAAAAAATATAAATCAACATAAGCTAATATAGCAAGTGCAACAAAAGCAGGTAGATGTTCCTTATTATGGAGAGCTGCAAAGGAGCAGACCATGTGAGGATAGTTCTGTTGCTGACTTCCAATCTCATCTCTTTGTCTAAGTTTGGCATTCTACCTGGCTTCTTGATCCGCTCTCATTCTCATGTTTTACTGCTTCCCTATTACGGTCTTCATCTGCTTCCACTGTGCCAGTAAAGTTCAGGGAAATTGCTATCAGCGGGTGTAAAAGTTCATAGGAGCTGCTGTGTGTCAGACAGTGTCTGACTGTGGCACTATTTGCTTCCTTCTCTACAGTCTGTTGTAATTCCTCTTTTCTCTTATCCTCACAGTCCAGTTCTTCTCTAGGTTTCCTTTTCCATTTTCAATTCCATACCTCTGAGCTGAGTGAGTATTTGGAGCTTGCTCAGGTTGGAACCAACAGCAACTGTCCTGCTACATTTGACACTGTCTTGATTCAGTCTTTGTGAAATTTGTCTTTCTTTTTTTATTTTTTTTACTCAGGATTTTATCTGGTCAAAACTGATGCAGTGTGTCTGCCTCTTGTTGCTGAAATAACCACCAGTCCTGACTAAAAAATAATAAATCTCTGCCTTAAAATGATGTAAAACATGTCAGGAGAGCAAGGATGAACAGCAGGGGAGGAAAGAGAGGGTATGACTCCTCAGAGAAAAATTCACCAGTAGTGTTTGCAACAGTGGGGCTGTAGATAATGTAAAATTTACTTGCTGTAAAAGGATGCCTGTGATCATGTTTTGTTTCTGTGCATCTAATCTAGTGAACTGGGACTTGCCATGTTGCTGCTTCAGTCTTGGGCACTAAAAGTGTGCATTAGCCCTGGAAGTTGCAACTTTAAATAATTTACATCAAGGAGAGGAGACAGGATGGCACATTTCTATAGGACTCAGATTTCATCCTGGAGTTGACTGCTGATGCACAGTGGTAACCTGTGTAAGCTACGTACTTGGCTCCTCTGAGTTCAGTGCCAGAGACATTCTTCATAGTCTAGTACTTGAAGATGCTTGTTAATAGTGTGAAAGGAATCAAATGTTTTCTGTTCCAAGTAAGATTATTCTTTTTTTATCCCCTGTGGTCATTGTTTTACATGCCCTCAGCAGAAAATTTCTTAAGGAAAAAACAGACATTTGTACTGCTGTCCTTTCTCTGCCCACTTAAACAGTGTTTGTCCTATATTGGGACCAGTATATCAAAACAACTCCTAGATACACGGTTTCTGTCATGTGCAAGTTTAGTTGCTGCTAATGTTTTTGGGCCTTTTCACGGTTGCTTTTGTAAGTGAAAGCCTTATAAAGAAATTGTAGGGCTTAAATAACAACATCTTATTCACAGCAATGCCATACCTAGATCTTATTTCACTGCTGCCTTCTGTTTTAAATTGTGTTGTAAAACTCCTTGTAAAAATTTAATTCCGCTTCAACCTGTGACTTGATAGCAGAATGGTGAACCATTCAGTTAATTACTGAAACTGTGCTCTCCAGCAGGAGAGCCAAGAAGTATGCAAGCTGAGTGGCAATATTTTAACTAATGAGCAAAAGCTTATGGACTGGCCAAGGGAAAGGATAAGTTTTGAAAGACAAATGGCAGCAATACATTTTTAGTTGCAATGGGTGAGCTCTGGCAAACTCTGTTTGTCTGCTATATTAGCTGGTGTAGCCAGGCAATTCCTTAAGATATAGATGTTAATGCTCTGTATACACAAATTCTTCAGAGCTTCAGAATTCATTTAATTTTACTCCATGTCCAGAATATGATCCAAAACACTCCAAGGAAATGTCTTCTAGAGGAATTTTTGTGATTTCTCCCCATGCTTTCCCACTCTCCCCACCCCCACAGTGGGATGGACTGTGATGATCACAAATGATTTGTAAATTTTAAAATGAATCACAGAAGCTGTGCTCCCTGCAGGGGAACATATTTTCTCTGTAGGGACAGCCTGTGCTTTGGTCATAGGTGCTAAATTTCGTGTTTCTGCTACCTGTTTGATCCCCCAAATCCCAGTTTGTTCCATCCTCCATGCTTCTCTAGAGTTGGTGTCAGTGTTTGCCCAAGATCATCATGTCTTCATTATGTAGAGCTCTGTGGGTAGAGCTCAGTTTTCATTTCCCTGTGCCCATGTGCACAGTTTAGGTGGCATGAAGGATGCCCTTGACCAGCTGTGCTGCCTCACCCCTGTCCATCCATGAAGCCTCAGCATCCTCCTTGGCCATGCTGCACCACTGATAATCTGTAATACACAAGAATATATGGATAGATGTGTATAAAGATAAACCCAGACACACTCATCAATCCATCTTAACATTTTGGAGGAATATTTATATTTAATAATCATTAGCGCTCAGGAGGACAGCAAAAGAAAAAGCACATTTTATTCTCAGATGTATAATTTGCCAGTGCTTGAACTCATTGAAGTGTGTTTCTCATACCACCTCCCTCTTCCTCCTTCTCCCACTTGTATATAAATATGGAAACAAGATTTTGAAGCAATATAAATTGTAGCTATAGGATTTGGGTATGTGTGTGACCTTTGAAGGCTTTCTAGAAATGCTTGTTACCGCTTTAAGCATATGCACTTTCCTGACAGATTGAGGCTTGCTTCTTGTGTATCAGATAAATATAGCATAACTGGAAAATAACAGAAATTATCACTGAAATTGTAACAGACAACTGAAGTGCATTTTTTATTGTATGTAATATATATACTCATTGTGACCACCATTTTGACAAAATTTGACATTTCCCCTTTTCTTGGAAAATATTAGAAGATTCTTTCATGCAATGATTTAAGCAGTTATTTCATTTCTTGTCACAGACGAATATGCAATTCTACTCTATAGCGAACATGGTTAAATATCAACTAGCGGCTTTTGTCAAAGTGTTTTTGGCTAGGAATCAAGTCACTTTAAAAAGAACAAAGCATTCCTGTATTGTTCTTAATAATGACATAAAACTGCTCTTATTGCATTAGTTACAGAATTAAAAAATAAGCTTGTCTTCTCCTCAAGGCTTAGCCAATTTAGTGAAGAAAGGAAACATAATTGATGCCTGGGTAATTGAAACAATCAACAGTACAACCAAACACTTAAAATCAATGGTTTATAGAAAGATATGATAATAGCAGCATAACTGAGAGGAACATAATCTGTGGGAAAAATCATTAGTAGTGCACCATTGTTTTTATGTTGTACCAGGATTATAAGCAGTAAAAATGTTACTCACAGTTCCCATAAGCAAGATAAAGCTTTGATGACAGTGGGTACACGAGAACCTGGAAATGTTGATTAAATTCAGAGCTTCCTCAGTTCCTGGTAACTAACATGTTGTGGAGTTGATTTAGATTTCAGAGAACTGTTATTACAGCTGATTTTTTTTTTTCTCTCCATTCACAGTAAGCTTTATTTTGGGTGGAATGTAAATACGTGAATGTTGCAAAATCACTAGCACGTATGTAGTCATCTTTTGATAACAAGAGATCATCCTTAAAAAGCAGAATGAAGACAGAAATAACTTGTACAACCACCAAGCATTAGTCACACGTAGCTCTTATATAATGCTTACGTCTTCAATCAGCATGCTGGCAGCTGGGCTTCTTTGTAATATTTGTTTGGAGAAGAAGCATCTATCTCATTTGGCAGGGGAAGAAAACTGAAGCCAAGAGTTAAGGGACATGCCAGGGGGCACACAGTGCTTAGCTGGTGAGAGTATTACAACTAAGGAGCATCCATCATCCTGCATCAAGCAGAGCCAACATAATCCACCAGCAGAGTGGATTCTATAGCGGTGTCTCCTCGTGTGCTTTCTGCACTCAAGCCCTGGCCTATTGCGTA
Source organism: Parus major (assembly GCF_001522545.3). NCBI lineage: Eukaryota > Metazoa > Chordata > Aves > Passeriformes > Paridae > Parus > Parus major. The sequence continues at coordinate 47,481,192 of NC_031769.1, forward strand.
CTTTTTTTGAGGCAGAGCAAGTGAATGCTCTACTGCAGCACTTTTGCAGTTTTGCCTTTTTTTTGTTGTTCTAGATGAGGAGGTGTATTTCTTCTTCACTCTGTCATGTCTTGATGGAAAGGACAAATAATATGTAGCATGAAGTACCGAAAATGACTTCTCTTGCACTCAAAACCCAAAATGTAGTAGGCATGGGCCTAACACCAAGAGAAATGCTGATATGTGCAGATTTTCCTTTGAGGATTTGGCCTCTGCACTGTAACTATAATCACAGTAATATCATAGTAATCGTAGTAATGTATGAAAATGGACTTAATTCTCTGGGAGAAAAGCCCAGTAATGATTTGTTAACCATTCTGGCTGTTGCCTTTTGTCCTGGTCCTGTTAGTTCATATATATTGAATGTTTGTTCCCAACTGAAGAGCAAGGCTATTAACTGGGCTTGGGAACACTTTGTGATCTCATTCCGAAAGTTAATTTCTCGAGGCTGAAAATAAATGCATTGTAAGCAGGTTTTAATCCTAGCAAGTACAGCAGCTCTGAATACTTTTGGGGGGAATTTTTATTCTTATCTTCTTGCTGATAGACAGGGAATTATGTTATAGCTTGGTTTGTCCATAACCATATGTTATGTTTTCAGTTGTTTTCACAATTACCCGTGACGAATGGTGCCATTTTCTTTGATGATGTTCTAAGATGAAATGTCGATGTCCCCAGAGAATGCTTAGAACTTTGTGTCATTTTACATCATTTTTAGAATAAAAAACTCAATGCAAAGTATTGAAAACCATGAGTCCAGTTATCAAACAAAACTAAGATGCCCTTTTTTTAAGGCAAAAGATTAAATTACATTACTATTAGATAACCAATAAAATGACTGTAAAATTATAGCAAATGTAATGTTTTTTAAAAAGAATTTATTTAATCTGTTATATAAGGTCCAGGGAAAATGAAGAAGAGATAATTACTTATAAAGATGTAAGGTTGTGCACAGAGTGCCATCTGGTAGTAATTTTAAAACAAGTAATTAGTTTCTTTTACTTCATGCAGTGTAATTGTGGAACTTATCACCACAGGGTTTACAGGGGCCAGAATTGCAGTTGGGTTCAGAAAGGAGTTGAGTGAGTTTATGTGAGATATATTAATAAGAGAATACTAAACAATCTAAATGCAATCCTGCTATTCTTTGAGGGTTTCTGAAAGATGTGAGGATTTAGAAGAAAGATCTGTTTGTGTTCAATATTTTTATTTTTTAAATGACATTCCCCTATCACAAAATGAATTTAGATTTTCTCACAAACCTGGCAATGTTTGTAATTGCAACTGTGTGAAGATTCTCCTTTGTGGTAGTTAAAAGTTTGTTATAGGCCTTGAAGTCACCTACCCTTAATCTCTGAGGTCACATGCACTGAACATGTAGAAAACTATTGCTGCAAGATGTCTGATGATGCAAAATAATTAATATTCCTGCTTTTTGTTTGCCTTAGGACGCCAAGGCTTGTTGGACCATTCGCCACACAATGCAGGCTCAAAAGTGAAAGAGAGGAAGCTACATGGGACTTGTCCTCCTGTTGGTCGTGGAAACTATGGAAAACCATGTTTGGGTGAAAGCAGCCACAGGTCCTCACTTTTCAGTCCCCACAATGGTTTTCACACGATACATTCAGAGCACAGTCCTGTGAAGCCAAGGATAATTACAGTGGTGAAACCCGGGGGACGCACACTCAGGAGGATAACCTTGCTTCTCAACAGGAGATCAGTACAGACCTTTGAGCAGCTGCTGGCTGACATTTCAGAAGCTCTGGGATTTCCTCGTTGGAAGAATGACCGTGTGAGGAAGCTGTACAATCTGAGAGGCAGAGAAATCCGAAGTGTTTCTGAGTTCTTCAGGGAAGGTGATGCGTTCATAGCTATGGGGAGGGAGCCCCTCACTTTGAAGGACCTGGAAGTGGTATTACAAGAGCTTTATCCTGAAAATCCTTATGCTGCCAGTGCTGCCATTCAGCAGAATGAGGAGCAGTCCCAAAAGCTGAAGAGTGGGCTGTATGACAAGGCCTCAAAAGTAGACAGTGGCTTTGATGAGACAGAAATGACCAAGAACTGCAGCGATGGCTTGTCTTCCCAGCTGGTGGCTGGACATGAGGGAAAAAGTCAAGCCAAGACAAAGCAAGAGGAAAAAATGAGAACCAAAAAAAAGTGGACTAGAGAGAGCTGGGGTGGTGAGCACGGAGTGAAGCCTTCTAGGAAAACACGAGAAAGTGAAAGGTACCTTAACCATGAGAGGAGTTCTGAGGAAGGCTTAGAAGACAGTTCGGAGGAGGTGCTGAGGTGTGAGAAATGTGAACAGGAAAGGCAGGCCAGAGAAAAGTTACGGAGGGAAAGGCAGGCTGAGGCCTCATTTGAGAATAGAGACTTGAACGCAGGTGCGTGTCAGAGGTACCACGTAGAAAGAAATACAAAAGTCAGGAAGTGCCGGAAGTCTCCTGAGACTTGTCTGGAGGGTGAGGAAGTTGGCTGGAAAGATAATGGCAGTAGGAGGATGTGGAAGCCGCTACATAGGATTGTTAATGAAGGGCTGGAGAAGCAGAAGAGGAGCATTGAGAAAGAAAGGGATGTAGAGAAGCATGAAAACCATGGGAAGGAAGTAGTAAAAATCAGGAAGAATGCCGTAGAAGGGCTTCAGCTATCTCATGAAGTGAAGGAAGATAATGGAAGTAGCTGTGTAATGAGCCAAAGTGGTTGGCTAAAGAAAGACTCTCTGAGGGATGCTGAGAAAATGTCTAAAACACATAGGGAGGGCAGAGAGGGACAAAGGGCTAAAGAGGAAACTGCCAGAAGAGAGGGGAATGCCACATGTAGAGAGAGTGATGTGACTCGACGAGAAAAAACAGGGGAGCGCAGAGTGAATAAAGAAGACAACAAAGCTCAGGGATTGGAAAGCACAAGCCGGAGGTATGCCATTAAAAGCAGAACTGATGTGGAAAAACACTATGAGATTGGCAGAACTATTGGGGATGGGAACTTTGCAGTGGTGAAGGAATGCCGCCACTGTGATTCCAATCAGATCTATGCAATGAAAATTGTTGATAAATCCAAGCTGAAGGGGAAGGAGGACATGATGGAAAGTGAAATCCTGATTATTCGGAGTCTCTCTCATCCCAATATAGTAAGCTTAATTGAGGTGTATGAGACAGAAGCTGAGATCTACTTAATATTAGAGTATGTCCCAGGAGGGGACTTATTTGATGCAATCATAGAAAGTGTGAAGTTCACGGAGCATGATGCTGCTGTCATGATCACTGACCTGTGTGAAGCACTGGTTTATATTCACAGCAAGAACATTGTCCACAGGGACCTCAAACCGGAGAATCTTTTGGTAAGTATTGTCAAACATTTGCATTTATGCAGGAACTGAATTTATTTTCCTTCCAATTACGGTTCTTTGAATTGTTTTAAGCAAATCCCATGCAAAAATAATGTGCTGTGGCAGGACTGTTTGAAAAAATGGGTGCAATTTTGAAGTGAAATTGCAGTTGCAGTTTGCTTTACATAGATCTGCTGTTCATTGCGGATAGCGGTGGCTGCCGCAATTGAAAGGAATTCAAGTAAAAATTATCAGACCTTCAGGGGTAGTGAGCATTTGTATGTTTCAGAAATCAACCTGTTACTTAGCATCTGACTCTTAGGTGTCCAAGGATGAATCGTAAAGCATCTTCCTTGCAGACTGAAGTTTATTAAAACTTCTAATTTATCTTATTTATTTGTTGGACTTTTTGTCCACTGCATTTGTATATCTTGAAGACTACTGTGCTGGTCCTCTACAATAGTGATTTCTATCTGTGACAATTTCTTTGCTTAGAAGCAGAAGTATTGTTCAGATGATTGAAATGATCTGACAGTAAAATGGTGAATACAGCATTAAAGTCAGCTCAAGGAGTAACTTCATGCCAAAGAGAAAAAATTCTTGTAACCATTACATTTCTGAGGCTGCATTCTTTGCATCCAGCACTGAAGTCAATAGAGTTACTGACATGTGTGAATATGCATAGAAATGTTTGTAGTATTGACATTTTACAAGGTACCCATTGTAGGACTGTAACAGTAAACAAATCTCCCTTACTAAGTATGTATTACACTCTTGTATTAGGGTTCCAAATCTCCTAATAAACAGATAAATAGCAAGTATTTGCCAGTCTGTAACAAAATGGATTTTATCAGCTTTTGTGGAAGTTCACAGTCAGCCAAACAGGCAACAAAAAAAAAGTAATAGATTATTTAGTCCTATGGGCCATTCAGTGCTTTTAAGTGAATTAATTTTGCACAGAGATCATTGTGAATTTCTGGAGGAAAGCAGCACTGTAGCCTCAAGGATAACACAGAGGTTGCACAAGGCTGGGCTGTAAGAGTTTCTCCCAAACCTTTAAACTGAGCAATCGCATCCTTATTAGGTTCTGCTATGAATCCTGCTTAGTTTAATGAAAATCTTTGGTGTGTGAGCTCTGTGTAAATAAAAGAATGAATGCAACTGGCAGGTTTGCAGGCAGAAGTGGGCTTGTAGGCCCTGCCTTTGTGCTTCCTTTGCAAAAAGTTTGAACAAAACTTCACTTAGAACTGCATGGCTTTTTCCAGAAGCTGATTTTCCATTATGAACCAGGTCCTGCTCCTTCCTATTTTCTGAAAATAAGCTAGTGCATGTGAAACACCTGAGATCTGATGCTTCATTTCCCTCTATAATACATAATCATCACAGTGATGTAGATAAGCCAAGAAGGGCAAGATAAAGGTCTGTTCTGGTTGTTTTCACATTTAGTTCACAGAACTGCAAAACAGAGAATGCTGGGCAGTGGCAGCATTGTGTAGCTCTGAAATAATCACGATGCCCATTCTGAAAGTCAGAATACATTTTTCAAGGACAGAGCAGCACCCAGACTTTAGGTATTTTGTCATACAAGAACAGTGTTACCTAAACACTGCAGGAAATAAAATTTTACCTGTTCTAGTTTCAACTTGCTGTTAATTTTCTGTGCATACCAGTACTAGTTACTGTGTATACAAAGTATCCTTTTGGAAAGCAAGTCTATTCAACCATGCAAATGAGTTTATAAGGTCCTGATAGTATTGGATAGGTCACCTGCTATCTAGTAAGTATTCCTATAAATACAGGCCATCTGAGCAAGATTCTGGGGTTTCTGTCTTTTTAGTGTGCTGCCTCTGTCTCTTTAGAGTGGCTGGGGCAGCAAAGAAAGAAGGAGAGCTGTCACTAATCTTACCATCAGCCAGTGCTGAACAGTAACAAAAGTATTGAAGCAAATTTCATGGGCTCATTGGCTGCTGGTGGAGCAGGAGCATCAGGAGATGAAGCAAAGTGCTTCAAGTTCCAGCATCCTGCAGAGATGTCCCTGTTTGTGAGATATCTCTTGTTGCACCAAGGGTGTTTAAATCTCAATTTGTCTACCTAGACTTTGTACACAGAGGTCAAAATATTGGTATGTACTTTTAGGCTGTTGACTTGTTTGTCCTACTTTGGGTTTTCTTTTGGTCAGGTGAACCTTGTAATCTTTATCTTCTGTTTTTCCCCTCCAAGAAAATGGGAAATGGATGAGAAGGCCTGTTTGACAAAGAAAATGTGTGTGTCTGCTCTGAACCTGCATTGTGTGAGAATCTAACAGTGTTCCTAATGACTTTTAAACATTTGGCTAATTGTCACAAGAGATGAGAAAAGCAGCAATCTGGGAAAAAATATTTCCCTAAGTTTTATGAAAATAATCAACTAGGGAAAGAAGGGAAGCAGTTTCTGTCCCCACAGAAGAAAAGGTAGAAATATACTTTGATATCTAGTAAATTGTAAAATTCAATATTGACGCAGGAAAAGGTTGGAAACCTGGTTTAGCTATTAGTTCACTGCACTTCAGTTTCTCTTGTGGAACTGTCCTCTAGTTATAAACTTCTGCAGCAGGCCACCGTCATCCTTTCTGCTTTTCCCCCTCCCTCTTTCACTACCGTGTCTGCCCACATTGATCAGGCTCCTTGCAGCATAGCTGTGAGGCAGAAGGGTGGTGACTTGCGCTACAAAAACAAAATCTGTTTGACAGCTGGTGTGAAGACAGCTGCTACGACTCCCTCCCATCTGCTAACAGAATCACCTCATTTTAGACTAGGTGTTCAGTAGGAAAACCTTTGCTGCCAAGGATGGGCAGTGTGGTGTGTTTGGTCTCCCAAATGAAGCCAGTCACTTCTTTCATTCTGCCTTCTGGAGCAAGATTTGCTGGCAAGATTTTTAGGTAAGGGACTGTTTAATTCTACAGCTGCTGGTATTTCTTCACTTGTGAGTGAGAAATTAATGCCCAAAATGTGCTGTTGTTTTTCCAGGTTGTAGCTGTAAAAGACAAAAACTCACCCCTTTTTAGGGGGAAGGGAGAGGGCTGTATTTGTGATTGTGTACTCATCTCCTTGCACATTTCCCTCTCATGCTAATGTGGTCAAAACTCAACTTCACAAGTGTTACAGTTTTTTTGCATTTGAGATTACCCCCTGCTCCTTTTTCTGTCTCTCAAGTTTTCATGTATGAGAACTTTAGGTATAGCCTTTCTGCCCTTGAGCTTTGTGACACTATTTACATATATACAAAGGACTGTCCATTTTCCAACACTATTTACATGCATACAAAGCACTGACAGTTTTCTGAGTGCATGTGAGTCAAAATCCTGTTTAACCACTTACCTGTCGTAACTTTCAGAATTTTCTGTAAGATTTTTCACAGAGGTTCTTCTAGCTAGCAGGAAGGGATATCTGAAACTCAAATGTGTAAGCAGTAATTTTTCTTAAGCTCTATCTGTTTCCCAGATGAAAAATGTCACATGGGCTAACTGGGTTTCATTATTTTCATTATTTCATAAGAAGAATCTGTGCTACCATATATATATGCATACAGAGAAAGATTAATGTTGTAAATCATCAGCTTAAACACACTGATGGATTTCACAAGGTAGATATGAAATCAAACAAGGGCTTTAAGTACTAAGAGTCATCCGCAGACAGGAGAGAAGAAGAAAAGTTTTGGTTTGTTTTTTTATTTTTTTTTCCTTTGAAGATGAATTTGGCCTTATATTGTAATCTTCCAGTTGTATGGCTGGGATAGCTAGAAATCCTCAGAATATTCTAATATTCTGACATGTCATCTGTATTTGAGTAAGTAGTGTGCAGTTGACTGCCTATAGTCCAAGGCCACCAGATGCGGGCAGTTGAAGGACATAAGTATTTGTATGGGCAAAATTGCCTCTCTATAGAAAATGTATCGAAGTGTGCTGGTCTTTCTTACCTCAATTATGTCTAGGCAGGCAGCACTATTTTTGCTTTGTTCTCACCATTGCATGGAATACATACTGTGAATGTCGGAGGTTAGATTTCTCTTGAGCAGGTAGTGCATTTGTGTAATACTGCTATGTAGCCTGGCCTCAGGAATGATTAAAAAGAACCTGAGAAGCTTTTGTTTCTACAGTGAAGCATATTTGCATGCTCAAGGTGATGCCAGGTGATGTAAAGTTAGATGGGACAGGAGGAAGTTGGGGACAAGGGGAATTCTCTGAGCTGACTGAGTTGTTCTGAGCACAGCATTAGTGAAGCTACTAAGTTCTGGGCTGAGGTTTTCAGGCTTGCTGACAGGTTACATGCTGTCTCTGAAGTGATTGTCACAAAGCTGTGAAAATATACCCACTGTTCCTGCTGTTCCTACCTGCTCCGCTGATAAGTGAAGTGGAAGCTCAGTGGTTTTGTCCTGAAAGAACAGATGGTGCTGTGTTGCCACCTTGTGCTGTAAAGGGAGATTAGGAGTCTGGCATCCTGAGAAAAGAAAAAGTGTAAGTGCATTCTACAAAGCTAGAAATCTGAAGATTTTGGGACTGGGATTAAGACCATTGTGTTCTCCACCCTTCCCACCACCCTGCTGTTTTCTAAAAATGTGAATAAACGTTTCAGTATTGTTTGTCTTAGTACAGTAGTATGCAGGGTAGTTGAAATTCCATGTGACATGCTTTTCTTATGTAATTAAATACATTTATATATTTTATAATATTCATATAATATATTAATATAATTAAATACATTAAATACATTCATGCTCATGTTTTTATATTGCATATGAAATTGAGCATTTCAGTTGTGAATTTTTGTAACATCTTAACACTGTTAACCTTATAGATAGAATATAAATTCTATAGATAGATGTTGTTCTACAAAGCAGATGTTACTTTTATAATTTTTTGCCATTTTTGTCAGTTTGTGTCCACAACACATGGTGGTAAAAGATTGTCACATGGTTGCATAATATAATAGAGAAAATGGCTGTGGCATTTTAGCTTCTTGCAGTTTTGACTGCATGGTTGTAGTAAACTTTATTTTCAGTTTCATACTGAAAAACATTTTTTCATGGAAGAGCAGCCAAAAAAAACCCCAAATATTTTGCTTAATCAAAACTAGAATAGTACACAAGGGCACTGCTTGTTGTTCCCCAGGACCCCCAGCTCCTTCTCTGCAGAGCTGCTTCCCAGCTGGTTAGCCCCCAGCCTGTACTGATGCATTGGTTATTCCTGCCCAGGTTTTGGACCCTGCACTTATCTTTGTTAAATTTCAAAAGGTTCTGCCCTGCCTGTCTCTCAGGTCTGTTGAAATCCTTCTAAATGGCCACATAGTGTTCTGGGCCATCAGTCAATCCTTCCAGTTTTGCACATTTTTTATAAAGAAGGTAAAAACAGATTAGTAGTCTTTACTGTATTTTTTTTTTATTTTTGTATTGCATTAAAAAATACAATAATTTTTGTTTCTTAAAAGGAAAAAAAACCCGCAAAAATCCACCAAAAAGTCCAAACCCATTTTCTTTAATCAAAATTGGATGCATGCTTACGGTCTCTATAAAGATGATTAATGGGAATTAGTCATCTGTAATGTACAAGAGCAAATTTTGTCACATCTGTGCCTTTAGTTGTCTGGTAATAGAGATCATCCTGAATTTTTGGCTTTCTTAAGCGGTGTCTGATGGCAAAATACGAGGTGTTAAAGCACAGAGTATACCTGTCACATTATATTCTGGTTTGTCCATTCAAAACCAAGTCCAGGTATACGTGGCTTTTTTGTAGACATTTTAGCTGCTGATCTGTTCCCCATAGTTCCAGGGACAAACAGTTTTTCATTTAAAGGAAATTAAAGACTTTTTTACCTCTCAGAGAATATTTGAGCGTCAATCACTAGTATTAAGCATATGGATCTATTTAATTATACTGTTGCATTGTTTTTTTCTTGGCCTTTGAATATGGAATCCTAGAATAGTTTGGGTTGGAAGGGACCTTTAAAGGTCATCTGGCCCAAGCCCTGATAATGAGCAAGGATATCTCAACTAGCCCAGGTTGCTCAGAGCCCTGTCCAACCTGACAGTGAATGTTCCCAGGGATAGAGTATCTACCACCTCTGTGGGCAACCTGTTCCAGTGTTATGCTACCCTCATCATAAAACATTTCTTCTTAGTATCTAGTCCAAATCTACTCTTCTTCAGTTTAAAGTTATTTTCCCTTGTCCTGTTTCTTCAGGCCCTGCTACAAAGCCTGTCCCCATCTTTCTTTTAAGTCTTCTTTATTTATTGAATGGCCACAGTAAGGTCTGTCAGGAACCTTCTTTTCTTCAGGCTGAACAACCACAATTCATGCAGCCTTTCCTCACTGGAGAGGTGCTCCATGTCTCTTTCCCAGCCCTCCTCTGGGTTGGCTCCAAAAGGTCCATGTCCTTCCTGTGCTGGGCCTCCAGAGCTGATGCAGCACTGCAGGTGGGGTCTCACCAGGACAGAGCAGAGGGGCAGAATCCCTTCCTTCCCTTGCTCTGCTGTCCACGCTGCTTTGAATGCAGCCCAGGATATGCTTGGCTTTCTGGGCTGTGAGTGCACACTGCTGGCTCATTCCAGTTTTTCATCTACCAGCTACCCCAAATTGCTTTTCACAGGGTTTCTCTCAATCCATAATCCATTCTGTAGTGATACAGGGGATTTCCCCGGCTCAGATGTGGGACCCTGCACTTGTCCTTGTTGAACCTCATGAGGCTCAACCTTCTTGAGCTTGTTCAGGTGCCTCTGGATGACATTCCATCCTTCAGACATGTCAAACTCATCACTCAGCCTGGTGTTGCCTGCCAGCTTGCTGAGGGTGTGCTGGATCCCACTGCCTATGTCATTAACATATTTCATTTCTTAAAATAACCCTTCATTAATTGCATTATAAAGTAATGCTAAAGACCTGTGAATACAAAGTTAGAATTGAAGAAAGTATTTTGACTACTTGCCAGGTGGCTGTAGGAGATGAGAACTGCTGAAAAGGCACAATTAGGTCATTCTGCATGAACCTATTTCTACAACTCTTGCTGTGTTGTCACCATTACTAATCTAGTTTCAGGGCAACAGGTAGAGTAGCAGAGAAATTTGGAAAGAAAGTAAAGCTTTTGTTGGTTTCTATTTTGTTGTTAGATCAGTATGTTGGAGATACACTTCCCATGTGTCTTGATTTTAGCTGTACAGTGCTGTACTTTGGATTTAGTATGAGAATAACATTGATAGCACACTGATGTTTTGGTGGCTGCTGAGCACTGCTTATCCTAAGTCAAGAAATTCTCCGTGTCCCACGCTTTGCCAGGTAGCAGGTGTACCAAAAGCTGGGAGGGTATTCCATGCCCTGGAACATTCTCCTCAGTAAATAAACTGAGGAGAGTTGGCCAGGAGTTGCTGGTCTGTGCTGGGGGATGGCTGGGCTGAGTTGGGCTGGGGTCATTGGGCAGTGAGCAGTTGTATTGTGCAGCACTTGTTTTTTTGGGTTTTATTCCTTTTTCTTGGTCTGTTTCCCTGTCCCCTTTCCTCATTATAGTTGTTACAATTCCTACTGTTATTATTATACTTTTATTTCAATTATTAAATTGTTCTTAACTCACTGATTTTTTGGATTTTCCTTCCCATCCCACTGCAAATGGGGGATGGGTGACTGAGCAGTTGTGTGGTACTTAGCTGCTATCTGGGACTAAAACACAAAAATTAAGTCAGTAAGTTACCTGGGCTCATTGCATTTGAGCATAAAGATGCCCACAACATAATTCTTTGTTTTCCCAGGGAAAAAGAACACTTTATTTTCTCAAGAGGAAATAATAATATTTAATTGACTCCTGGTTCTTTTTTGTGTTCATTCTGTTAATTTATTGGAAGTTGCAGTGTGCCAGAGTTTGTAGAACAAAGTTTTCTTTTTTTCCCTAACTGCTTATCCTCTTAAATAAATGGACCCTCTTAGTGTACAGGGGGAAAGACCCATGTTCTGAAGACTGTTTCCAGTATTAGTACTATTATTAGACCTGTTTAATTTTCTGCTTCCTTTATATTTTGCTGTTTTAAAATGCATCTGGACTAAACATATATACGTATTATGTTTGGATATAGGTTCAGCACAATGCAGATAAATCTACTACACTGAAACTGGCAGATTTCGGCCTTGCTAAGCAGGTTACAAAACCCATATTTACTGTCTGTGGAACACCAACGTATGTTGCTCCTGAAATACTTGCTGAGAAGGGTGAGTGTATATATTTTTAATTTGTCATAAATCTTTCAATTATGCTGAACTTTCTAATAATGGAAATAGTCCAGAATGTTTCAACCTACTGAAATGTTTTTTCAGGGTAGGAGGTTGGCTAGCAGTGTAATTTAGGAAAGGAAACCTCTTAGTTTTTAACAAACACAAGCATGACATCAGTTATATTTGCATTATTAGTGTCTGTGCAAATATATAACTGGCTTCCAAGCAGACAAGCCATAAAGTATCATAGATAATAACAGCTGAAGGGGGGAAATGACCAAAAGTTCATGTTACAACCTAAGAGTAGCCAGCCCCGTTTCATTACTGTAATCCAAACAACTTTCCAAAGCCCCTGATGGTGCAAAGTCGGTGTGAATGTGTATGTTAAATTTATGTAACAATTCAAAACGTGTTTCACATCACTGGGAATTTTGAAGATATCATCTCCAAAAAGATGAAGACCTGGAAAGAAGTCAGTTTTGTTGGTGACTCAAGAAAATCTATTTCTGGTTTTTGTTCTGTGGAGCTGAGTTGCACATCTCCAGTTATATCCAATTTCAATGGAAACTTGGCACTCCTAGTACTTTTCTGAAGGGAATCTGAGGATGACTATTTTAGAAATATGTGCTCTGTTTCCTCAATTAGTCTCCAGTTGACACTGGCCTTGTGAGACAGTGTTTGTGAAACATGTGGGAAAGAGAGACTCTGTGAGAGTTGTAGCTAATAAAGGGCAGCTTGTAAGTGTGGTGTACCAGCCACTCGTTCTTTTGCTCACCTTATCTTTCTGAGAAGCTGAGCAGAGATTCTGTGCTTCTTTTTCATTCTATTTCCAAGAAACAGTTCCTCCTCAGTTGTGAGTTTTCTTTCTGAAACAAGACTTAAAGCAAGACTTATGGTTTGTCCCTCCTTCCTTAGGCTATGGCCTTGAAGTGGACATGTGGGCAGCTGGTGTGATCCTTTACATCCTGCTCTGCGGCTTTCCCCCTTTCCGCAGTCAGGACCGTGATCAGGAGGAGCTGTTTCAGATCATACAGCTGGGTCACTACGAGTTCCTATCCCCTTACTGGGACAATATTTCTGCAGGTAAGATTCTGCACTTATAGAAGATCTGAGAAGTGGCAGTCTTCTTCCCTGAAGTGGGAAGAACTTTTTTCAGGGCAGTGAGCTTGATCAGCTTGGGGTGTTTTATTGGTCTCTCTTGTGTGAATTTGTGCTTTAAATGTGAATTTAGTCCTCTGGTACTAATTAGCTGTGTTTCTGCATATTAGTTCTGAATGATTTAATGCATTTAACTCAATTCACCCCTTTCTAAGCAAAAGCAAGGATTTTCCTCCTCATGTGTCCCTGCAGAAATAGGTATCAAAATAATCTCAAGGGTTATTTTAAATGTAAAGATGTTACCAAAATCTCAAAAGCTGAGAATGAAATCCTTGCCCTGCAGAACAGTGTTGATTTCCTATTGACAATGGGGTCTGCACATAGTAGTTTTTTATTTCTCACAGGCTAGTGCAGCGTCATTTGTGCTCTCTTCAAAATCAGAAACCCTAAAACTACTTTTCTTCCTGTGCAGTCTTTTAAAGAGCATGTTCCACAGTATTTTACAACATTTATGCCTTTTAAGGGATGAGATAGTCAGTTCTATGACACATTCACATTCCTGTGAATGTGAACACTTAGCCTGATGCCTTCAGCATACTTTTTGAGATTAAATTCCCTTCACTTGCTCCTCTGTTTCTGAAGGGGAGAATGACATCAGTCATGGACATTTAATATTTTCTGTCACTAACTCTAACTGCAGTTGTTAGAACAAATCCTGGGGATAGTCACACAAACCATGGTAAAACTAATGAAAAAATTAAGAAGGACATTTTATGTGAGTATAACTGTCACCATCACAGAATGGGTAAGGTTGGAAGTGACCATGGCGGGTGATGTGTTTCAAACACCCTGCTCAAGCAGGGTCATCCTAGAGCATATTGCACAGGATTGCACATCCTAGAGCGCATTGCACACCACCGTGCTTCACTCCTCTCTCCTTTGCTTTCCTCCATAATAGCAGCAAAAGACCTCATCACCAGGCTGCTGATAGTGGATCCCCAGAAGCGCTACACAGCACGCCAAGTACTTCAGCACCCCTGGATCAGAACAGCGGGGAAAACTAACAGCAGGAATTTGCAGAGGGAAGTGACAATAAACATTGAGCGCCATTTCCGGGCCCAGCGCCGAAAGGAAGTTGTTGATGAGGACACATGAAATCCTTCAAGCTCATTTGGTCTTCTTTTTATTGATTAACAAATCATTTATGTTTCCTTTTTTTTAAATGAATTGGGAATTTAATGTGTAGCTGTTGGTGGCTATTGCCATGCCTTTTTTTTTTGATTCTGAGATTCTGAAGGACAGAGATCAAATTCACATTCACCTCTTCTGATGTTACTTGGCAGTCTCTCTGTTGAAAGCAGTGGGGGGACTAGATAAATTCTGGAGGGTATCTATTATTTTTCTTTAAGTACACATTTGGGCTTTTACATCTTTTACAAATGTTTGCTTCTGTGACTGACACTAGTGGTGAGTCTTCTCTCAACCTTTTTGTATGATATCCTCCAGGAATTTTGTGTTTCTAGTGTTTTCAAAATATCTGTCTGCATACACATCTTGGACTGATTCTTTAAAAAGTCTTTTCACTAATTCCTTCTAGTCACAGAGAAGGAAGAATAAAAATAAATATATACTTTAGCTGTAGAATATAATAAATAACCAGCCAGATACTGTCTTTATTAAGTTGTGAGGGAATAAAACCCTTATTGACCAAATCTGATATTTTATGATATCTCCCTTGGCAACATCTGTCACTGGTTGTTCAGGCTAATAGATGGTACAATGTTGCTGTTACAAGAAGGTGGTGCTGTGTACTATGGAGGTTTCATTTGTTTTTAGAAGGTAGAAGATATGGCTGGTACTTTTTCAAGATTCAAATAATAACAACTTTCAAAGAGGTTTTCTTCCTACTCTGGGCAGTAGGAGGTTAAGTGGTTCCAAGGGCACTTTGCTTCGTTTCCCAAAGTCATAATTATGGAATGGTAACTCAGTCATTTTTCCATATTGAGATTTTTCACTCTTAGAGACATCCATGTGCATCTTTGACTTTTCCATGGTGATGAAGAAGAAAAAGCTGGGAAATCATGACTAAAGTTAAGCCTTGCCTTCACAGTTTCCCTTTCATCAATACACTTCACAGCTGAATTTCTTTTTTTACATTTTTTCAGTGTAGTTTAGCAATTGGTTTGCTTGTTTGTTTGGGGTTTTTCTCACTCTTACCCTTGCTGTGACCTTTTTCTCCTTGCTTCCATGAGAATAGGCAAGGGGATGAAATTAGACTAAAATCCAGCTTGGGGAAAAACAACTCGGCTGTGGAAAGGTCTCCCAGGGGGAGTATCAGATGCTCTATTGCACGTGTTTTTTTAATATTTTTATTGGATGCAGTTTTAAAGAAATCCTGTGGGGGAAAAATACAGCCCAGAGAGGGGCCATGACCTGGACCAGCTTTTGAATCTCAGAACTTTTGATTAACTAATTAAATTCAAAATGCACTTGAGTTTTCCATTTTATAATTATTTGTCTTCGAGTTCCATGTGATAGAAGATTATATTGATGTTAGAATATAAATGGTGTTGGCATTGAATACACAGCCTTTAGAAATGAAAGAAGGTGTTTTACTCTTGGAGAGCTGCTGTTCTGCCTATGTATTTCATAAAGACAAATGTCAGAAGCATTTCAGAATCAGTGAAACATTTTCACAGCTATATTAACCAGAATATTATTTCTTGGTGAGTGCTAATATTTTGTGTGAACTTGCTGAATAACCAAAAAGTGTAGGGTGCTGTCATCATGTTCCTGTTACATCTTGTGACTGTTTTGCTGCAAGAATTTTGTATAAAAGTAGAGATCACTTGACTCTTAAAGGAGAATTGCACTTTAAATTAGCTTACTTCTAATACTTACTGGAATAAGACTTGCTATGGAGTTCAAGAATTGGTGAAACAAACAAATCAAATCTTTACTGTATGCCCAAGTAGTAGCTATATGGTATATCATACTTCTGCTTTGGAGTCTCTAAGTCAGGAAGACTTTTCCTTTTCCTGAAAACAAGAATGAATTTAAGTGCTTCCCTGAGTTAAGGGAACCTAATGTAACCTAATATTATAAAAAACATTACATCGTATTTGAGTACTAGTAATAAATGTATCCTCTGTTGATTTAACTCTATTTTGGATAGGAAATTGTGGAAAAATAGCTTCTGATGTGCAATACTATATTTTGTAATTATATTATTTTTAATATAGTTGTTTAGGAATAAAGTCTGAAGTGACAAAAAATAATTTAATCAACAACGAATCTGAAAGTTTGGAGATTGTGTTACAAGTTGCCTTTTTCACCTTTAAGAACCTGTCTGCAGCCTTATTCATAGTGCAGAAGATGGAGAATTTGCTTGTAATAATTGTAAAAGTAATTATTTTTTGAATGATTTTTCTTTTCTTTCAAGTTCTGTTTTCCAGACAGGCTAAAACTGTGCCAGGTGGTCACTGCATGGCTCCTGTAAGTGGCAGTGCTGAGGCACGGGTTTGTCACTCTTGCTAATAGACTTGTGGCACTAGGCCCTCCTCCTTCAGGCTGGAGGCTGAAAAAGCTTCCAGGTGCTTCTCAGGGTTTTTACCTCTTTCTTTCCTGCTTTGTTTTTCCTTCTTTTCTCTTGTTGCTTACAGTGTTCTTGCTCTGCCTTTGTGCTGTCCGAGGGAGTCCAGGTCCCCAAACATGTTTAACTTACTTGAGTAATGAAAGCCAGTATGATTTTGGAGAGCTCTGCCTCAAGCTTTGCTTGCTGATATTAAAAATCATATTAGGCAGGAGTAAGACAAATAATGGTGAAAATCCCCTCTCATCTCCTACTGCCTTTTCTCAGGCTTTTCTTTTTCCTCTGTGTGGTGTTCTAATGCAGACCTGATCTTTTTGCTCTGTAAGAGGATTTCTAATATATGGACCATGTTCATACTCTCTGATTGAGGATTATTGTTGCTCTTCCTTTTCTAAGGTTTTTCTAATGTGTTCTGTCTCCTTGGGTTCTGGACTCATCTTCCCCTTAATGTTTTCATTTCTTGATTGGTTCCTTTCTCTACAGTAAGTCTGAGGAGGCTGTGGGAGATTATAGACTCAGAGCAAATTATTGCAGATTTGTTAGGAAGAAGAAATACCCCTTCTTGCTCTTCCTTAAGTCTTTTTGGATTAGACTCTCATATGACTTTATATTCCACTGAAAATAAAATAAGATATGGTGTCCTCATCTCCTTAAATACTAGCAATGAATAGAGTCTATCATCAAGAAAAACAACCCTCCCCCCAAGAACTAAGTGCAAAGTATTAATGAATATTGCAGACCTTAACAGGAAAGTTCCACTTCCAGAGGATTTGCTGGGTCTAAGGCAACAGAAGGCAAGAATCTGTTTGTTTGCTGCAAGCTTTAGCAAATCAGATGAGTAGGAATCCTATCATGCCTCTTAAAAGGTATTGTTTCGTTTCTAACTCATAATGGAGATCTTGATCAAGTTCTAGTTATTCCAGGGTTATTTCTTTACTATCTGGTATTGACTATTTAAAATATATTCTGCTTTTAGAAACCAGAGGCTCTCCATTATCTTTAACCATTGACTTGGCTCTTCTTTAGCTGGTTGCAGCTTTTAAACATGCTTGCTTATTTTCATGCCCTAACTGTAATATTTCTCAGACTTGAAGCAAGCACAAAGATCCAAGCATGTAGAATTGAGCCATCAATATTTCATTTTGTAGTGAAACACATTTGATATAGACAGAGTTGTTTTTTCAGCTTTTTCAGCTACCTGAAGATGAAGTAGTCCCTGGATATCCCCTCCATTTGCCATCAAGGTCAACTTCTTCACTTTCCCTTTGCTATTACATTTAATTGATCCTAGCCCTCACCTACATATTTTCTATCACCTATCATCTGCCTACTGTCACTGGCCTCTTATCCCCTTGTGTCACTCCCATTATTGAAACATGGTGATGGTAAAATCTTCACATATTAATGTGTTTTTCTTCAGGAAATTCTGGCCTTAGAAGTGGGAGTGGGCAAAAAATTTTGGAAGTGTTTAGGCGTATGAAACGGTGCAAAAAACTGGCGCTTCACACTGGACAGTGCTTAACTGCCTGAAAATGAACAATGGGAATTTGGCCATTGCTTGTATATTTAGTCTCCTAACATTTAAAAATGTGTGCCCAGGAGACTCATGGTTGAAGCCTGGCAATACAGCAGAGACTGTTTCTTCTGAGACACAGATACTTTATTTCCTTTTATTCAGGAACCTTCTTAATCTAAGATTGTTCAGGGGCTGTGTGGAATAGCTGGATTCAAACACCATCAAATCTACCACCTGTCTTCTGACTGGAATTATAGGTGGATTTCCTGTATCTCTGTTACTGCAATTTTTGGCTGTAGGGTGATGAAGGGATAGTGGGTTGTTATCCCCTGATTTTAGCCTCTTGGGTTTTGGTCCTCTTGTTAAAGTGAACTTTTAGGAGTTGACTGCTTGCTTTTTGGCAAGTACCCATATTTGGGGAGGTATTCAGTCTGCTTGAAAATATAGTAAATTTGCTGTGCTTATGAAAGTGATCTTCTCAAAGACACATAAGTATCATTCTTAAATATTTTTCCTATAATTTCTTCTGTCACCTGGACTTCTTTTAGTTTAAGCAATGTAAGGAGAATACTTTTATGTTTCTGGGCATGTGTTTTTCTGTCTTTTCTATGTCCACGAGTAATACTTTATTGTTGACATTCTTGCTCCTGAAAGGGATTATGGGCACTTTAACTGGGCTGACAGTGTATAATGGCACTGTTTGTTCTACAATATGGTTTATTTGTAACTAGGATGAAGGTGTAATTTTCTAAATTAAAATACATTGTAGACTTCAGCAGAAAAGTTGTTACTCCTCCTCCTGTACCTCCAATAAAGGTAAATTATACAGTAAATGTTATGTTTCAGTTCTTTCCAATAAATTGGTAAACAAATGTGTGGCCAAGTATTTTGAGGGTTTTTTTTTGTTGTTGTTTTTTGGTTTTGGTTTTTTTTTTTCTTCTGGCAATATATCTGTTTGGGAAATGCTTGTTTTAAAAGGTTTGCAGTTTCAGTAAGTATTGTGTACACCTTCATTTACAAATAGCAGAACCCTTTCTAATGCTGCAGTCCTTTGAATACCTACAGTATTTATCTTCCAGTGTTTGTCTTTGCTGCTGCAGGTAATCCCATTAAATCCAACACAAATCTTTGCAGAACTGGAGCTGAGATTTATTCTACCACCATTTTTTGCCCATATTGTGTTAGTCATACATGCTGTGATGTTAGAACAATTATGACAAGCAGACTTGGCTTCACTTATGCTTAATGCACACAGGAATGACTTCTCCCATCATTAAAACTTCTTCTGTAAAATTCAAGTTTGTTTAGAAAAAGGTTTGCTTTCTTTGTAGGAACAGGCATTCCATTGGAATTGAATTGCTTGTAAAAAGTGGCTTTTTCAAAGGAGACTGTTTCTTAGTAGCCTGTGTATATTTCAGTTCTGTTATTAAAAGTGGTATTTTCCCACAGGCCTGCAGTATCGTCTGAAGCAGTGGAAATTAAATTGTGTCTAGGATATTGATGGTGTTTTTGAAGAAGCTACCTTCTCTGCATGTGAGCATGTGTGATAAAGTGGCTTCCAGTGAGAAAAGTTTATTGCATATTGGTCCTTAAAGACATCACAGCCTCCTCATTACTCTAAGAATACTGTAAAACTCCTTGGAATGACTGACTTTCATGATAATCACACAAATTTATTATACTTCATTTTAGCAATTTGTATAGACAGCTAATTAAATCTGTTTTAGTGCTTTGCTGCTAGGAGTGGGATTCAGATGTGTTTCTGTGTCAGAAGTAGCTGAAGGCAGAGTCCAGCAGTGCAATAAATTTGTGCTGAGTATCATAAAAGTCAGACTCTGTATTCTTGCAGATTTTTTTCTTTTTAAATTAGGACGGTTTTGACAAAGTAGCAATTAGAAAATCAGAAAAAGTAAAGCTAATAACCTTAAACTGTCATTTGGAAACACATTTTGTTTTCTGAATTCAGAAACTGATATGAAGAGCTGGAAGCATTTTAAAAAACAGAGAAATACAGGAACTATTCCCAGAGTGTTTCAGCAATTAAAGCAATAAGAATATTTGGTGCAGTGAGATCATGAAGTACCTTGGTAGGACTGAGCAGGAACTACACCAGGAGCTGTGTGGGATTGCAAGATTATTGGATAAGGAGTGTAGGTCTGAAAAAGGGTTACTCCTTATAACCACTGGAAAAATCTATTGAATCATAAAAAGTGAATCCTGCATTGTCATTGCTGTCTTTCTAAAGCTTTCTAAATTTCTGTGACACCCACTGTGCTGTAAGAAGGCATTTCCCATGAAGAATTGCATAAAACATTTTAGATAATGTTTAACATAAAGGATTTCAGCAATGAAGATGATTTTCCTAGAAAATTGAAGTGTATGATTGTTAGTCCCTATGGTAAGTTGTCAAGAAAACCTTATTGCTGGCTTTTCAAAAGGAGTGCAATTTTGTGATCCTAAGCATTTGCAACTACCCAGCTTGCGATGTTGAGAGTTTCAATGACATTACACTGTTCCAGCATAAGAACTTTTTATTTAACAGCTCAAAAGAAACGTTTGTGCCTAGTGTAAGGCTGGAACTAAATGGCCCCAAATGGGTCTTATTAATTTCAGCTTGCCTGGAAACATACTGGCCAGAATATTGTTCATATGGTGAGGGATGGATGAAAAATGTATTATTTGACAGTGTTTCCAGTGGAAGCATAAAAATGTTCTTGAAAATGGGAGCATGTTGGTTGTTTGGCTAAAAACCAGCATGTTTCTTGGTAGGGTATTATTTCTTCAAGTAAAGAAAGAGGGAGAAACACCCTATTGAATAGCCCCTCATGATTTGAAACAAACAAATAAAAAAGATTCTGAAGAAGAACGTGGGAAATAAGAGGAGGAAAAACTGAAGGAAAACATAACTTTTTTTAAAAAAATGTTTTATTTTCTGGACAAATGTAACAGAGCTTTATGAGCAAAATAAAAAATGTCTTTCCCTTTGTTGCTGTGTAACATTCCTGTGGTGGTTCCCCAGTTACTTCTGTGTGTCTGGGAATAGCTGATGCCAAGCAGGTACTATGGCAACCACTAGATACCTCACCTGGATCATAATTTTCGAGTGACAGGACAGGAGAAGAATCCCTTAAAAGAAATAAAAGCAAAACTGCTCCACCATGTAAGCAACTTTGAGCAATTATTCATCCACAGGAGAACTTTATGGAAGTTCATTTTTACATGCTTTCATAACTCACACAGTTAGTATTCAAGGGACAGAAATTAGAGCTGGATGTTGGAATGTGACAGTAATAAACTCCTCCTAACAGCTGAAGCCTTCCATAAATTATTAGGTAATAATTTGTAAGGTTATAAAATCAGAGTATTCCAAAGCTTCTATTTAGGTACAGAGTTACCTGGAGAAAGGCAGCAGGATATATGAGGGAAATGAACAAGGATGTGCAGATAAATCCCTTAATGACTGGGAAAAAGAATTGTTTCTCTAAATTCCAGAAGAGACCACTGAATGTGATGGTCGTTGAAAATGATCCTGCATTTCTTTTATGATGAAATATTTATTTTAGTATTTTTTAAACTTTTATGGTGGGAATCTTAAAAGACACAAACATGGATTTTAGATTATCACTTTCTGTGAAACAATGGTACAATTTATGCTTTTGCCCTGAAAATCCCACCCTTCTCTAGAATATTTTCTGCTGCTCGCTAATCCAGGTTTTAAAGAAAACAGATGCATTTAATGGTGTATTTCTGTGACACTAAACTTAGTTCGTATGTACTTGCCAGTAGCAAAGATTCCTTCATTAACATCTTCCAAAATGTATGTTTTGAAATGAAAAGGTCTGCTGATGTTTCTGAGGGCATTCCTGTGGTTCAGTGGATTAGAGCTGGTGATGGAGACTTTTTTCCTTAGCTGGAGATAATGACTGCTTGAGGCTTTTTCAGGTTTTCAGCTTGTGTGTGTGCACAAATGGTATAAATGCTGAATTCTGTGCATGCCCTCTGTTGTGTTGGTTCTTGGGGCTATCTGCCAGTGATACTGCTTCTCCACACAGCTGAAAAAAAATCTCCAACCTTATTCAAAATGTGCTGGCAAAAATAGTGTCATCAGGTCATTGTTTTAATGAATCAATGATGGGACTGCTATGAATTGTACCAAAAACTAAACAGCTTTTATCAGGAGGATACTTTGAATGAACTTTTGGACAGATCCTGTACAAGGGACTCTGGGAGGTGAACAGACAAAGAATTCAGCAGCTTCATTCTGGCATGGTAAATCACCAGGACTGACTGTTCAATGTTTTCAATGTCAAATGAACACTGAATGTTCATTTTCATTTCATTTCATTTTCAATGTCAAATGACAGAGGACGGGTAAGGATGGGATAGCTTTGTTTTTTAATTGGAAACCTCCTTACTGGCAGGCTACAATGGTTTGGATTCTGAAGATTTGTTTTTTAGTCCAAGCTATATTTTGTGAGTCCCAGACTTAAAGTTTTTCAGTTTACATGTGCATAAACGTTTGCAATTTGAGTAACACAGTTCTGTGTGGGCTGAAAAAAAAAAAACCCTACTTATTTTCACTGGTATATTAGTTAATATGCTTAGTTATTTTACTGATTTTCAGGTGTAGTCTTTTTCAGTGGAGCATACAGCTTGCAAAACTGAATCTGAATTTAACCCTATATAACCAGAGAAATTTAGGTTTTCAGGATGACACTTTATGTATGCTTCTTTGAAAAGAGATGCTTTGTATCACTGAGGTGTGTGGACATTCTCTTGTTAGCGTTAAGATTTTCCAGGTGTGAGTTAGCTGTTAATAATACCAGTGCTGCCTTTGGGCAGCCTCAAAGGTCTTCATGAGCTTGAGCTCTTGTTTATTTATTAGGAGTGAGTGCCTTGATGTCTTAGTGAATGGCATTCCTTAAAAGAAGGAACAACCTGAATTCCTTCCTGGGAAGAATGCTGGAGAACAGGGTGCGGAACAACTGGGATCCAGAATTCACTCACGCCCTGTCTGCTGATCTGATGTTGGCATGCTTCCAGTGTGGGGAAAAGTCCTGGTGTGAGGTCTGGAGGTCAGAGGCTTGTGCCATCCTGCAGAGGAGTGAGAGAGGCCTCGAGAGCACGGAGCAGCAGCATTGTTTAGTTAGAGCAAAGCTCTGCCAGACATCACTGTCCTCTCCTAAAGCTGTGGTCCCCAGTGGCCTCGGGTCAAGGTCCCTGTCTGTTCTCCTTGTTTTTGCCATGTCCAACTTTGAAACCTCCATTACCAGGAACAGAGAGAATAACAGTGCAGGTACAGCACTTCATGTGTT
The DNA here is from genome assembly GCF_001522545.3 of Parus major. Taxonomy (NCBI): domain Eukaryota; kingdom Metazoa; phylum Chordata; class Aves; order Passeriformes; family Paridae; genus Parus; species Parus major. Next base: position 47,504,304 of record NC_031769.1, read on the forward strand.
CGAAGCCCTTCACAAACATGAAGTAATTAAGCCTCAGCAAGTCCTTATGAGGCAGATATTTATTCCAGCTGAGTGTTTGTGTCTGCAATCAAGAATTTGCTAGACTTAATCCTCCTGTCAATCAGCCTAATTGATTTAAATGTCTAATTGGGTAGATTCCCCTCAAGTAAGTTCTGTTTAAGGAAGGTTAGCCTGGGGAAGAGAATTATTCAGGGGAAAAAAACATTGCAAGAGGAAATCCTCAGCCAAGGAAAGACAAGGACAACTGTCAGTGGTGGGTTTTAAAGCACCTAAGGAGACAGGAGCTATTTTTTCATTGCTGCAAAGTGCCTTCAAGGAGGTCAAATAACCTAGAATTAAAGAGTCAGTCTTTGTAGCTGGGTTGGTTTCAAAAGGAGAAACTCAGAGAAAATCTCTAGTAGCAATGAGTAGTAGTATCAAGGAGAGCGGTGAGGGACTGAGGGAGGCTACTCTGCACGAGTTCTGACTCATCTGCACTTTGTCTAGAGAATGACATCTTGCATTTTCAAACTAGATGGTTTTTCTGACCCAAACTATTCTATGATTCTAACAATGCTTCTTACTGTGGTGTTGAATGGTAGTTAGTGTCTAAGTGTGCTGCAGGCCCAACTTGCCATGGGGGTGTGGAGAAAGGGGAAAAAGTTACAAATAGGAGGGCTGAGCTGATAGGTGTTGCAAAGGGAAGCCCCCAGGCTCCAAGAGGTGTTGTGCTGTGGTCTGTTGTGCTGTGGTCTCCTCCAGACATTTTTTGTGACACTTCAGGGGACTAGGAAGTGTTTTAGGAAGTCACACCTCTATCTTCTTCCAAGGTAAGATTCCTGTGGCCTTCCTTATGGCTGCTGGCAAGCCTGATCTTTAAAAGCTTATGGAAAAGGATCCTGTACTTTTCTCAGTCATGGACAATGGCTTGTGCTGATCAAGGCTACAGTGGGACTGCTGTCTATGCTGGAGTACGTGTTTCATCCTCCTTTGCTGTCTGTGCCTCATTACAGAGCTGTGTGTAAGCTACAAACGCTTCCCAGATCGGGTCTTTCCTCATATTTCGCACCAGTCTCATTCCTTTCCCCTGTGTGGCTTCAGCACAAGCAAACCTTGGGACATTGCTGCTGGAGAAACACTTTTGAGAACTGAGTTTTAGTGGTACTTTATATGAATATTTTAGCTGCTTTTCTTAGAAGAGTGCTATGAGGTTTAAGAAGAAGGAGGTCTACAGACAGTTTAAAATACCTTCTGTCGAGCAGCATCCAGAGACCTCCTTTGCTGTGGTAGGGGGTGCACAAGTAGAGTCTAAAGAGCAGCTTAGAAACAAACAAAAAAAGATTTAATGCCATTCTTCAAAATTTCACTATGGGAAGCAATGCTTGTAGAAATCCATAGTGAAAGTAAACAGCAGGTGATTTCTTTGCAGCTGCTGCAGAGAAACCATCTTCTTGCCTGCACCCCTTTCTTCAACCTGCAAACAGCTTTGAAAAAGAGATATGGCTGTAGCTTCAAGCTGACAAGGACTGCAATATGAAATTCATTTCAGTTGGAAAAGAAAATGAAAACTTGAAAAAGGAGGCCTACAAAAGGACATGACTCAGGAAGCTGTATTAACTGGTGAAAAATGTTGCTTGGCATATTGTAACATCAAGAACCTTCATTTCAAAGAAAAATCTAATAATGTTACTATGTTTTAAACACAGACATTCTTTTTGTGTTCACCCATTTCTTATGAACAAAGGAAGGGTGGTTTAAAATAAAAATAAGTGAATAAATTTCCAAAGAGCTTTAAGCATAAAACAGATAATTTACATGATGTTCATCAAAAATCTGAGAAACCTGGAAAAAAGTATGTACACGGGTAATATCACTCTAGATTTTTGATTAGTGTGGGCTTCAATTTCCAGTGTCTCTCAGTAAAATTTGGTCCTTTTCCTTTTAGGAAGTTAAAATGACACTACATTTTGTTACACAACATTTTCATGCACATGTACTTATCTCATTTTTTCCAGTGATGCTGACTTGTCCCAGAAACTATACTGCTCACAATACAAAATGCTTGAGAGGATTTTTCTATTAACCAAAATGATAAAGGTTTACAGTGCTGTGCTGTCTTGGATTGTCTCTTGAAGTGAAGAGCCTTTTCAGTAATTCTGTCTTTACTAAAGCAGCTTTGATATTTTAGCAAGAAAACACCTCTCATGGTGTGGCTGTATTTAGGTGAAGTGACATCCAGAAAATAAACAGGACAAGAGTATGCTGGATGTATTCATCCCACATTTGTAGTATTTGTCATAGCTGCATGACCTGCCAGCCAGTTTGTCTGCAGATTAGAGAAAGTGCTCTTCCTAACTCGTAAGGAAAATGAAAGTGGAAAGGACAGGAAAGCAAAAAGAGATGAGGAAGAGGTGAAGGATTGTTTTAGCTGACAGGAGGCTTTTGCCATGGTTCCTGTGACCTATGAGCTAAAGGTGCCTGGGGTGAACCAATGCTACAAATCAGGCTGTGCTGCCAGGCTGGGGCCATGGGCTGCTCACTCCCAAATTAGTCCTGTCTGACCCTTGCCTCCTTCCTGCTCACGTTGTTGTGAGCTCATATTATTTGTTAATATTTCAGGTAACTGGTGAGTTCACTTGACTGCTTGATAAAGTCTCTAGTGCCAGGCAGAGCATGACTTTCTTCAGCCCTCTTCATTTTCCCCTCTGATCCATTCAGCTCTTATATAAAACCTTCAGATCAGAGTAGTAAAAACAATAGACCTTTCTTATCCTTTGCACATGGGCCTCGAGGCATAGCTACTGGGAATTATTTGTTATATGTACACGCTCCTTTTTCATCTTAATAGAAGTGTACATTTTCTTTTTCTTCCCAAAGATTTCCATTAACAGCCAATAATGCTTGTATAAATTGTTTCCCACAGGGCTGTCTTCCTTGCCAGGTCTGAATTATTTAACATATTCCTGCTTCAGGCAGCAGGAGGATGCACACAGAAATCCCACGGTGCTCAGGGAGGTCGTCTCTGGTGAGCAAGCCCCAGGGAACCCAATGAGTGCACAACTCCAGGCAAAGCCTGTGAGCAGTATATGGAAAACTACTCATGAAGACTGGTTAAATCCTCACTTTTAGGCCTCTGGGTCATCAAGGCTTCAGAAAAACTTGCAGTGACCCTGTGAAACACACTGTGTAGAAGTAAATGGATAGTGAAGGGAGGGTAGAAAAGGTGAGGTGGTGGCCCATCACTGCCCAGGTCAGCAATAGCAGACCTGTCTTGGCTTGCTGAGGGTGCAGGGAGCTGTGCAGGTGGAGGGACAGCAATGCAGCACCTTTGAGGTGCTGGGACTTGCCCTCATGAGCAGCAGAGCTGCTGTCCTGGGAGGTGAGGTGCCTGGGGAGGAGGAGGTAAGTGCCAGCCATAGTGAGACCATGGCTTGCTCTCTCAAAGCCTCTGCAGCCCTGCACATTCACCTGGTCCCAGCAAAACTCAACATGTGACTCTTTCCTTTTCTTCAAGCCATCTGTAACACAGGATTTTTAAATTTGATCTCATACTGGCTGGGTTTCATTCAGTAAGCACACCAGGGTTTGTACCCAGCTTAGGCATACAGCTCTGTGTACAGCTATAGGCTTCTGACTTTTCCCTTCCCCTTCAAATATTTCAGCTTTATTACGGTTTCTGAGGGAGAGAGCCCTGGCCGTGGATGCCACCGGGTGGTGCTCTTGGCACAGAAATGGGGGGCTTAGGATGCTGCTCACCACTGGATTGAGGTCTGTGTAAAGGTTTGGGCTTGGCTGCAGCAATAATTTACAAATAAACTTTGACACCAACAGCTGTTCCTCTGCAGGATGCAAAAAAGTTTCCCGATTTTGAACTTAGTCCAGAAAAAAAATTAATTAAATATAGACATCTTCTTATAGTGTCTCCCAAAGGGGAAAAAAGGACCTATTTTGAAACAGGAATTTTCTTGACACCCCCTCAGCAAAGAGTGTGGTCTGGAGGATGGCCCTGGTGATGCCACAACTCGTGCACAAGAGAGGTCTGGGAGATGAGTTGTGCTAGCATAGCTTTTGTTATGTGTACCATAGCTGCCATGGGTGGTGGGTATGGAAATTTGGTATTTTTGGTTTAAATATCCCCAGGGGAAAAATACAGAGATGTCTTCCTTCTGCCTGCTTCCCTGGGAAAAGTATCTAGCGTTCTGGTCCCAAGGGTCTGCCCCAGGGGAGCTCACACTGTGCCTGTCCTGGTGGGAGCCCCCAGCAGGGATGGCCCAGCTGTCCCAGCAGACAGTGCTCAGTTTGAGTCCTTGGCTGCCTTGTGGGAGCTGGGCTGACACCTTGAGTGGGGTTGCAAAGGTAGTCTCTCCTTCTCCTGCTGAGAATCCTTTAAGGCTTCCCCACTGGAAACCTCTGCAGCCCTTTTTTCTTTCTGGAATGGTTTCCTGTTGCAAACCGTGCCTGTAGAAGTCACCCTTTGGCAGCAAATGGCACCCTGTGTTCTTCACAATTTGAAGACTTGGCTATTTTGGCCACTGTTTTGCCCTCATCTCCCATTCAGCTTGTCTATCTTAGAGATGAAATCCAAGATTTGTGCCTAGTGCTGAGGTGAGTATGACTGTTGTCAGTGATATGCCATCTGACACTGTCAGATACAGAGAAGAATCCAAACAGAGATGAAAAGGGGACAGTCCTGTAAGTCATGTCCCTGAGTGATAAATAGATTGGGGGTGGATGGAGATGCTGTAGATAAAATGTGTTATTTTGTTCTTTCTCTTACTGAGCAATGTGGGCTGTTTGCTTTCCTCTGAGTCAGAGCTGAGGATCTTTGTTCCTGTGCTGTACTAAGGCTGACCTATGCTACTGGAGCTCGGACACTGGTCCTGGGCCAGCCATTCCCTAGCAGCTGAAACTGCTGGAATAGGCAGGAGACAGCTGAAATGGGGGCTTGTTACCAGAGGAGGACCTCAGCAATCTCCTTTTCCTAGCCTTTTTTTTTATTATTTTTTTTATTTTTAAAATATTTTACTGTTTTACTTCTCATAGGGGGAAATGCTGAATTTTTATAGCACTTTGCTTCTTCAAGTTCCTCTCAAGTTGCTCAGCTTCTTCGCATGTGCTCCAACATGTGTTTGAGATAAGTGAGGCACCTGGGAGAGCAAAGACCTTTGAGGTGCTGGTGAGCAGTTCTCTTCCTTCTGGCAGCCCAATATGTGGGTCACCACCTTTTATTTTGGGCATGGAAGAGGTGCTGGAACAGCACTGGCCTCTCTAAATTACTGCAGGAAGCAGCTGCCCCTATATTTGAAAAAGACCCTGCTACTGTTGTAACAGGTGCCACTAAAAAAACCAAACAAGACACCAGAATGAACCACTGGATTGTCTGTGTGCAGCCATTCTTTAGTGACTCATGACTGTTCTTAACTGATGAACTGCCAGGGTCTGACAGCAAATTTATTTATTTCCAGAATGTATTTAGGGAGCCTCAGCTATTTATATTTCCCTTGCAATGCCCAGTAAAACAATTGCAGCCACCTCTGGTTCCTGCTTTGGGCTGTGTCAGGAATTCTGCTGGGCTATTTTAGCCCAAGTTTTGAGACTTGATCAGCCAAATCATGGATTCCAGCCCTTCCACTGCTGTTGTGAGGCAGCACCAAGGGACAGGCTGCAGGTCCCTGTCCCACACTGAGTGCAGGACTTGTGCTCTTGAACCCCGGGTTTGTGTCAGAAATGGCCATCACTGCCTTGGTGGAGTGCACTTCGCAAATGTGCACGGACCTGATTTCAAGTCTGCAGAAATAAATCTAAACTTTTCTGATGGATGAAAATTCATTCTCCTTCTTGAGTTAAACTGACCTTCCTCTAGGGATGTCCTAATAAACAGGCAGGACAGGGAGAAGGGGGAGGTTCCTTCCTTCTGTTATTTGAGGACAAGACTGTGGTGGGATTGTTCACTTAATAAGCCCATTTGTATGGAAAGAGGGAAAATACAAGGAAATTGCCTAGAAGGTGGTGTGTGTGCTTGCAGTACATCCTTCTTTCACAAGAGGTCTCTGTGTTGTCTTCCAAAGCTCGGGGGAGATGAATTTGCTAATAAAAAGTTCAGCTATGAGGGAGCCCCTCTGAAGATTATTATTATTATTTATAAAAAGTGTTTTGGATACATAAAATGGTGCCAGACTGGGACAGTGAAAATGTGTTTTGTACACTACTCTGATTTTTTTTTTCTTTTCATAGACCATCTCTTTTAGCAACATATACCCTTAGAATCGCTGGATTTCAAATGCAAATGCAGTGATCATGCTTTGAAAGGAAATAGGTTATGGGATCTACTGGACCCTCTCCTTCTTATAGAAGATCAAAACTTTCTAGTTCTTGGGGTTAAGTGTAATGTTCTGTTGCAACAACAACAACAACAATTAAAAAAAACAACAAAAAACCCCCAAAAAACCAACTTATTCCCAGAAATTTGAACTACCAAAATGACAGTGTTGCTGGCTATGCAGCAGCTGGAACTTGTTTGGGTTGTAAAGAGTTCCAAATACACTGCTTGCTTTTTCAGCTCCTCTCTGCCTTGTGCTTTGCTGCTGGTTGTAGCACGTGCCCAAAAGCAGAACCTGAGACCCTGAACTGTCAGCATGTCATGGTGGAAATCCTGCTCCAGATGGAGATCTGATGCAGGACTGAAGAAGTCAGAGGCAGGGATTTGTTGAGGTCACAAGGCTCTTTATGGGTAGTTCATTTTCCTGTGAACATGCTTGTCCCAAAAATAAGGAGTAAGCAAGGGGAGACAAAGTTCTATGAGGGCACTAATTAAAATGGAAATTAATTTTCTTTATGTTTTCTCTTCTCACTTGTAGGTGGAAGCTGGAGCCCTTGGTGTGCAGTGTCTGAAGGGCAGAGTCCCATGGGCACTGTCTGACACTGGGAAGAGCTCATGCCCCAGGCCCTGGGGGTGACCTGCTTCCCCTGCCAGAGGTGGTCACTGAGCTGGCAAGGAGGTTTGCTCTGGGCTAGCCCTGCTTTCTCTTCCCTGGTGTGAGTTGTGCAGCATTCTGTCTGTTTCCTAGGCACTGCTGGCTGCTTCTTAGTAAAAGGCACAAGATGTTGGGATTTCTAAACAGGGTGTTGTCTGAGAAATCCTGTGGTGGGCATTAATAGCTGCCTATGGATGTGGGAGGCTGTGTGTGCACAGGTGAGGGATTACACCTGTGGAGTAGTGGCATAAATAAAAGGACACTCAGGTACTGAAAAGGTTCATAATTTCTCTAATTTGGTCACTAAATGGGCTGACTTGAATTGTTGGCAAGTAGTTTGCTTAAAAATAGGTTTCCTGTCTAAAACATACTTTTAACAAGAAGTTATGCTCTAAAGATGCTCTTGAAAGAGTTGCAGAAGCTGTTCACATGTATAGCTTGAAGGAAAAATGCTATACATGAAATGTAATATGCTTTTCACATCTTGAGGGAAAGAAATGGCCAGAACTCTATGAAACCATGAAGAAAATACATGTTTGTGCTATAGGTGGTGTCCAAATGTTCAGACTAAGAGAGTAAGGGTGAATTTTCTAGATCTACTGTGCAGATTTTATTCAAAAAGTAGTTTTTGCAACCCCATAAAGTTTGCTAGTAGCTGACAGGTGTCAGGCATGACGCTGTGGCTTGACCCTCTTCTGCTCCTTTTGTTTATCACTTAAAGGTGGGTCTGATATCCAGATTTATAGATCATCTATAGCATTTAGTTGTGTACAAGGAACACATTTTGGAGGGAAACCTTTTGGAAAGACATGTTTGTTGGTTTGTTTTTTTTTAATGGAAGTGCATTCAAGACTGTATAACTTTAGGCCTTAGCTTAATAAAGAATTGTGAGAATAAACAAATTATATTGCAGTCCATTACCTGGGGCCTGGTTGCATCCTTGAAGGACACAGAGAAGCTTCAGAAGACAAACCAGAGACTCCTGTGGTTTTTCAATGTTTATCCCTGCCCCTGTGTTGCAGAAATTGCTTTGGGACAGGTTTCTCCTGCAGTTTGTTTCCAACATAGAAAAACCTGCAGATATTACTGATTATCATCATGTTTCAAATCTGGGTGGGTACTTAGTGGTTAAGTGTATGAGTTTCTCTCTTCCTTCATTTTTTTAAATGTTGGTTTTATAAATTCCCTGGAAAGAAAACCAAAACAAAACACCCTAACAAAAAAAGCAAAAAAAAATAAATCACAAACTCCCCCCAAAAAACCCCCCAAAAAACTTTGGGATTGGGTCATTTATGTGTACTAAAAAAAAGCTTTAAAGTAGTTTCTGTTAGAGGAACATCTGATTTCTCAAGTCCAGAAGATGTCTGAATGAGAGCAGTCTGTATTATCCAGGCATATTTGGGTTTGGCACAGCATATGTCTTGCCATGAATGGAACATAAATGGCAATATGGTTCTTCTTGGAGCTTCAGAAACCCCTATGGCTTTATGTTGGTTTTAAAATTCGAGCTCTGAATTTATCTGCTCTCATTTGAAAAGATGGCTGAGTTTACACATCTAATCTGATTTCTTTCAGCTCTTAAAAAAATGATAAAAAAAATGTTTTGAAAGGGAATCAAATATAACATTTTAAAAAAATCTTCTGGGGTTGTTTCTGGTTTTGCTCTGTCCTATTTGCTAGATAAGCACTTAAATGCTGATTGGGTTGACTCATAAGATAAAACTGTAATATGCTATCCTGTATAACACTCTGATTATTCTTTATGAGATGGAATGTCACACCTGCCAAAGTGTTAAACATAAAATATTTTTATATGGCATCTTTTATCTCAAAGCACTCCATGAAGCACTGAAATGGTGCTCTAAACTTCCAGATGATGGGGACAATTACTGCTGGGTGAGTCATGTTTTCAGAAATGATGAAGGATTTGGGATTTGGACCCAGAAGCCTGTTCCTCCTCTTATGTTGCCCCCTATGGCCAGGAAAGTTTCTGGTGTATTGTAGTGAACTGCTTGCCTCACATGGTTTAAATCAAATCAGGATCAAAGCACTTATGGTTATCTAGTAAACCAACAACTGGGGAACATCAGTATTAGCAGCACAACAGGTAAAACATGGGACTAGTTATTTCAAGGTGCTAATTAGAGTCTATAAGTGCCTAAACTTCCTCTTGTAACTGACCCTCCTAACTTTCTGGCAATGCTGAACTGAGGTTTACCTGCTGCTGCTACCACTTCTCTCCCCAGGCCTGTAAGTTTTTGTGCATCTTTCACAGCTGATTCCAAGCTGATGCCTTTCCTCAAGCCTCTACAGAATTCTCCATCCATTTATGTTTGATCCATCTTATCATTATCTTGGGTAAACTTTGTGAACACTTGATAATTTTCTCCTGGCAATGTGAATTTTGAGGCAGGCAATGTCTCAGCACAGGGTTCTCAGGACTTGCAAGCACTGTTTACTCCTGTATCCCTTTCACATCATCCCATATTATCCCTCCACATACCCCCATGCTGCTGCAATTTCTGCTTCTTCCTAGAACTGGAAGCACAAAAAGATCTCTTGATGGAGAATTTTAAAGCACCTAAGTGGCCTAGGCACACCAAATAATGTCACCCTGTGAAAATGGGACTCAGCATCCCAAGATACTATTGAGAAAGCTGCTCACTGTGATTTTTTCTAAGAACTCTTTCAACAAAGAGCACCTTGAATGAAAAATGCTGTGAGCTCTTCAGCATATATGTAGAATGTGCAGTTTCAGGCCTTGTGAACTCAGCTGGAGGCCCATCCACCCACTGAACATGTTAGATCCTAGAGCATTTTACAAAGGGCTGTAAAGAGGTTGCCTTCAGGAGACAAGCAGCTCAGCCTGGCCGGAGCTGGGCATTGTCCTGTGGCTGGAGCTGGGGAAGGAGCTCCCTCACTGCAAACTGTGATCCATGGAAACCTCTAGTGACTCATGGAAACCAGTGTTTCATGTCCAGAATGACCACTCGTGCACAGGGAGCCTTGGCCCACGTTCCAGCAGGGATAAATTCCTCATGCTGGTGGCCAGTTAGAGGGTTAAGTGTCCTTGCAATCTTCCTCAGGGCATCAAGGAACTGAGTGAGATGGCTTCCTTACAAAACCACTCAGGCTCAGGCACAGAGTGTTACTGAAGCCTGAGGAGCAATCAGGTCCCCAGGCAGCAGCACTGTTCTTGCAATTGCTGTCTCCTGTTATATTTTTGAGAGAGAATTTAGTGTTTGCAGATTGTCTGTGCCGGTGTTCTTGTCTGCATTTTTCTTTGTAGACAGCATGAAGGACACTCTCCCTGTTCTGGGCTGAGGGTGCCCTGCCAGAAAAAGCACTGAGCTTTGCAACTTCTTGGGAACAAACAAAATGAGGAGCATAAAACAATGAATTTCCTTTGAAATTCAAATGTCAGGGAAATAAGCACATCTGATATGTGTCAACTTGCCATGCACAGTTGTTTTCTTACAAGATCCATGGGTCCTTGCCTGGAAATTTAATCATACAAGATATCCATTAAATATACCCAGTATTGATAAAGCTATTTAGACACTAGTTCAATAAATATTAGGCTGCTCTTTTGGGATTGTACATTCCACTAATATATATGCCTCTAATTCTTGTGGTAGAGGTCAGGTCTTCTAAGTTATCTATTTTCCTTGAAGCTACTTAGAATTTTGTTTGTGCTTGATTGAATCTTTGATTGAATTCAATGTCTGAGATGATGATAAGAGTTCTTAATACCTTTACAAAGAAACTATACTTATAATCATCCTGTTACTGTGGTTCAGAGAGCCAAGGATATATTTATCCTGCAGTAAACTACTCGGGGATTATGTAGTTGTGATAAGGCCCTTCCTTGATGGATTTTCCCAATGTCTGTTCTGAGCTTGGTGGGAAGCTGCAGGGGATGAGGCATGTCCCTGGTGTATGCATTCCAGCATCCTGCCTTGGACATGTGGTCTCTCCTGTGGTGGGAGCTACTCGTGTGTTGTCTTCCATGATTTTTTCTAATTGCACAGGGAAATTCACAGCTTTGCTTCTTTCTTGGAAAAAAAGGAACTTGAGGTCCTGGAGAATGCCAAAGGGGCTGTTTTCCTCCAGACTTAGCAATGCAGCTGTGCAAAGTTCTCCATGTTCACCTCTTTCCTCCATGTCTTGCTCTCCTTCCGTTGTGGGGTTTGTGGCGTACCACCTCCCTGTGCAGCCTTCTGGGGCACGCTGTAATCACATGCTGCAGGCAGGGGTGGCACACACTGTTGATGCTGCTTCTTGGGAAATGCAAACAGCTCACTGGCTAACTCTCTTGTACAGCAAAACCCCAGGAAGACTGCACATGGATGTGGAGAAGGAATACTGATTTGTGAGATATGCAACGGGGCCAGAAAGCAGACAACCTGTTTTCTCTAACTTAAGTAGGTGATAACCTGTGTGTTTGCCCCAAACTTGAACTGAGCCTAAACATGAAGGGACAGTTTGAGTATTTGCCAACCTTTTTGCTGCTAAGCTGCTTTGCTAAGTTGCTTTACAATCCTCAGCCAAAGTTAATGATAATTAAGGGCCTAATCTAGAAGCTGATGGAAATCAGTGAGCACTTTTTCTGACTAACAGAGAGGTCCTCTCAGGAGACTCTATCTACTTTTTCACCACCAGGAGCCCAGCAGAAATAGGGTGTGTGTTTGCATTAGATGGAGACATTACTTCTGGGATGCCTGGTATCATCCCGAGTCAAGCAAAAGCCATCTCTGCCCATCTTTCTGCTTTCAGCACCTCACCAAACTGGTCTTGTGACTTTGTCCCTTTAATACAGGCTGGGGAATTTTGCAGAGCAGTGACAATGTGCTTTCCCTGAGGCTGAAGTCAGGATGTGCTTTCAGCCCAGACTTGCTGTATCCTTCTGGGACTGTTAAAAGATTTTGAGCAGATCAGCCTAGGAAAAAACCCAAAACCAAATGGACCCGTTATATCTATCCTATAAGATGAAAATTTGGTCTGAGGACTGGTTGGAGTAGATTATTTGTTGGCTATATCTCCAGCTCAAAGCATGCACTCTGTAAGGAGGAAGAGCCAGACCTGGAGTTAGGCTACTCCTGTACCTGGTAATGTTTAGTCACTTTGACCAATTTTCCCCCTCACTAGGACTGTTTCACAGGTGGGTTGAAGCAGTAAAATCCCCTTGTCTCACCTGGACAGAGGTGAGCAGAGCCAAAAATCCTCAGTAAAGGGAGTGGCAGACCTGGAGATAGAACCCAGGAGTCAGACCTGCAGGGCCAGAGAAGCATCCCTGTAGATGGAGGTTCCCATAAATCTGCCACATCTCTATCTCTTAGGATGTTCAGCCATAACTAACACATTGTGAGGGCTTCTGTCTGCAGAGAGGCTGGTGTCCTGTCCATTGACAGAGCAATTTAACTCAGGGAAATTAGGGAAATCTGTGTTTGGTGGGTAGCTTACTATATCTGTTAAAATGAATACTTGCAGTACAAAAAATGACTTGAATTTTGACCTTGATATAAATGACAGCTTATTACAATGTGTGTCGTGCTGAGCTGGGAACTCTCCTTCACAGTCACTTCCCCTGGGATACAGAGAACTTCAACATATTCTTTTCATGGCAGTCGATACCCTATTAAGGTGATAGCAAACCTTAGTGACTGTAATTTAGCATCAAGTCTGAAGTGGGGTAACCAATTTGCTTACCTAATGATATAATCAATAGGCATAGAAATGGTGCAAGGGCAAGTCTGTGTTTTTCTGCTTGCTGCTGGCAAGACAAGAAGCAATGTAACTTAATGAATTGCATGAACTGCCTGTTGTGTGACTTGAGAGTCAATAAAGACTTAAAAAAATCACACCTGTCTTTGGAAAGCCACCAAAATGCTTTGGAGGGCAGAGTAATATCTCCAATCAATTATTGGCAGACTATTATGTTGCATTTCTTATGACATTTTTTGTAAGACACATATAGACATATATATACATATTTTTTCTCCATCCTACCAGTTCTGTTGTCTATGAGAAACCCTGCAGGAGAATCTCATCTGGTTTTCTCAATGTTGAGAACCTTCCTTGTAGTATCTAAGCTAGGAGTCAGGGCTTTTACTTTGATGGGAGCATCATTTTATCATCCATTTTATCAATTCTGTTCACCAGCCTTGCCAATTGATTAGTGCTTTCCATTGGTGCCACTTCTATGCCCAGGGAAGTGGGTGAGCTCACAATTCCCACAATACCACATCACAATAGCTGCAGTGCCTCTAACCCTTGCAGAAAATGTAAAATCCAGCCTGCTGCATTTGTCCCTGTCCAAATTAAATCAGTGGAGAGGCAGATGAGATTTTGAGAATGTCAGGAAAAGCCCAGACCTTTGGCACTGAGTTCCCCTGTCCTCCCACAAATGACTCTCTCGGTGAGAATGGTTTTGATGTGTTGGTACAAAGCCAGCCTGATTTGACTACACAGAGTGCTTGCACTCCTTTGAAGCACCTGCTGAGCAAACTTAAATTAAAACAGCTTTAAGCAGGTGCAGCTGTTTGTCCTGGGAGTTACAACAGTGCAATTTGCCTGAACTGAGCTGGATTTGGGTACATTGCAAGCTCTGTGGTGGGTCATGCCTGAGTTTCACTCTCTTTTGTCTCAGTTCAAAGCAGAAATATGCTGGTGAAACATTGCCATCACCTATCCTCTCCAGGGGCATCATAATACTTCAATTAACTTTTTGGAGGCATCAGTTACAATTGCCTTTACCCCACCAGAGTGGAAGGTTGGCTGTAGCATCAACAATGCTGGTGCTCCTGAGTTCCAAAAGCCAACAGGCATTTGACCAAGCTGATCCTCCTGAGATACTGACTACTGAATTGGACTCTGTCTGTAAACTAACAGCAGGGAAAGAATAATGTCAAAAACATTTTTGTGTGGATATTAGCAAGAAGTAATATTGCTTTAGTATCAGATCTTCACAAAAGAGGTGGCAAAAAATAGTTGCCAGATTCCACATTTTATTCCTTCCGAACTGAGTTGGGGGACTTAGCAATGAAATGGGGGGGCTTAACAATGAATGGAGAAAATATTTGTCTAGGGGGCAGGCAATCACCTGTGGTCTGCTTTGCACACCTTCCTAATCTCCTTTGTGGTTCCCTGTTAGCTATTGTGTTAGCCTTCACTCCTGTCTGAATAAACCTGATTGAGCCTGCAGCTATTTTTATAACACTGCCTCGAGGTACCCAGTCGGAAGCTGCCTGTTCGCTTCGTGTTAATGGAAGTCAGGCCCAATTATGTGCATGTGGGGGATAAGTTGTTTCCTCTTGCTCATAATGAATTCTGACCTTTCCCAGGATCTGTCTTGTCTGTTTATTCAATAACACGCTACCCATCACACTAAGGAAAGAAATGGAAAAATCCCCAGCCCAGCACAATGGCAGCCATCTGCCTTCTGTTTAAGCAGCTAATGATGATAAAGCACAGGTATGAAGCAAGCAAATGTGACTGTATAAGTGGGCAGCTTTGATCCTTTGGCAGAAGGAGCATTTCAGCTGCAGTATCAGATTGAAATTCTCTCACATTCATCCTGGAGAAGCAGCTGTGGGCATGGGGTTCTTTTGTGCTGGTCACAGTGGTCTTTCTCTGTAGGGACCAGTCTCTGAGAGAGCCCATACTCCTGGGCTAGTGGAGCATGGTTGTGGGTGGGGATGTCCCTGTATCCTTTATGCCTTGGGGCTGCAGTGCCAACAGGGAAATGGGATTTCTGCAAGATAATTTTGCAAGAAAAGTGTTGCCGAAATTCTAAGGTTGTACTCTTGGGTAGGATGTGAATGTGTAAACCACACAGAGTCTTTTGAAAATTTTACCCCTTAGCCTTTGTACAGGGTACCTCTAGGCCCACTTTTTCTCTTGTTTTAGTCCCTGTGTGTGTGTGTGTGCATGAAGATGAGGCAGCTGCCAGCCACTAAATTACTGCAACAAAGGCAAGTTTCTAAAGCATTTTATGTAACACTTGTTCCCTTCCTTTTGATGAATGATTCATTAATGTCTCTGTTTGAGATAATTATTACAAAGGCTATAGCCTTTTTAATTCTTTGAATGAACACAAAACATTTAAAAGAAAAATTCTGGAAAGACCTAATTCATGACCATCAAAAGAGGTGTGGTTCTCAGCAAGCTGTCCATGTGTGCATTAAACAGCAAAATCGTATTTACCACAAGGGCTGCAGAGCAACAAAATCTCCCTAAATGTTTGTTTAAGAAGCTGATTCATCTTTATTGATGTTTAGGGAAAACCTCTGCTGTTTTCCTTGGCTGCTCCTGGTTCTGCCAGGCACAACTCTGAACAAACCAATGCAGTTAAACCCCCAGGGAAGCTCTGAGGTCAGTGTGTGACCATCAGAGGCTGTGTTTAGTTTCTGTAGCTTCCCCCTTTCTTGTGCTTCAACCCCAGGAATAAGTTTTCTCTGTGGAAGGCAGTGATGATACGTTATCCCCAAAAAAACCTGTTAGTGGGAAGGGGCTGGCACAGCCCTACAGTCTCTAGTGGGGAGTGAAAAGGGACTGACAAGACACAAAAAAGGAGAGAGAAAAAAAGGGGTCGAGAAGGAAGAGTAAAGTAGCTTTGGTCATTGAGAGTGTGCTGCAGCCTGCTTCCACTGCCCTGGGTGAAGCATGGTGCATGCAAAGTTCTTGAGGTACAAGATTGGTCCAGTGATGCCACCCATGGCCAAAAAGCCATGGCCCTCTAAAGGAGAATGATTTGCTCTACCTGTAACATCTGCAGTCAGCAAGAATATAATTTCTGCTCTGTTAAATCTGAGCTGAGCCACTTTATTCTTTTTCTTTGTTTTGTGTAGTGGCTTTTTTTCCCCCCACAGGAATCTCAGGGAGAACACAGCAACTTGCTTTAATTACAGTTTTCCCCATGATGTCCTAGATATTTCCTGACAGTTCAGTCTTAATTTTGCTGTAGATCTTAATGGTTAGAAATGTTTTGAAACATTTGAAAACTGGCCCTAGCCAGCTGGAAAAATGTGAGATGGCGTCATTACTATTCAAAACCTTATTTGAGGACAGTGCTTTCTAAACTGCTGCAAAATTATGCCCATTTGAAGTATTTCCTCTTCCTTTCCAATAAGTTTCTCAGTTAACATCAGCTCTGATTAACATATTGGAAGGACAGAAGGGCCATTGAATTGCCTAAAATAAGCCAAATTTCAATTTATTATTCTTTGAATTATTTATTTTTGAACATTGAAGCCTGAGGATGACATCATTTTTCCAAAACCAGAATTTCAAGAGTTCTCACAGATAAACCTTGTGTCCATCAGGTGTTTTTATCACTTCATAGAAAATGCTATTACTGAAGTGTCAGTAGCTAATAGTCTAATAAGAGTTTGGCATGAAAGCTAGTAATTTGATGGATTGCTTGTAAACTTGCCTCATAACTGTGCAGCAATAGCAGATAGATATATAACTGGCAAAACATCCCTGTGGAAGAGCAGTAGGTGAGTTTAACGATGTGTGGAGGGCAGTGTGATGGCACCTGCCCAGCTGCAAGGCAAGGGCACCATCACCCACCAACAAACTCTCTGGGTAAAACTTCACAGGCAGGATTAGTGTTCCCAGGGATTAGCCATGGGAGCACGGGGTGCTTGCTCAGGCAGTAGCTCTGAAGGGATCAGGCTCAGGAAAATACCTTCCTCTTCTGCCTTCTTAAGCCTGACAGTTGTGTCACTCTAACTGACAGAAGCTGAACTTTCTTGTTGCAGCAGGATGCAGTGGAGAGGACGGAGGGCACAAGCCACTTTCTGAAAGGGTTCTGTTAAGAAGTCCTAGCCTGCCATCTTTTTCTTCTTTCTCTCTTTCTCCCTCTTTCTC